>NC_133819.1:43829191-44139105 GCF_047830755.1 Zonotrichia albicollis | reverse complement strand
CTTCAAAACATCCCAAAACACAGCAAGGGATCAACCACCTAAAAGGCTTGTCCACAATGAGGTGTCCTGTGACACTGAGGTCACATTCTTGAGTTTTTCCCACAATTTTTAAGACTAGAAAGTTTCTTGGAAAACTAAGCTGAGCCCCAGAAGGATAATTTTTTTGTCATTGACAGGAAATGCAGCTGGTGTTGGATTTGCTCATTGAAATACATGCTACAGTCATAAAGAAACTGCCTGCTCAGACATGGATGTTTGGACAAAATCTCACTACCATGTCCATTGTCAGGTATCACTTGTTCCTTTTGCACTTCCAACAAAAAAATAGAAAAAGAAAGAAATCACCTGAGAGTAGAGAGTAAAATGAAATTAGTTTGCAGCTAGTTTAGAGAGGATAATCATTCCACAAGATGTATCTGTTTAATGGTTTGGGAACAAAGAATTGGCTTGGCATGGGATGCAGGGCATCTAGCCACACCTGACTCCTGTTCAGGCAGCATTTTGATATAAATCTTTGCGTTAGTTGCCAAGGAGATGGGAATATATGTTTAAACTTTATTGGTGTAGAACAGACTTAGCTGTGGATTAAATTAAAAAATGCCAAAATGCACATTAGGCACCCCAAAAATAATCTGTTTTTTCAGTTCCACCAGTAGCTGGCGCTGTTTTCTTTTTCCAGAGCTCTGAAGGATTATGGCCTATAATAAGACAACAATAGCAGAACTTTTTCAGCTGATATTGGTGACTTTGCAGCAGGCATCAGCAGTAGCATTTACTTTCCCCAGAGATGAAAGTGGCTTAATAAACTGTGCTTGTGTCAGTGCTGCATGATGCATTGAACTGCCATCCAGAGAAAAACAGGCAGCTTGGGAACTGGTGACTCAGAAAGCAGAATTATGGTTATGCTGAAGAAGCAGGACTACATTCTTCAAACAGAGATCATACATCCCCAGTTATTTATAAGTTTAAGTTCAATTACCTGATGATTGTTAAAATGGCACTTCTTGGAGTTATGGTTTGTTTATATAATTATCAAGTAACATTACAACATGCCTTGTTCCCCTTTTTAATTCTGTAGCTAATATTCTGCTAAATACGATGAAGCAAAAGTATAGATGTATGGTTCAGGAACAGATACAATCAGACAAAAAGTATTATGTTAAGCTCCAAAATTATCAATACATTTTCTGGCAGAAGCAAAATGTGAATGATATTAAAAATAATTAAAATTGTTCAGGATTATCCTTATGAATAAATTGAAAAGATGAAGATTTAAGGCTTAGAGATGACATGCACAAAAGGGATGCTGAGACAGTTCTGCACACTAATAATGATAAAAGGTAAATCTGATGTGTCTATTTACTCTGTCTGGAAATCCAAGAGTATCTAGACTTGTAGAATAGTGAGATTTCTGAAAACAGAAACTGTAGAAAAAGAACTAGTTTGGTATGTGGTTCTGAATAGGAGAGAAGAACATAAATTGGTCAGTGTTATTCTTGTAGAAAAAAAAGGAATTTAATCATCCAGAGCCAATCTATCTCGACCTAAGGAAAAACCAAAAAGAACAGCACACTGCTAATCTGGCTAGCTTAAAATGGAACAATAAGCTCTTTTGTTTCAGGACAAAAGTCAGTCATAAGCAAAGTTAAGCTAGCAGCTGTTCTCTAGGGAGCCTCCTGAACTCTGGTCCAACATATTTGCCATTCTTAGTGAGATAGTATCAGATTAGATATACCCATATCTAGGTGTTGGATGTGCCAAATTGAATGAGCTGGTATGTTCCTACAACATAAGATCTGTTCCCTCATAAAAAAAAAAAAAAGAAAAAAAGAAAAAAAAAAGAAAATAATTAAGCACAATCAGCTCCTAATCATGCAGTTTTCAAAGTGTCCATTAAAAATAATGAATAGAAGCAGTCAGGGAAAAAATGGAACCAGGACGGATGTGCTAAGCCTGAGGGTTTGAGGGCAGTATATCAAACATGACTTGACTCTTTTCATTCAATACAACATGATTGTTAATGAGGAACAATCAATAAATGTTCTTCAAATAAAACACCAGAGAGCTGCACATGAGATAAGCAAACAACAGGAATTTGCCAAGAGGGGATGCACCTTCCTTTGTTATTACAATAACCATGGCTAATGCCTTGATTGAGACCCAGGGGATGCCTGTAAACATTGTTTCCCCATTCCTTGCATATATTAGTTGTAAATCCTGTTCTAGGCATTCCTATCTAAAAGACATCCAAATTATTTTAACACCAAATGCTTCAGTGAAAACAAGGATCAGTGTGGATTTTCAGTGTAAGTAAAAAAATCAAAATTCCCATCGATTACCTGTCTATCCCATAATTGCAGAGAGATTATAGAAATTTCAAACTGAAAGATGTCTCCATTTTGTTAAACAGCTTCATTTCAAATCCATATGGAAAATATGAGGTTATGTTGCTCACATTTTTCTTCAATTTTTTTTTGTGGACTTGGTGTATCGAGCAATTTTTATTTTATTAGAACAACTTAAGCTTGAAAACTTACATCCTGACTCAGAAGTAAGCTCTCATTCTTTAAAATATGTAAGAACTATATATATACTTCTAGACAGACAGATATAATCCTTTTCTGTGCTTCTGTATTCAGGGATGTTTAAGTGAAAGTCTGCAGATAAATCTCTGGCTAAAAATTAAATGACTTTACCAGCTGTCCACAGCAGGGACAGTCTGTAACTCATCTATTATCTCATCTGGTCTCACCAGCTAAGTATAGCTTAGTCTAGTGAATTCTAAGATGACAGACCTCTATAAAACTATAGGTTTTGGATACTGCTGCCAGTTTATTTATTATTCATAGGGTGGCACACTTCCCTCTCTGTCACTACAGCGTGACTCCTAGATGCTACTAAGGAGGCTATTTTTTTTTCAGATGAAATATAAAGCAGGAGAATAAATATGACTTGCAAGAGACAGGGATTTTCTTTTGGTTTCCATCAGCAGTAATAATAAACAATATATCTCCGTTTGAAGTTCAGGATTTTTTCTTCTCATATCTACTTGTGTTTTAAGTCCCTCCAGATGGGGTAACTGTCATGACAGACAACTAAAATTTTGGAGTTTTTGAATTGTTTCAAAACCACAGAAAACTCTGTTGGTAGGGCACACCAACTATTGGGTGAATAACATTTTTTTTGAGAGGTTCTGGATGGGAAGATCATGGCAAAAACCTACTTGTTCTTCCTTGTAATGCAGACTGACAATAGAAAATTTTCAACATGAACATACTGCCAGGAAGTACACAGAAGATCAGTCTATAAATTTTTCCAGTGCCTCAGACTGTACAGAATGTCAGGAAAAGCACTCAACATTCATAAACGGATGGAACTCAGTTGGGTTGTTTCTCCTCCTTGATGCTATGTAAGCAGTGCCCAAAAATATCAAACTGGGGCACACACACTACCACAGCCCTTACCCATGTGATTCCTAGGCTTTTGGGACTCAGCATGCAGAGCTGGCCTGTGCTCAGTTGGGCTGCAAGTGCCCCAGCACTGGGGTCTCAGCACAGCAGACTGTGTTGCTTTTATCTTAATGCTGATTAGCACCATGCCATCATTTTTTATGCCCAGAGCTGCACCTGCATCGTTTCAATGATGTACTGCCTGCATTATTTCACAGGCAGGGTGAGCCAAGCAGGTCCTGTCAATGCAATGGTGTTTGGTCCCAGTGAGCTCATGCTGTGTTGGGCACCATCCTCTTCCTGCCACTGGTGGAAGGCACCGAGAGCTGAGCAGCAGTGGTGAGCTGTGCAGAATGCCTCTTGTACAGCCTGTGACTAGCTCACAAGAGGAGCATTAGGCAGGCATGAGTGCCTGCATGCACACAAGTATACAAGGAGCCTTATGGTTTGTCCTGCTGTGTGGTAAGAACACAAATCATTTAATCCACAGTGACAGCAGATGTGGACGAGAATTTCAAGACAGCACTTGAAATCCAGGAGTAGCACGAACCCATCCAAAAAGCTCTCCAGCATATCTTCTGGAATGATGGTGATTTGACTCCAGAGCTGCCATCCCAATCACCATCACATTCTGCTGCTTTGGAAACCTCAGCCTTGTCCTTCACATGAAAGGGAAGCTGGTCCTGGTCATTGGAAATACCTTCCCCATGCCCACCACAACATATATAATATAAATAATTTTATAAATTATTTATATAAATAATTTTATAATTAACATTATAAAATAGGATGATTTGCAGGCTACATGAAAAGCAAAGTAATGGGATTCCTTGGGGTAAATGAGCCAGAATTTATCCTACACACCCAGGCTCAGAAGACATGCCAGTCTGCAGAGCACACAATTTAGAAGTGCCAGGATTCAAAGATCTCTTTTTGTTAGAAAAGAAGTAAACCCCACATGTTTAGGGGCTTTCAGGAAAAAGAAATCTACCAACTTGGTATTGACAGTCATTTAACCTACAGGCAAAGCTGTCAAGACCTTGTAATTACAACTACCTGAATTATACTGCAGGTATTGATCCTCCATGGTGTGGAACAAGGGTTATACTTTGACCCCACTATTCCTTTCCACAGAACAGCTGGGGTTTAACAACAACAGAGAATCAATGTCTGGGTAAAACATTAAGGAGCTTTTTTCCCTTCCAGTGATAGTTCAATTCAGCAGCTATGAAGAAGAAGTTAATTTTTTGCCTAATAGTGTTTGTGTTTTCAGAGACTGCCCCACTATTTCAGAAAATATCAGTGTCAAAAATGGCCAGAGCACTTTACTCAAAATCACCAATTCCCTCCCACCAGCCTTAGGCGGGCCTCACTGTTATGAGCCTCTTTAGGGTATTTCAACTGAAAAATCATATTCCCATTCCAGTTGCCATGGAACAGACAGCCTCTCCTGTGGAATGAAGAGCTGGCACTACATTGTGGAAAAGAAATGTCCCATAAATGTATTCTTTATTACTCATAAGGAAAGCTTGATTCTGACACGTTTACAGAAATCAACTGGCTGACTTTTATGGAAATGCTCTGCTTGACAGAGGAGGGGAGAGCTGCTACAAAATAAACAAACGGTAAATAATAATTAAATATAAAAGAAAAGTTCTAAGAATATTGAGGTATCAAATTTAGGCTCACATCCTGCAATCTGCTTTGGGTATACTTCAATTTGGCTCCACACAGAACAGCTTGGATGACTGTTGTCTTAAATTGGACCTAATTGCTTTGCTATCTGTGCAGGGGAATCTGGCCATGTGCAGTCCCCCGCTCCCTTGCCAAATTCCAAGATTATTTTCTTGAAACGTCTAGGAAGATGGGAGGTGAGGGTATTTGGATGGGAATACAGACCACCTATTTCTCACTGTAGAGCCAACACCTGGTGCCAGGGACTCTGCTCTTGTTTGGCTGTAAAGGGGCACCATGGTCATTTTGGCAGGTACACACAGCACATTAGACAGCACATTAGGGGGATTTCACAGTCTGATCATTAAGAGTGCAAGGAGTTAAAATTCCTCTGAATATAGGGCTATGAGAGAATGGAAAGAGCCATAGAAAAGGCTCATTTTTAAAGTTCAAACCTTAGATTCATGCCCTTCTGAGATTTGATTTAAAATTGCTAGTGCTTCAAGTGCAGAAAATGCAAAAACACATAAACAAACACCCCTCCTGATATCAACCAATCCAACGCTTAAGTAGCAGTTCCAGATCTGGAAGTGGTATCTTATGACTTATTATAAAGTTCTGTTCACTCTGAATACTAATGCTGACAAATTAAATATCTTCATTCTACCATGTTCGTGGTCTCATCAGCACGAAGAAGTGCAATGTTCTTCTTCCCTGGCACTAGCTAGCAGTAATTATGATTATATATTAAGCAATATAGTGATTTGTTATTGTGAAAGGTTCCTCAAGCATACTTTCCAAGCCACCTCCAGCTTTGCGTTAAGAAAGAATAAAATGGGAGATTCACTCCTAATCAGGTTTTTGATGAGTGTTGGGAGAGACTGCCTGACAGAGCCAAAGCTCCAAAACATGTAGTCTATTTACTGGAACCTTTAACTTTCCCTGGATAATTTCTGCAATGCACAGGAGTATTTGTCCATTGCATTTTACATCCAAACAAGAACAATGCACCAGGAGTGGGATTTGTGGATTAATGAGAAATAAATGAAGCTCAACCAAAAGCAAAGGTGGACAGATGAGAAAAGGAGACAAGGGAAAATTTTGTGGCCTTTACCACATAATTCTAGCTCTGTGTCATACAAATTAGGTTTCATGTCCTGTGTATTCATGAGGTACTGGAAGAGATAAAAATAGACCTTAATTGTTATTCCTTGGTAATTTCTGTACAAAAGGTGTGACTTAAGAAGAGGACTGTATGAGGGCTGGAAAGTATGATGTAGGAACATCTGGAGATAATTGGGAGAGTGTAAAAATAAACTGTATAAATAAACTATTTTTTTCTGTTTCCAGTGTCTGTGATTTTGTGCTAAACAAGCAGTTTTATAAAATCAGCTTTTAATAGCAGAGTATCAAGTGAATGAGTGTGACTGGGCTTGGCATGTGGCACCAAAGGCTATGTAAGCACAAAGTCAGGAGCAGCATCCCTTCCTTCACAGGTATAGTACATGATCATCCCCAGACAAACATTTTACACTCACATATTCACTGTGCTAAGCATGTCCCCAGAAGCCATAGCCAGAGCAGGACACTCCTCCTGAGCTGATAAGCCAGCTCCTGTTTCTCTCAATCTCTCTCCGTATACATGCAAAGTCTTAATCATGACACTAACTCTACTCTACTTCACACATGGGAGAAAAACCAAAAAGTCTGTGGTTTATAAGGTGATTCCAGAGGGTCACTGTGAAAGCTTGTTTAACTGCAATTTGCAAACCAATATGAACAAGAGAAACAGGGCAGGGCTGAGTCTGTTTTGCAGGGGATGGTCTGACTGGACTTGAAATCAGCTCTTGTTTTCTTCAAATGTTCTCTTTCTGAGAAGCCTCTAAGGCACACTCAGGCTTACAGAGAATAAGTGGTTCCTTTCTTGCTAAAGCTCACCAGCACTTAAAGACCTTTTCATCTGCGACTGCTGCTGAAGGCAGTTGGCTTCAATTTAAAAAGAAAACCCACAGGATGACATTAAAACACCACATTACTTACGGCCATGAGCTCTGCTGTGTTTGCACGTCCCAGTCTCTGCACAGCACATGGGCTAGGCAGGGATGGTGAAACCGGGCAAAAGATGGAGCAAGTCTTTCAAGGTCCAAAGGGAGATTTAAACATGGAAGGTGGCAGTGGAGCAAGTTATTCAGAGCAAGATCTCAGCCCTGCTTTGCCATGTTTGAGAAAAGACATGGCTCCTAGTTGGCATTACTCAGCAGGGTAGTGCCACTGGCCATGGTCAGCAAGCTGAGTAAATGTGAGAGACCAAGAGAAGCTGCACAATGAGTATAAAAATAAATGACAAATAAAGAAACTGTCAAAAAAAAAAGTACATGAGACAGTAAGAAAATCCAACATAGCCAAAACCACCCAACATAAATAAAGAGGATTTGAGTCTGTGATTCTTAATAGAATGTGCAATCTCACATCTTCCAGGGAAAGTGAGTAAGGAATAGGTGCACAGAAACATTTCAGTGTGTGCTTAGTCTACCCATGGAGTACTATGGTATGGTATGAGACACAATGTGATTATACCACATTCTTGGCCAGCTTCTAACAAAGATGCCAAGCGAGGAGAAGGGGCAAAGGTTTTAGTATACACTAAAAAGGGAAAGAAACACACCGATTTCATTATCCTGTGGCAGGAAATTATGTCCTACCATGGGCTCAACAGGCACTACCATTTCACTGTAGTTTATCTACTTTGGGGATAACGACTCCCTTTGTAGATATAACTTATGTGTTGCTTTTCTCCCTCACACAACCACAGTGATTATAGGGAAATAGGGGACTTCTGCATCTCCTGAAGATAAGCTCCCTATGTGAGCAGAGTGTTTATCACACAGCAACTATCAGCAGGATTTACAGTTCTGAGTGAAATAAAAATCAAGGTATTTACTCTTTGCAGCTTATTTTTAATTTCTACAATACTAAAGACGAGAAAGAAGAAAAATTAACACAGGATCAATTTTGCCCCTAATTCAGTAAGCTAGACTGGTTGACAAACTGAGTGAAGAATGTGCACTAAACCACCAAGTGGACTTTGAGGTTAGAGTTTAGAACCATCGAATCTCCCTCCAATCTTGAAGAAGCCAGTTCCTACATTGTATAATTTTTCCAACGCTAAAATAATGCTTTTGCTCATCTTCTCTCAGTTTAGGTTTAAAATGCATTAGGATCCAGGATGGTATTGTACATATGTGCACAGGGCTTGAAAAATGAGTCCTTCTCCTGCTAGAACACAAAAAGACTATTATTACCATCAGAAATAATAAGCTGCAGAAAGTTTTCCTTAACTTTCGTGCCTTTGTCCCTGGCATTTGAGGAGCACAACCCTGACAATGGCTGAATTTGAGAGAAGCTCTACTGGTAGCAGTAACTTCACCCTCCTCACCTTAAATAGCCCCATTTATCTCCACATACCGATTTCCAGTGGTTCCTGAAAGGTGTGAGAGAGAGACTGATGGATCTGTTCATAGGTGAGAGGAAGAAGCTTCCCAAAATGAGGGTGTCCTTTTATGATTCCATTACTGTGGGCAGGACTGCTGCTGTGGTGACAGCAGAGCTCCTCAGTGGTCATATCATGGGCTCTGTCATATCAGAGATTAGCCTGGTCTCTGTACCCTGGCTGTGCAGTCACTTTGCTGTATCTAACCTTTAGCTGCTTGCTGGCAGGGGCCAAAAAAGGAAGAATTGGGACCCTTCCTACAAACCACTCAGCTCTTTCTGCTACAGAGGAAAGCCAAGAGCTACGTAAAAGCCTGGATTCATTTTTTTTCCATTTTCCCATTATACGAAATGTTCTCAGTAGAGATTAATGTCTGTTCATGATCAGGCATTACTTCATCCAAGAAAGAAGGAGAACTATTCAGCCATCACTCAGAGAAATAAAAGCAATCTCAGGTCAAATCATCACTCTCCTGCTTTGATCAAGTCTGAACTAAGACCACTCAAGGAAAAGCAAATGTTTTCAAGGAAAACTTCAGAATCCGGGCCATGTTCACCAAAAATCTACCACAACCAGGAATTACACAGAGAAGGCAGCACTCCAACTGTGTTCTACCACTAACTTGCTGAGGGTCTTCACATAATTTACATAGTAAGTAATCTCAATTAGTAACCTGTATAGTACCCCTGTATGGATTTGGCTTCTCACCAGCAAAACAGGCAGAGAAACTAATTATGTACATGTTTATAGCACCTACGTCTACCAACAACATGTGTTTATAGCACACGGAGCACAGAAATAGTGACTGGTGAATAATTTGTGGATCTCACTAATGAGCCATCAGTTTATTCATGCAAGACACCACAAGACCCTCAGAAGAAGAAATAATGTACAGCATTATCCTTGCATACCTGTTCACAACTGTGCCTGAAGTACCAGAGAAGCACATTGCACCATGGAAAAGTGACTCACAAGACTCCAGTGTTATTTGCTACTGTACACAGCTATGCTGAGGGTCAAAGGTACCTAAAATCATATGTCGGGACAGTGCCCTGCCTGCCATCTGCTCCTCCTGCACCTACAGTGAGGTTAACCAGAGGCATCCGTCACTCCACACAACCTTCCTCCTTGTGCTGTACATAGCTGCAAAATCAGTACACTTCAGGGGATCATTTTCTTACAGAGCATTCTACCCCAGCCAGAGGTCCACTGTTGGTCCTTCACATGACAATCAACCAGCCTAGATAGCTGCATACTCTCTAGGGCTGTAAATAGGAAAAACTTACAGCAGCAAAGAAGGGATATGAAAATATTAAAATAGTTCAATAGATTGGTTTTCTCATTGGAACAGATGCTGAGTGAAGCAGATCACATTTAACATCAGTATAAATCCAAAGATGATCTACTGAATTAAATTTTTCTCCTCGAAATTAAATTAGAGCCACCAAGATGAAAATTTGAAGCTGTGTTCTGATAATGCTCAAGTGCTGAACTAGCAAAGGAAAGAAGTTATCAAGAACCAGAAAATAAATTAAGAGATACTTGATGGATTTCATTTACAGCATTTGTGTGAATAGCTGCATGTAAAAAAGGGCTTGCACACACCTTATATATATATTTCCCTGAGACTACACTAATGTGGAAAACAGTAGGAACATCCTTAAAAAGACACTTTAATGAATATCTACTAGCTTTAGGTTTTGCAAATAAATGTGCTACTAAATCTATGGGTTTGAAATACAGTATCAGTATTTTATTAATTGCAGTAAAGTTGTGCCTAAAAGATGAGCATCATCTGACCAACTCCTGAAGAATAAACAGTGTGGTCAGTAACATGAACTCTAGCAGAAGGACACAAGAAAGACGGACAAAACTCTCATACTTGCCTTGTGATTTATTTCCATGGAACAATAATAACTTAAACCAAGCTAATCACACTCTCATTTCTGTCCACTAAAAATCTGATTCAGTGAATTAAAGAAATTCCAGTGGTCTGACACTGCTGGAAATATAGAGCATGATCTTTAGACTTGGTAGAAGCATTAATAATAAACTACTTTTGTTTGTTCCTTATGAAAATGAAGTAATTTGAAGCTCATATACTAAAAGATGAAAATTCAGAAAGAAACCTGAAGGTAGTACTCAGAGCAGCAGAAATCCCAGGGTTTCCCTTTGGTGGCATATTTATTTTTGTTGTGGAGTAAATGCAGCATGTTACAGGCTCTTGCATTCTCGCTCACTTTTGTGAGGTACCTCTTAAACAATACTAAAAACTAATCCTCCTATGCATCCACACTCGCATTATGCATTCAAACTGCTGCCTTGCTGACTGACCTGTACTTGATGACCCTCCTCTTTACCAAAGCAGGTTAGTGATTTTAATCTTAATTTTAACCATGACCTTTAGAGAAGTTCAGTACTATTTTTTTTTTTCCTTCTTCAGATATTCTGGAGTTTCTCTTCAGCTGGACCTTCCATTCTCTTGTTCAGGCTAAGTATTTCACGCAGTGACTGACAGCATAGACAAGGTCACAGAGAAATGGGCAGATATTCTTTTTTTTTTGAGGGAAGCAGCTTGGGCAGCCACAACTCTACCTAAACCTTGCAGCAGTCTCCTCACAGTCTGATTAATTCCTGTTCAAATGCTAGGAAATAAAATTAAAAGAATGAAAACTGCAGGCGCTCCATCACTGCCTGCAATGTTTTAGAGTACTGCAATCCCAACATCCCAAACAGCCCAAGGGTGCTTTTAGCATACTGACTTAGAACTAAGCAAAGCTCCTATAAAAAAGAGACCCATTAATCCCCTCCATCACAAAAACTGACTTTAGAGAGGAGCCATCACAAAAATAATTCCATTCAAAGCTGAATAAATAGCTAGAAGGCTGCTGACATGAATGCTATAGAAGAATAGGAGTCAGACATACATTTCCAAGGTCTCTCCTTTACATCATCTCCCAACTGTGCATCTAAGCACTCTTTTGGGGTGAAGACTAGCCATCCATAGCACAGGTTAGCTTCTGCCTCTTCTGTGAAGGCTGTAGGAGATATTGTTTGGTAACTTTAGTGTCTCCTCACAAAATGCTTGAGAAGTTCTGCAACATTTTTGTGAACTGCATTAAAGTGATGCCTTCTCGAGACCACAGAGCAGCAGAGTATGCACTTCACTCACACATATCTGTCACCTCTAGGTTTGTAGAGCATTTAAAGATGTTCCCAGCCCTTCCTAGGGGTTGTAAAGGCATTGGGCTCAAAACAGGAGTACTGAAATTCCACTGCTCTCATCAAACATTATTGCAACTGCAAAGACACTGGTGACTCTCCAAGCTGTGTCCCTTGCTGTTGCAGCCCCTGGAGATAGTAGCTTGAATGTATTATGGGCAAAGCTATGCATCTCCCCTTTTCCTGTTCAACAATCCTACCACATTCCTATGACAACCAGCAGTGCCAAGGTCCTCTGCAAATGAAAATGGGGTAGCAGAAGGGGAAGAAAGAGCAAGATTGATGCAGTTCATATCCAGATTTGCCCTAGAGGCATAACCTTAAAAATCTACAGAGCCTGATGAGTGAACCACAGGGTAGGAGATGTGCTTAATGCATGTATACAGGCTGAAATTCTCTTATGTTGAACAATGGACAAATAGATTAGAAAATGGAATAAAAACAAATAAATATTTTAAAACACTGAAATATGTGGCAAATTCAGTAGACTATGACTCTCTCCCTCAGACACATACAGTTCCGAGTCCATTATTCTCACAGTTTATTATAAATGACAAAGTCCCAGAGCTGTCAGAAAAATACATCTTCAATAGTGACCAAAAGCACTATGAATATCAGTGAACCTTTAGTACAGCTACTGATTTTACATATGAAAATAGCAAGAGGTGCTTATGACTGGTGATTTATGTCTTCATCAAAACACTGTCCCTCAAATCAGACCCTGAAATTCATTGAAATTAACAGGGTCTTGAGGTTGGAATGCGTATTATAAATGAATGCATTTTTGATCTTACATAATGATAAACATTACACTATTAGCATCCTATCTGATCTGCACCAAAAAAATACTGCCTCTGCACAAATATATATTGGCTTAGAAAAGCAGGCATAAAGATGTACATTTCTGAAGCTCATTTACCAGAGGCTACCAGAGTGTCCTGCCATAACTCAGTACAAAGCCAGCAGTTTTGAATTCTGCAAAACTGAGATGCTCTCAGTTCAGTGTCTTGTGTATTTCAGGGCTGTCAAATGAAACCATTGCAGCTAATAACTTTATAAAGGCAAAATTTTCTCACTGCCAAATTCATGACTGTTTCCTACTCTTGCACAGATGCACTGTACAAAAGAGGTTTTGCTGTGGAAGATCAGCCACAGATGACTGGCCTCCTGGAACAGCTTCATCTTCTCTCTCACTACCGCTTTGAGGTGCAGAGCCACGCTGATCTGAGAGCAATCTTCTCCTTCCCAAAACTCTTGCTGGGGGAGCTACCCTTGCCCACACCACTCTTCTCCAGGGTAGTTTCCAAAAGGGACAGCTCTGCCAGACTCCCTTCTCTGCACTTCACAAGGTCCATTCAGAAATGATGCAGTAAAAAAATCTAGGTAGGGGTTGTTCTTTGGTGGCTGTAAAGGAGTTACTTCTTTGGCAACTCATCCCTGGCTGTAGATGCTGAGCAACAAAAAAACATGGAACTGCAAGCCTGGGCAGGAGGCAATGCCAGCAATATCAGCTAGTAGATCTTGTGAGTGTAAGAGGAACTGCTGAGGAACTGCTCAACACTGTAAAGCAGAGAGAAGAACTCACCCTCTCTAACACCATGACAGAGGAAACATGGACCAAAGAGCCTTTTCTCACATGATTTTCTTATTGGTGATTGTAAAAAAAAAGAAAAAAAAGTTCTTGGTCTCCTTCTCTAACAAGTCTTTTTGGTTTTGTTTCCCTCATAGCACAAGAACTAATGGATGAAGAGGAAAACAGAGTACTTAACATAAAACAGTGCTTCATCTGTTTCCTTTTTTTAGCTTTTCTCCACCTGTCTTCGCTACCAAGCACACCTACTGACGGAGGCTTCCAACACAAGAAAACAGCCCTACAGGCAAAACCAGAATATTCAGTTTTGCCCCTTTGTTCCTTTCAGAAGTCTCTTTTATGGAAATTTCCATTTCTGGTTGTTAGGCACTCTTGGCAGCAGAAAGGCTGACTGAGTATATTTTATCAAATGCAATTTTTTAAAGTATTTTTTATGTTTTCCCAAAATTTATTTGTTTCAACAGCAGAAGATTTACTGTGAATTTTACAGTTATGTTCAAAATCCATGAATATGAAGGACATTGAAACTATTCAAAAGCATATTGCTTTCTAAAGTAACATTAATAATACATTTGTAGGTATTGAGAACCACTCTACACTAGTTGAGACACAGTATGGATGCAATGTGCTCACAAGCACTGTGGATAAATCACCTCAATAAATTCTCCATGCTATACTGTAATCTCCAGAAGCTCTCTGACTGGTAGGAATCAGCCTTGCTGATCCAACTGCAGTTTTTCACACAATCTTGTTATTCATCTGCCAGTGACACCTGACATTGAAACAACCAATGTCTTTATACATCTGCCACCACAAAACAACTTTACTTCACAAAATAACATCCTAGCTGTTTAAAAAAAAAAAACACTAAGACAAACCTGCATTCTTCTGCACATCTCTCCCCTGAGTTCCCCCTCAGCATATCAGATCACACTTTAAAAATATACTTACCAGTGCTTTTGTTCTCAAAAAGGCAGTAGTCAAAGCTTTTCAATAATTTCTACTTAATATTTAAACATAAGAAATAGTTCTGAAATTATCAGTGAAATGGGCACATTACATTAGTCCTTATTCTAAACAGCAATAAACATCACATTCTACTCACAGCTGAATTTTAAAGAAATACACTTTTATAAGCTCATTCATTACTTTAAAAATCTTCTACTATGATGATCTAAGTACCATGGTGCCCCAAGTCCTTGGTCTGTGTTTCCTGTTCCCTTGTGGATGCTGCTGCCCAGTGCAAACACACATGGATGCATCCTTTGCACCAGATCATGGGCTCAGTAACAACACCCTGCTGTCAAAATATCACTCAACAGGAACAGAAGCTTTTGACACAGCCTGTGACAACAGGCATCCAATCCAAAAAGTGGGACACACAGAAGCAATCTGGAGATACTCCAGGACCATGTGCAATCTCCGTTCCTCCATGGATATAAAGCTTGAATCCCTTCAATCCATAGGACAAAAGATGCTTTACACTTGTCTATGCCATGCTAAAAAGGATCATCTCTGCTAGACCTAAAAATTTCATCTTGAAACACTGAAGACTGAGATTTTCCAGTCTCCCATAACTGACAAGATGGGGAGCAAGAGGGACTCTATCACATTTTGTTGCATTTTATGAAATGCAGAACACAACCTGGGAATAGAATTTTGAGAGTAACGTCTCTAGCCCATAAATTTCACATTTGTAGTTAAAGATGGTAAAGCCATAATCAAACACCATCTGATTTCCAAACAAGGATTTGGATTCATTAATTCATTTGGATTCATCTCCCATCCTCTGACATTTTGACAGCAGACACCTGAGGGTGCAGAGAATGATCCCCTTGAGGGACACATCCCTTCGAGGATTAAATGTAGGATTATTCAACCAGAAAATTTAATTTTAGAAGACAAGTACTAGGAAACTGATTTCTTTTTTTCATTTGCTCTTCACACTTCTTGTAATAATCTGAATATTACTAAAAATAAAAGCAGAAGGATGGCATAACCAATGCCTGTTAATACAAAAATAATTGGCTTAAATGAGGCACACACTCATATGCACAAAAAATAAATGGCCCAAGAATTCTTTTGAGAGTTACAATATTTTTAGCCATATGGTATTTCTTATTAATTGTTATAATTACTAAATAAGAGCCAAAAGTATGCTCAGCAGTGTATAACACATCCAAATACTGTCAACCTCTAGGCTCAAATGCTTACAGTTCAATAGATAAGACATGCAGGAACAGGAGATACTGAGAAATTCAGTGACAAAAACAACAGCCCAAGGTCTCCTGGATATTAGGAGGTGCTTTTGGCCCTAGTCTTCCAGCTATATCAGCTACATCCCTCCTCTGAGAATGACAAAAATGGTCTCTAAGCTTTTTCTCCTCCACAGAGTCAGCAGAGAAAAAAGAAGCGAGAGAAAAGACGCAAGAAAAAGGGAACATATTTTGAAGCTTAACAATTCACACTGGCTCTGCAACATATTTTGGGCCCTTAGCAATTTATGCTAATTGCCTGTAACCCTCAAGCTGTTCTTTCTGTGATGGGGCTGCTCTGGAGCACAGCCAGCCCATGGTCCACAGAAGCACGGGCTGCTGTGCTGAGCTGTGCTGTGCAGCTCTAGTTTGCCACAGAGGCTCTGAACCAGGGGAATGAAACTGAAAATTTTGATGCAGCAGTAAAACCCACTGTGGAAAAGGCATGTTGCTCTGACAGAATTGAAGTGCTAGAAGCAGGGAACAGCAGAAGTCATTAAATGGTGTCACTACCTTCTGCAAGAAAGAGGGATTGTTTTCATGTTGGAAAATACTGGAGAAGACAGGTGCCCTGGAACTGAGAGAAGCTTATAGCTAGGAGCATTACAACAATTCAGACCAAGAGTTTTCTTTACAACAGCTTTTCCTTTCTGAAACAAATTTTCCTTGGAAGAAGCACTAGTCAAGCCTATGTACATTGCACCCCACTCACCCCAGGTTTTCTGCAGCTCTGTAAACTACAAGGAAAGAAGACCTTTCTTTTTCCTTTAGGAGCCCTTCTTTGACAATGCACACTAAGCATTCTCTGCCTTATCCTGTCCCCAGTTCATTCCCTTCCACCTCAGAGGCTAGAGGATTTATATCTGATTCCCTGTCAGTCACATACAGGCTCAGTGGTGACTTTGAAACAAATGGCCCCAGTCATGAATGTCCCAAGGGCAAGAACAGATGCACTGCAGTGAGCATTGCTGAGGCCCAGGGTTCTATAACTCCTATCTTGTAGATGATCTCTCCCATAAGGGATTGCCCTGCATGAAAAAAAGAAAAAAAAAAAGAGCTGCTACTGTCCATTCCTAATAAGCTGTACACACTACCCCATTCCTGCACATCCTCCTTGTCTGCTCCTGGGAATCAGCCTTGGAGGATCCTCTTTCCCTAAGCACCTATTGCCCTTTCTCCAGCACAAGCTTCATCCTTAATAACTTTCAGGGCACCTCTGTGCAGTACAGACTGTAATGTGATTAACTTTATGCTTCACAACCTCAGCATTAAGAAGTAGGTCCCGGGGCAGGGATTTAACGTGAGGCTTTCAGGCATGTACAGAACCTTGATCAGAAAAACAGCTCTTCCTTCCTGAAATGGCACAACAAAACAGCTTTGAACTAGGTGAAATGGCCAGTTTCTCTAAGGAAAAAATAGCGTCAAACCGCAGCACTGTTGGGGTGAACAACAAAAAATGAGAGATAATTGATCCATTTTACCTCCAAGACAAGGCTGAAAGCTCACAGGATTTTAAGCCACTTTTTTTCTCTCCCTGTGCTGTAAGGCAAAACTTAATCTGTCTATACAAATACAAGTGTTTTGCCCTGCAAGCACGCTGTTATTAATTTATCAGGTTCTCTCCTTGTTTGTTATCTTTACTTTCCTCTCTTTGACATCTTCATTGTGGTGTTTGTATGTTAATTGTTAATGCCCCCAGCAATGAAAAGCTGCAATAGCCTAATGAATTTGTAGCCTCTATATGAGACAGTGAAATCCAATGCTTTAGAAGATAGTGCAAAGTCATCATCCTTCCCATGCAACACTAACTTAAGGAAGCAGTGCCTTTTCCAAATGCATAAAGAATGAGAAACTTCAGATTAGAAAGCTGAGCTTCCCTCACAGGCTGTCTGCATGGGAATTCCAGCAGCAACAAAGCTATGGGTTTTAAAAAATGGATTTATACTGTGGCCAGAAATCATGCTGCTTTTCACAGTTTTACATCAAAGTACTGTCCTTAACGCTCACTGGTTCACTCTGAAAGTCACAATAAAATGTGATGTGAAGTCACCTAAGAGCGCACAAAAATTTCCAACTCTTTCAGGGTCTCCTGCAATGACTCATAACAACTGACTGCAGTGGTGGTCAACTTAATTAAGACCAATATTCCTCAGGGATGAGAGAGAAATTGGTGGTTCCTTTTCTAGCAATAAGGTAGGTCTATGGGTTAACTTCATGAGACAGAGTTTGTTGTGTGATCTGAACATTTTGCTCTAAGCAGTATTTTAGGTTTCCATGCAGAGCAAGTTTTACTCTGCCACAGCACACACACTTCTACTGACGATGGCAGTGGCTAGAAGGATATTTACATGTTGCTGCAGTAGAAAGTTATGGAAAACAGTCCAATGAATACAAAATAGGCACACAATAAATCCAATCCACACAAGTGCTTCAAATAGGTATGTGTAATACACCTAAAGACTGCAATTAAACCTGCAATAAGAAATGGGTATATTTACTTTATTATGAATATATTTACTTTATTATAAGGAATATGCAGCTATCATCTCTCTACCCATCCACACTGTTTTACTTTCTTCAACGTGCCCTTTTTGTTGTTTTTCCCCCTTCCATATAACTTGGTCTTAGCAAGCACTGAATATTACTCATATAATATTGAGGCAAAATATTTATGTTCTGCATAGTATTACATGGTTTTGAAACAAGGTCTACTCCCTTAAATTCGAGAGAAAGGGATCAGATTTTCCAAAATATCTTGGCACTCTGTATTAGAGAGATGTGCCTCATGCACTTCTTCAAGCCACCTGCAGAAGTTTCCTGCTCCAGCCACTAGGAAGAAAGCAGGTTAATCTGCTTAGGTACTTAGGAAAACTCACTGAGTGCCAAAATCAGTTATTATGCATGTGCTGATATGGAAAACCTGGCCCTAGAAATCCTGTCCTTGGCCCTGCATGTTACTAGGAGCCTGGTCTTGAGAAATAGGAATAGCTCAGAAATGGGAAAGCTGGCCAGGCTACACTGCACTATTCCTCCAAAACCTGAAGTGGTGGCTCCTCCTGGGCACTCGTGATGCACATTATGAGATCCACACCAGCCACAGTGGAGGCCCAGCACCTCAACCCCAAGGAAATATGGCCTCACTGTTGTGGTTCCCTTGCCTTCTCCAGCTGAAAGGCTGTGACCTGTTATAAAATTTTTCTTCTCATTTCCAGAACCTTTTGTGAACCCAGCAGGGGTGGGGTATTTTTCCTGCTAAGATCACTTTTCAAACATCTTGTGTAGGACATATAACGAACATCTTCCTCTCATCCAAAAATAATATGGGGAATAACAACATGTGAAAGAAGACTGTGGCTTTTCCCAGGCCTTGGGAGTACATCCTGCCCTTGAGGTTTCAGACATTAGAGGATAGGCACAGTTTAAACCAATAATGTACTACAAAACAATACATTCATACCAATTATGTACAGGGCCTTGATTTGTCAAGGAAGTTTTGTAGATGCCTGTCTTCAAATAAAGACCAGATGGATGCACTGTTCTAGAAGCAAAGGCTTTGTTCCAAAGGCTAGCCTGGATAATGATTCACAACAAGTTTTTTCACAGGCGGAGTTTTGAAGTCTTCCATTGAGTCGAATGTGCTTAAGTTTTGGTACATGGTCAGGTTCTTTGGAGAATTTTTGTAGATCCACAGAGGACATCCATATATTTTCTATTTAGACAAGGGACAGGGATAATACCCATCACATGCTGCTGAATTAGATTACACTTTAGTGTATGTGTATTTCTTCTAAACTGTTTCTACTGCCTGCAACAAGCCTGGTTTTACAGGTAAATTATTTACACAGCCTGCTATGAGCTACAATGGACACACAACTGAGCAATGAAAGCTGCCATAACATCCACAGTTAGGTCCTTCCTGCTCAAAAATAGCAGAACATAGCATGCCACTGGGTGGCTGGAGGGAGAAAAGTTCAAAGGAGTTGCAAGACACTTTTAACATATAAAAGTTTCAGCACCTAAACACAGGGGTCTAAATATTGCTTTGGTACTGATACCAGCGGTACAAATCCTTATGCAGGGCAGCTTTCACATGGGGAATATCACATAGCAGTGTAACAGAGTACCTAACAGCAATTTTTCTGTCTTTCCCACAGGAACAGCGTCACAGGCATTGGGTAATTCACGGCCAGGAGACACCAGTGTGCATGTTGACATATAAATTTTCTTATTTCAAATTATTGGAACATAGTTCAATGGCAATTCAAGCCCAAGGCTAGTTGCTGCTGTAGGAGCAGTCTGGCTGGGGTAACAACTAAATTTACATATTTAACCATCTCTGCTGAATTAAGCCTTGATTGCAATATTGTCAAAAACCATAACAATGTTTCTTAGGCACAGCCAGGAAGAAAAGAAGGCTTCGGGGAAAGAAATAAATGTCTGACAGGATATCTTTGTTTTATATTGCAACATGTTGAAGCAATGAAGCTGGGAACATGAAGGCTGGGAATAAAATCCCAATCCTACTAATGTCAATGGGAGTTTTGCCATTGAACTCAATAGGACTGATATTTCATGGTTGCTAGGCCTGCACAACAGCAACATTTCTTTCTCCACTTGACACTGGGTCTCAAAACACACACATGAATTTGCACAGGCTGTTAAGTCTTTGTTCCTGAAGTTTCATTTCTGTTAGAGATGGATGAATAGACTTTTGAAAGGGAAAATAGAGGAAAGTCACATTTGTACTCCTGCCTCTTCACTCTCGCTCTAAAACATCTCTCTCAGGGCTTTAGGCAAACAGCACTGAATCTAAAACAGATTAGACAGACATGGTGTCATACAATGGGGATCACTTCAGGTCTAAAACACAAATAATTCAAAACATAAGATAGAAGTAATACTGTGGGTTTAGATCAGATTATTGTTTTAACAAGGTGGTAAGGAATTTTAAAACCAAATCTTTGCAGCATTTTCAAATTTGGCTAAGCATACATATTTATATGTATTTACTTAATATCTCTTGGTTTTCTGGCATGCTAATCATGGACATTGTTACCAGAATGTCACACAACTGGTGTGTGAATGCTTGATGAATATAAACACTGTGAAGAATCCATGCTCATTAATTTTGAAAAATCTACAGGGCTCCAGTGCAAATAGCACTAGTAGAGACATAAAATTGAAGGTGTCTAATAACAAGAACATACTCAGACTATCAAATGATATATGCAAAGGCATGAATAGCTTGTTTGCAAATACAAAGAGCAAATATAATAATGCAACTGCCTGTTGGCTTTTTATCCCAAATTCAGTGTCAAGGACCTAAACCATGACTTGATATTCTACAGTCCCAGGCCTCTTCCACATTTTTCTGTGTCTTTGAGCAAATCTTCAAGAAAAGTGGAGAACTTTACACAGTATGTTAGTTGTTTGTGTTGCTATGTCCTGAATTTTTATCCGCTCTTGGCAAAACAAGGCAGAAGATCCCCACCCCACAGATGTACCTCAAACTTTTTGTTAAAGAGTTCACGCTATCTGTGAAATCCTACCAAACTGTAATGCCCTTAAGGGTACAGCTCATGGAACCAGTAAATTTAAAATAAATACTGCAAGCTATTCATGGGAACAATCTCAGTTTTGGGATGGCGAGAGCCACCCGATTCACAGTTTTGCTTATTCAGGCAACAAGCAGGAACCCTCCCTCTTGTGTGTGTGTGTTTAAGCTGAAATCTCACTAAAGGGCACATCAAGGACACTGGAGCCTACATCTGATAAGAAAATGTAAATTCTATTTAGTTTCTTTATAAGGTGAATTGGTTTGCTTTTAAAGTCCCCTTTTATAAGGTCTGTTTTTCAGGACAGGATCACAAAATGGAAGGTTGCAGCTTTTTTCAAGAAGGCAGTTTTTGCTGAGAAGCTGAAGCAACAATCTTTAATTGAATTCTGGGAAAAGAAAGTGTTGAGGGACTGCTTGCTGTGAGCTGCCCGATGGGCAGGCTGTTACCAAGCCACGTGACTCTCAAACACAAATGCCTCAGCCCAGTGAGTATCCCAAAAAGCTTTGTACATCATACACTGCATAGCCAGAGGCTGTTTACCTTTCTAATTTTTAAGCAAACCAGATGGAATCTGTTTTGCTGGATAACCACTCCCCGCTGCTGTCTCTGCTAAAGCTAATACCTGCCAATCTAACAGAGCACAACAAAAATGCTGTTTTCTTTCCTCTCTGTGGGTCCTTGTGAATGACAGGAAGACACTCTCTGCTGATGTGTATCGAGTGATCCCCAGTACTTTTAAGCCCTTGTCAGCTGTGCATCTCTAGCGAATGGATTAATTATACATGGCTAGTGCAAGCTGAGATCTCTCGGTGGAAGCGAGCAGGCTCATTTGCACTAAGGATACAGTACCTACTGGTCACAGCAACAGAGGGTCTGATGGGAGCTTTAGAAATCATCTAGATGACCTTTGTCTCCCCTGAGAGATGGGGTTTTTTTCCATTTGGTGTTTCAGTGGCAGACTTAAATCCTCCTGCCTAGCCTGTTCTAGAGTTTCAGTACCTTAACCTGATAAAGCATTTTTGCCTGATGCCTAATGTCAAGCTACCTGCTCCATAAATCTATTTCTTCACATCTCATCTGCTGCTCTGGACAGAGAACAGTTATTCCCCTGCATCTGGCAGCAGTCTTTCCTGTACTGTTACCATGCCTCTTCACTTGCACTAAATGAGCCATGTGTAATTGTATAAATGAGCCATCAGTGCATACCATCTTATTAATAACACGTAATTATTCACAGACAGCACTCGGCAATAGAAAGAAAAGCTGGTGGGTGTGGGTTCCTACCAGAGGCAAGAGGCATTAGGAGGCTGCTCAACACCTTTCAGAAGGCACTTAGGACTGGATCTTCTCTAATACAGGAATTTTACAAACTCACATTGCTTATTAAATATTTATGAGAAGAGGGATAAGCAAGATGGATTTGCTTCAGACTGGAATGGAGTGCAGGCCTGCGCTAACCCTTTCTACAGGGTGAACTTCACTGCAAAGACTTGACTGAGAGGCAGCCAGGCTGCCAGTTAACACTGGGGAAGGCAAGCTGCATCCACAGCAAGGGGATACAAGACTTGTGACAGCCTGTGTGCAAGGCACAGCCACCCACAGCCATTTTTGCTCATTTTACTACGGAGAGTGGTACTTGCAAATAGGAAACTCTTTCTATTGAGATTACTGGGCATCGTGCCAGGCTTCTGAGATGAAAGAGCGATACTTGGGAACACACTAAGTGATAATGACATGAAGAAGCACTCAGATGGCCGTTTATTTCAGATGCTGTGGTGTGACAGGTCCTCACACAGACCCTAGTGCTGTAAGTAAACAAGAAATAAAAGTCCTTGCATTTTTTCAGGAAAATAAATGCCTGAGGAAGAAACTCGCATATAGAGGTTGTGCGCCAAAAGCTCCACCAGTTACCTGTCTCCACATTTTTCTCTAGCTTATATGCAACTTAGAAGCCCTGAGTAAACAGCGCATGAATGGCAAATTATGATGTGCATGTTTTACTACCAAAAATGCAGACATATTGTGGCTCATGCTGTAGGGCTTAAATCATCACATTAGGTCTTTTTAAAAAATAGAGATTGCTCAGCCTCATGGGAAAGACATTTGCATCTTCATCATTACAGAGGCAACAAACTTCATCCATAAAGATGTGCCTAGAACAAATGGCAGCAAATTGTGGACACATGTTTTGCTTTAATTGGTCCTCATCAACTCAATCTAGCTAGTGACTTCAAAGAGCTCTTACTAAGAAACCACTTCCAAATTTTTTGTTTCAATCTTTTGTGGAGGTTTTTTTTTTTAATGTCTTAAGAAATTTCAGATTAAATAGAATCTTTGAAGATACAGTACGAAAGCACTACTTCTTCATAGCCTTACATCACATGTTTAATTACTTATTCATAAATTATGAATGACTAGAGGTAAAGTAGCATCGCCCGGAGCCCCTGTCCTGGGCCAAGTGCAGTGCTACAATTTTCACAGACTCTACCCCTTGACAGCTGGGATCAGATTCAAGCCAGCTACAACTCTATTCAAAAGAGCAGCTGTTGCTAGTGCCATTTTCACATGCTATTCTTGATCAGCATGAATGGATGGAATGTGCTCTTTTTGGAAAGCAAAAGAGTATGGATGGCAATAGAATGCTTACATAACTCATGTGAAATTCACCAAAAAGCCCAGACATGTTACAATCAAAATCTTATTTTTATATGGGTCTGATTTTTAAAATGCAGCTAACAAATCCCACTGTTTGAAAATCAAACCAATATCTACAAAACCCTTTTCTTCCAGCCCCAAAGCCAAGAAGCCCTCTAGAGTACAGAGTCCTACTGTCTCAGACACTGCACAAACACAGCTGAACACAGCACAAATGAACAGAGGTGGAAAAGAATTCACACATGAGTGTAGCCACTACTGGCCCAGTAGCACAGCTGAGACTCAAGCAAAATGTGGCAAGATTCATAACAACACACCAGTTTGGAGGTGAAACTGCTTCTTCCAACATTTCTTTGCCACAGGCACATCCACAAGCACACACAGAGTCTCATCTCTCCAGCTGATCACTTTCTACAAAACCCACCAACACTTTGTTCCAGCTATCCTAGGTTTTCTGTGTTTATGCATGCCCTATGCTCCTATTTGCAAGAATGCATACATAGATCCCCTCTGTCTATAACCTGAACCTCAATCACTCACTCATGCCACAGCAGACAATTAAAACATTGCCACATTATCGAGGCAGCACCACAGACCCACTTGTTGCAGCTGTAGAAGAGGAAGGCAGGCAGGTGGAAGACATTGGTGAATCAGCCCAAAGCAGAATACCCTCTTTGGATAATTTCTCTGAAAGTTTGCTTTTTCTTCAGCTGTACAGTAGCAGCAATTTTCCTCCTTTGTCCAAATGAAACAAATAAGACCATGCTGCAGGCCCTTCTTATACCATAAAGAACAGTCACAGGAAACACATTAAAGTAATTTCCTCTTCCTTGGACAGAATGCACTCTCTTGGAGGTTGTTTATAGCACTGTGATGTAACTGGGGAAAAAGTGAGCTTAGGTAACACACCTCAGTGCATCTGAAAGCAAGCTGAGATAATAGAAATTAAGTAACTTTCTATTGGCTTTTTATAAACCAACCAGTGAAAACATTCATTCCAGATGCCCAAAATACTTCTGATATAGCTATAGCTGCTGCTGCATTTGTTAATGGAAACTACATTTATTACAAGTTTTTGCTGAACTCAGAGAAATAAAGCAGTTTTTTCTCCTGTCATCAGAAGTAGTAAGATCAGAATCTGTATTTTCAAATTACATCAGAGAGTTGACAATATTGCTGCATAGTCATACTACATATGTATGTGTGTGCATATACATATATACAGTTTTCTCAGTTTTCCCTTTTTATATTCAGTGTTCCTCTACTTCCCACATATCTTGTCAACATATGACCCTGAAAAATACAGTTTAAAGCAGCAGGGATAACAAAGGGGAGTGTTGCCAAGCAGGGAAGTATGGTATTAAAAAAAATAAAAATAGTTACAGAAAGACTCAATACTGTGATAGCTTGGATTAACAGTATACCTTCCTTCTTTTCCCTACATGTTGACAGAAATGTATTTATACAGTTCTGCTTCATATTTTCTTTCCAATGAACCTAATGTTGGTCCAGAAACCAAGTTAGTTTTAGAGTTAAATCACATTTCAACATGGCAAAATGCAGTGATGTATTCTGGGTCCTTAGCTGTGGTAAAAATACCAGAGCCCCCACTACTCTCAGTAGGTTCCTGGTTAAAATTCTCCTTGAGGAGCTCTTCCTACATTGCACTCCAGCCAGGCAGCAAATCTGAGGGGGCCAAAATCATGCTGCTGGGCAGGTCATGTAGGCACATCTGGCCCAGATTTATTCTCAAGTAAAATAACCTTGGGTGCACCTCTGGAGCCTCCCCTCTAATGTCATGAGGACACACCTCTGTTTCCCCTGTGCCACAGGAGAAGCTGTGCATAGGAGTAAGAGCATCAACCAATACAGCAAAGCAAAACGAAATCTCTCACTCTATACACTGATGATCATGAGTAAAGCAAAGATACAATAGCAACCAGATTTCTGTAACAGCCCACAAAATATTTCCTAGATTTCATTTTCACACATCCAATAAAATGACAGCCCTTCCATTGCTCATTCCAAGCACACTAAGTATGATTTTCTGGTTTTTCTCTTGCTTTTGCCAGAATAAGGGAAATTCATACAAAATTGTCTATGAAAATATGTACATTGAAGTGAAACATTCTGCCAAATTGAAGTGACAACATTAAAAAACCTGTTTGTTTTTTTTTTCATTTTTACTGGAAATTAGCAATTTCCCTTGTAAAACATGACAGCAAGTGGTTATATTTACATTTTGCCTAGTCCTACTTGATTTAATCTCTACAATTTTGAAGAAAAATTGTTGCTTGATGCTTGCACTGAAAATTGTCAGTTTATAAAATTGCCCCAACAATGTCAGTGCTGTTTTACAAATAAAACCTCCCCTTACTTCCATGAATGGGGGTCCAGCCCCTGTCCACAGTCTAAATTCCACCTGATGCTTTTGCTGGACTTTCACATTGGATGGACTCTTTTGAAAGCCATAACTTAGAAAAAGAAAGAAACTTGTCATCTCAGGAAGTGACACAGAATTTAGGTCTGTGTGAGCCTAGACTTTTCCTCACTCACAGATCTTTCATTGAGTGGCAACCACCAGAAATGCCAAGTGGGATGGATCCCTCTTCCAAAAAATGTTGCGTTATTTCTTCCAGCCACAATCCTCTGTATCTTCATTTCATTTTTCTGAGGGTGATAGTTGCCTCACTTGCAAGACACAGCAAATCAATTCTATTCTTGTACAAAACTCTGCAGAATCAGCTGATCCTTCAACTCATTTTTTAATAAATCTCTAAATATCTCAGACAACAGGATAATTTTACTTTCATATGGTTCCTCCAGGTACCTGAGCAAGACACATGGTTGAATACTTCCCTGAATTGTGCCCTGCATAAATATTACTGTCTTACATAAGGATTTGAATAGTTTCTTTCTTACAGAATAAAAATTCATATTTACTTACTAAACAGTTGGCAATAGAGGACCTGTAAGCTTCTCTTCATGGTATCATGTGGTCCTGCTGGTCTGCCAGTTTATTCATGATTCTGCCAAAAAAAGTCAAGAGAAGGAGAAAATTATGTTTGAAAAATATAGACTGCCTTGTTATACCTGTTCATTTCAAAGTCAGATGAAGCTTCATAGGAAAATTGTATTGATAAGCTTTGGGAAATTGTCTGACTGCCCTTTGCTTGCTTCGGCCATGCTCTCTCTCCAACAGCTTGGCAGGGAAGTATAGAGTCATGGCCAAACAGGGAAAAATTTCTCAAGAGTATGTGAAATGAACACAATGAAAATTACTTTCATGTCATGTTTATATCTTGATAAAATTAATTTCATCAGAGTCTTTTTAGTCTGGAGGAAGGGTCCTCGGTGGAGAAGCAAACACAAGATGCAGACACCACCAGGCAGCTGTGCTGGGCACATGGGGCTGTAGTTTTCTCCCTGAGCCTCTCCTTTTCACTTCCCTCAAGAAGTACGACACAGGGAAAGCCCACCCCCTCCTTTCCCAATGAAAATTTCAGTGGTGCCAAAGCAGAGGAGACCCCAAACTCTGCTGAAATCTCTGCACAGAGGGCAGCTTTGTCCTGGCATTTTTAGCTCTATTTTAGTCAGCTGTTGTAGGTCATATTCCTTCCTGATATACCTGGGCTGGAGAACCTTCTCTATGTCTCTAGACATTTTCTGTTTATTCTAAATTGAACTGTCTTGGTGCAGAAGGGGATCTCATAATTCTTGTGCCTGCTGTCTGAATATGTGATGTGGCAAAAACATGTGACCACTTTACCTCCCTGCCTTTGCCCACTTGGGGAGCATCTAATAATATTTTATGAGTCCTCAGACGGTATTTTCAAATACTTGACATGGATATTTTTCCACCCTTGGTTTAAAAGATACTATGAAAAAATAAATCCCAATCATGCTGATATTAATTATTCACATTGTGTGGAAAATAAATGCATAAATCAGAAGTGAAAAGCAAATGTGGTCCCAAAGCACTGCTGTGAGTAATGTCTCACCAAGTACCCAAAGACAACACAATATTCAAGCTCTTTTTTCCAGAAAAAATAATTTGCTAAATATTCAGAACTAACTGTGAAAAGGAGGACCCTGAGATCACCTACTTAAAAGCCCCGTGGTCAATATTAAAAAGCATGTAGTATCCTCTAGCTTCCAGTTCAACACATCTTCATCTTCTGAACTCCTAGGGATATTTCTGAGTCATTTTAACATGCATATAAATCTTTCAGGGCTTATTTAAAATGCAATCTTGAAGACATAAGATAAACAACGAATAACACCTTTGAACTGTATAAATGCTGCAGAGCTTGTGAAAACAGAGCTATATTTGACTTTTATGTGGAAAATGAAAAAGGATCATGACTTTTCTTGCCCATAACAAAAGATGCTTGAGTTTTGTTAAGTTATTCCACACAGAAATTTATGCACACTAATGCCATGTGTTTGGATTCCTCCACATTTTCCATTTAACACTGGACCTTAAAAACATCTCTGTAACTTGCAGAAATGTCAGTATCTGCAAGGCATTTTCTCTTAAATGGAAGCAATCATCTGTGAATTAGCCTATCATTTTTAATCAGAATTAGTGTCAGATTCATGCTATAGTTTTATCATGGAAACTTGCTGAGGGACTTATTTACCCCTTTTTCCCTATGGCTTACCAAATGATGAAACAGATGTAGTAAAAACATCTGTCTTCATGTATAAACAAACATAATATAATCTGTTACAGCACTCTTCCAAGAGGCATATACAATAGGCCTGTGTTTAGCAGCCACTAAGATATTAATAAAAATATATGCAGGAAAAGACAAGAACCAGATAAGCCACTGACAATGTAGAAACCATACACACAAGTACTCCTACAAAGTACAAATGAATTAAGTTTGTATCAAAACAGGATTTACAAGCACTGACCCACGTGAAGTCATAAAAACAATGAAAAAAAAGGAGAATCTGAAATTGCAGCCCTAAATCCACATTATTAACTTTGTATAATTTTAACTACACTTGGCAATACTGATGTGATGCAGTTCTTGGCTGTGAACCATATTTTTTTTTGTATTTCTCTCCCATCTCCATATTAATACTATCAATAATAAAGAAAGACATTTGCTCATAAATTCTGGTATTGTGGCTGAAATAAATTGCATGCATATTTATTTAGACCAGGAATTTACCCTGTGCTAAGAAATACGAACTAGTGTGCATATGGGCAAAAAACAAAGGTTATCAATAGAAAACTTTATTATGTTCTTCTGTTGGTCTCAGTTAGAAGATTTATCCTTTTGACCACATGGCCATAAAATAATACATGGAGAACTCAGTGAACATACATAAACTAAATGTTGCCATGAATGTCTCAATTTCTTCAAAGTCCTGACTTGGGCGTAAAAGAAAAAAACATTTCAGTCGGAAAGGACCCACAATGATCATGTAGTACAACTAATGTAAACATTTTTAAAGCATTTTTTAAACATTTTTCCCCCACAGTTTTTAATACCTTATTTCTCGTGTACAGGAAATATGTGCAAAACAAGAATTTGTTTTATTTCAAGGCAAGAGACATCTAGTAAGATTTATTTGTATAGCTTTGGAATCCCAGGAACACCAGTGATGGTTTTCCAGAGGCAGAGACTGCTTGCAATGATCACCAAAGCTGCACAAAGTTGAGGCGGATGAACCAGCCCATCAAGTCCCTGAATCAAGACCTGACTTGAGAACAGAGGAACCACTGCTGCACCCACCCAGGTGAAAGCTCCAGCAAGTCCATTACCCTGACTTAAACACGAGCTGCCAGCAGGACAGCAGGAAATTATTTGCGAAACAGCCTCAGTGCAAGGTAATCTTTACACCCTGGCATCGATTGCTCTATCTCTAGCAAGCCTGAGTGGAATAAATTACCTGAGGTGCCATATTTTTTTAACTTGAGAATAATTATTCCTCACTTATTTCCTCCACATCATACAATTTTAGTCTTTCATTAGATCATTTAGAATCTCTTTTTCAAGCTGAGGAATTCTTGGGCTTTTTTTTCATAAAGAAGATACACTTAATGTCTGATAATTGTCATGCCTTAAGCTATACTTATCCATTCCAGTTCAGATCTGAGGAGAAGGGAAAAAAATTGTATGCAGCCACCAAAATTTGGGTGTGTACTGGAGTTTCATACTGCACAGTGATATCTCCTGTTTCTTCTCTAGTCTCTTTCCAGTTGTGCCTATGATTCTCTTTGTCTTCATCACAGCTCCTGAGCTCTACTCCACTGTTTTACAGACCTGCCTGCTAAGTAACAACAACTCCTCTGAAGCCTTTCCTCAGGTATTTAGAGCCTGGACTAATTTTTGCCTGTGGATGTGAATTTGCAATTATCACCATGGAATTTCATCTGCCATTTCTGCCACACAACCATTTACTATCTTGACTTTTCTGAGAGAGGGCAATGAAGGGCTGAATTACTGTTGCTATTATTATGATACTGCAAATATGTACCTATCATATATAAGGACTTCTGAAGCTGCCACAGTTTCTACAATAATTCCTTCCAATCATGGAAATTCTTCTGTACCTCTAAGAATACAAAGCAAAATCTCATGGTCAGACATTTCAATAGCTGCAGAGGAAATCTCCTTTCTGAGTATTAAGCCATGTCCAGCCATCACAATACTCTTCTCAGGGCCCTGTAGGTACATTTATTTATCACAATCAAGGAAGGTTACAGATTTGCTGGTAGATGAGAGTGCTCTAGTTCACCAACCCATGTTCTCTTAGGTATTTGAGAATGTAATTTTAGGCACTAATAGATTAGCAAAGCTGTGCACTGCAGATGGAAAATGCAGACACACAGCCAGTTCCTGACTTTGGACAGTTTAATTTAAAACCAGAGTACCACCACCTGTTTTAAATACACAAACTGTCACTTAATAGAAAAAAATTATGAAGAATGAGCAGAAATAGAAGGGATCTTGTAAAAAAATTTAGCTGGAAAATGTGTGCTAAACTTCAGTAATCCAGAATCTAATGTGAGTCTCTGAGTTTTGTATCCATTTTATACTCTTCACTCATTTCTTCAACACCTCCCTGAGGTTTTTTGGCAGTTGACTTCTCCAACATACTGAGTTTTAATGTTTGAGAAGCCATTGTGAGTACTTGAGGAATTATCTGATACAGCTATACCTGATCCTTGAGATTTTTTTTTTAAGGATTGTAAAGTTAATTTCCTAGATTTTGGTCTCCAAGTGAAAGGGTATATTCCCAAATCCTCTGAACCCCCTCTGAAAGCCAGGAAATAAAGGTTTAATTATGAACCTTCATTGCATTCATATTGGTGTACCTACTGACATACTTTGAAAGAAAGCAATAAAGTTAGTGCAAGTTTGTAATCAAATCAATGTCAACTTTGAAATATTCATCTTCCATAGTTAAATTTGACAAAATTTGTATCCAGAAAAGGTGTCATATACCTAACCACCTAACCTATTTGAGTTTAAAAATACTGGTTAAGCACTTGGTGTTTGAAATGGACTTACATATTTTGCATTTTTTAGTACACAATATTTCACATACAGTTTATCTTACCAAAATGATGAATAGATGTGTGAAATCCCTGTGGACAGCTAGCAATATTGTCTTTCACAGTAAGTGATCCCCTCAACATCTCAGTTAAATTAAAGAGGACAATGAAGACATAATGATGGATTGAAGACAAAAGAGTCCAAAAGAGCAGACAGCTCCCAGCCATTCATTATGTCTGATGGGGAAAAAATGCCAACCAGGCCTTAAATTAAAGAAGAAATAAAGGAGAAAGAACAGAAGATGCACATTGAGGCAAAGCTAACAGTCAGTGGAGAACTCTTTTTTATTGTCTGTCAAATGGAAACCAGGAGACTAAAATAGAGAAGCTGAAAAATGGTGATAAAAGAAGAGACAAGCAAAAGACATGCCACTCCCATCCATGAAGCACATAAACCTCATTATGTTACTTCTGACTGCCTTCTCTCTGCTACAGATCATTCTGGAAAGGAGAAAATGGTACATCACAGACAGTTTTCAACAATAGTATTTCTCCAGAAAATGAAAGAGAAAAAGTAGACAGACTCAGAAATACTTCCATCTCCAATCTTTTTTGACTCCCCTCTCAAGAAAACCCAGCCTAGATCCTTTCACTATAATATTGCCCCAGGATGTTCAACGAATTTCTCATAAGACATCAACAGCAGAGGCTGCTCAATTACAACTCAAGAATGCTGAGATTATCCCCACGAGTTACTCCCCCAGTGTAAAGTCCACTACCATGGTCTTCCTCCACTGCATCCCACTGGTTAATCACAGTGGGTGTTCTGGTGTGCCTCATAAAAGGAACAGGTGTCCTCTTCTTGACTACACACAGCTCAAGCACAACTCTGTGTTTTCTTTGTGTTTGTTTCTTAATTTTATGGCCTGCTCCCACAATCCAGATGTTATTTTGCAAAATTTATATCCAAAAAAGCTTCAGGGCATGCTAATAAAAAGATGATTAACTTGCAGCAATAAGATTCCTCCAAGCAGGAATTCTCTGTTCTTGTTCAACATGTGCCACATTGTTTGCTGTGATTTATTTCCACTGCTTGGAACGTGCAAACTACTGTTATCATCTATCTTCACACCATTCTGAGTGGAGAATTTTTATATTTATGTCCATTTTATACTTAGACCTTTCAGCACTTTTTGAAGTAGATTCCTCTTTGCAGATTTAAGAATGAGCAATTCACATCTACTTCCACTGTTACCCAGAGAAGTGTACACTCTTTGCTTTCCTAAGGTCTCCAAAGAGTAGGTCGACCCTCAGGATACCACAGCTGATCAAAACCAGTCTTGGTGGTGGAGTGTAGGCCTGTCATGTGTGCATAAGGAATAGTTAGGAGGCATCTGAACTAGAGCTACTACCATACTTTTCTTGCATTCTATGGGACACGAACTCGGCAGCAGAGAACCTCAGAGCATCCAGAACAAAACCAAAAACAAATTACCTTCCCAAAGCCTCTCCCTTCTGAATTCAGATGCACAGCATCTACAATCCCCACTGCACCTGAGGCTGGCTGTGGTTTTCCTTGTACTGGTGTTTGGATCCATACTCCCCATTAGCACAACGACAAACACCACTCAAGAAAAACACACAGAGAAAGCAGTGTCGATATACAAGGGAAACCGTTACAGCAATTGTTCCCTCTTCCTCAGCTTCCTTACTTCATCATTAACTACTGAAGTCCCCATCCCTCATCTCTCTAACATAACAGTTCCAATTCCTGTGTTCAGCCCTCCTCCCAGCTGTGACAGTGTTTCTATGAATAACTCTAGGCAAGATGATCACTTAAAGACTACTGTCATTCCTGTGGCAAGCGGAGGTCACGGCCAGCTAGCTCACCCTTCACCATCTTCCTTTATTCCCATGTCAGGCCTGGGGCATGCTGATGAAAGGGAGAGGGAAGAAAGGAACTCTTGGGGTTCACTATCATAAAAATAGATGGGCGTGAAGAACCTCACGTCCAAGTGACCATGGGCAGGGGAAGGACTTAGTCAGCAAAGGCTGGGTAGAGCAGCTGTTGCCTTTGGCTATTTAATGCCTTGGCATCTATGGTCATCTCATGAACAATCACTGATTGCAAAAGGCAATCATTCAAAGGGTAGGAAAAACTGAGAGGAAAAATACCAGAGTGGAAATGAAATGCCATTTCACAAGAGACATGACCATTCTGGCAAAGCTGTGATGGCCAGGATCACTTTTGGCTGATTACAACTGAGAAATCCCAGAGATGGAGAACAGAAAAAAAATCTAAAGCCCTTGGCTGCTAAATGTTCTTCACACTACATCAGTGGTGCAAGGGACTATTTCTTTGTTCCTAATCACCTACCATTAGCAGATACTTCTTATGGCAGCTCCAGTGGGAGAAAAGTCTGCACAGCTGTTCTGGCTGCTTCTTGTTCTCAATGGTGCAAAGACATGACTGTGTGTGTCTGTCTGTCCAGTTTTAGTACACGAAAAGAAGAAGCCTTTCCTTTACATCATTCATGTCAGTGGAGCCCTGAGAAGCTAACATCTTCATGAAGATCAAACTGACTAAGGAGCTGTAGGGATAATTAGAATTTGGTCATTAATACCTATTAGGGATGGGCAGGGGAAGACTTCTGCGCTTATTTTAAAACTTGTATATGGCTGAATATAAAATATCCAATGATGAAATAGTGAAATATTTTTGTGAAGTCCTGTGGACACCTAGCAATATTCTCTTTCACAGTAAGCAATCCCCTCAATACATGAGAATATATGGGCATTTGAAACTTGGATAATGAAATTTTATTTTGTTGAAATAAATATGAAATTGAAATACACCTTGAAACATGCTGTTTTGGGTAACTGAAGGAAAAAAGTCCAACTTCTCCGAGTTTTCGTGAGAATAATCCTTCACAATGCAACATGAAAAAAGAAAGTGGAACAACTGAGTCAAGAAAGTTGTACAGAAAAAGTCCATAGTGAAAAGCATTTTTCACTGTCTTCTTGAAAAGCCTTTTTTTTTAAAATGAAATATGACAAATTTAAGACTAAGTTGTGTAATTTTTCAAAATTTTCTTTGTGGGTCTTATGACAGCCAAACTAAAGAAAATCTTTTAATATTAATTTCAAGCTCATGATGAAAATTTCACGGGCTGCACTACACCAAGGAAGCATTCAGCAGTATAAATTGCCTGCTCTTTCATAGAAGAACTTTATAACCACTGGAAGCTCTCCTGCTAAAAGACTTTTCTGGCACAAAGGACTATATTAGTAAAGATGCCTCTATAACTTCTGGAAAAATAAAGAAAATACAGCGTCTTTATCCTTGTTACTCACAGCAGAGAATGGATGTAGAAACAAGCTCTACTTCCACAGCACTCTTGTGATGCTGGGTTTTCCCTGGTGGATCTCCTATGGCATCTCATGGGCCTCAGGGTGTCCACACTGTGGATGTGACATTTGATTTACACACTGAAACTCCCTCTGCAATGAGCAGCTGGATTGGCTCCTCTGAAGCCTGTGCCCTGTTTAAAATGCCTCTCTTGGGAGGAAAAGGCCCATTCCTTTTGTGGGGCTGTTTTTCTCCACTGAGTTTCAAAGTGCTGAAGGTCAAGCAATTGATTTCAGCCCCTAACACTGAAAATGAGGATGCCAACATCTGTAAAAGGAATCTCACCCAGAGCTTTCTCCAGATACAGGGATTTCAAGGCTTATGGGGTTAACTTCACTGCAGCTGTGTTAAACTATTCTCTTGTTCCCATTGTGTAGGGTATACAATAAAAAAAGACTTAATGTAAAGGACAGGCAAGCAAATAGCTTTGCCTGCATTGTAATAAACACAGGAGAGTTGAAAAAGGGTTTACCTTTGTGAAGCAGCTGAAATCAGGCTTTTCACATTATTCACCTTGATTAAATGCAAGTATTTCAAGTAGATTAAAAAAAGCATGCAAAAGAGAAGGTATAATTTTCCCTCTTTTATAATATGGTACTGTATTCCTAAGGTCGATTTACTGGGTCAAATTTTCAAGAATGGAAATCATCATCTGTACACAAAGAGGAGTATGCACGCTCCATGCCTCTGAAATTCAGGCCAAAATATCAGTTTAATAAAGCTGCTCCAAAATGGAAGCAAGTCCTGTGCTGTCAAACATATCTGTATTAGAATCCTGAAAACACTGATACACAGGCCCCAGGAGGCTTCAAAGGAAATCTATAGCAGAGATGGAAACATCTCAATATAACATTTTAACTGCAAGATCATCTTCCCTTTAGTGAACGTCACAATTACCCAGCTAAACAAATAATCCTTAAGACACCACCACAAAGGAGGCCCAGTATTGTGCATCAGCACTATCTGATTTACTGTGAACTAAAGACACAAGCTAGGAGATGAAAGTGCCTCTAATTGTTTTGACAAAAATCTCACAATACTGGGTTTTGGCTTTGAAAACTTCATCTGTAAAAAAGGTTCCTTGTACTAACTTTCCTCAAGAGACTGTAAATATTAACGAGATTGAGGGATATGAAAGGAGAAAAAGATCAAGATAGGCTAATTAAGTTTTGGAGCATCTCTAGGGGAACTTCAACTGACCTGCTGGAAGATAAGCACAGCAGACCTGAATCCAAGACCCGTTCACTCTGCCTTGCCTCTCAGCTCCCCAGGCTGGTTTACATCTACAAAGCACAGAGAAAGAATCACCAGTGAAGGATGGCAGTGTAGAGCTCTTCTGGCTCCATCAGTTGCTGAGGCCAGCCCACAGACCCAGCCTTTCTGAGAACTGAAGATGGGTGAAACACAAGAACTTTGAGTCAGGTCAGAGTACCCTGCCTGTATATTTTGGTTGTGGCCCATCCTATTGTACCAAACAAGATACCACAGTTAAGGAAAACATAACCATTTCAGTTATCAAAAAAAACTAAATAAATGCAATGCATTCATTATTGTAATTTTGAATTGCATATATATATCTGTTTGTGGATATATGTATAGATGATAGCCATGTTTTCTGTTTGTCTTTCCTTCTCTGTTTATACTAGCATGCATCTCAGTGACAAAAGGTAACAAAAAAAAGAAAAAAGAAGAAAGGAAAAAAAATTAATAAAACTGTACAACATATCTCCTTTTTCTTTTCAGTGAAAAGAAAATCATAATAAGTTTCCTATCAAAATACATGTTCAAGATTATTTCCATGTCAGTTTTGGATTGAATGTTTTGAACCAGCCCTAATCATAATGTGTGAGTACAGCATAAGGATCTAATTTCACAATGACAGGTTATAATAGACATACACAAGTATCTAAGATTGAAAGAAACATTTTATTATAATTGAAAAAAGCATGGTAGGAAAGCATTACCAGCTTTTCAGTTCTTAACCATTCAGTCTCAATGGTGCATTAATGTATTTAATACTAGCCTATATCGCTAGCTTTTTTAACAGACCATAAATCCCAAGAAAATCCAACATGGTTTATATAAATATTTTTAGTAAAAATATCAGTATGGTAAACAGATGTGAAAGTTTGGGCATTTCTAAGACCTTCTTGTGTGCTCTGCCAGATCCTCTTGCCCCCATGACAGGATGTTAGTTCAGGGGCAATCCCAACTAAGTGTTTGCTGCTTTCCTTTGCTCAGCTATTTTAGAGCACACATTCATGTTGAAATGAAGTCTACCACTTCAAAGACAAAGTCTGTCTGAACCAGCTTCCTCTATGAAATTATAACAACTTCAGCTCTAAGAATAGGAACATTTCTGGCAGATCTGGATGGATGGATGCATAAATGCATAATCATTTGACACAGAAAGTAAGACAATGTCTTGACCTATGTCTCTGGTTAAACCTCTTTTTAACAGAGCTATTTACTACCTCCTTTATAATCAGACATTCAATATGGTAAGGAGAGAAGGGAGATAAAGTGAGCTCTGAAATATGACTGCACTGCTTTGGCGGGCTGATCAACACACACTGGAAAGTAGAACAGTACACCTGCTTAGGCTTGACATTTCATCTCAGAGTTTATCATAACCGTGTCTAGTTCAAGGGACACCATTTTTTTATCCTCAGCTTTCCCAGAGTTTGATGTCAGAGGAAGAAATGGCCACAGAAAAAATAGGAGACAACCAACCAGTGATCCACACATTAATAGCAATCCCTTTTTTATAGAAGACTATTTTGCACACCATTTTGAAACAGTGGGTGGAAATAAAAATTTTAAAAAATCACACGGCATCACATAGAAATATAGCCACATAAAAATTTAGCTCTGAAGGAAGGTGGCAGGAAATAGGCTCTTGGTAATTTCCAAATTATTCATTCTTCTGCCTACAAGGTTACTGTAGTGCAAACACTGAATTTCATTTGAAAATGCATGTAGTGCTGTCTGATTCAATAGGAAGAATTTCCAAGAAAATTAAATGTCAGAGCAGCATGGCTTATTGGTTTTACTCAATGTAAATTCACTTTTTATGCAACTCTGAATAATAATAATAATGCCCTAGTCTGTGTCAACGTGATGTCTACAACTTAGGGCTTTGGGGAGGGGGACTGAAGGCAAAAGAAGGAGAGGTAGGGTAAGATGATTGGGCAAGATGCTAACCTGGCACTGACAGAGATTTAGGTCTACATGACAGGTCTGAAGCTTTAGAGAGGATTTAACATGCAGATCACTGTGTGTCTTATTTTCTTCCTTTTCAGTTTGTGCAGGCAGCAAGACTGCTACTGGCTAAACAGCTCATCTTCCCTCCTTCAAAAGGTTCACTGGCATGCACAGAGGTGCAAGTAAGCCAGAAGGAAAAGCATATGGAAAAAAAAGGGAAATCTCAAAACACCAGCATCTAAAACCACATTATCCTGTCAACTAAGATTATGCTCAGATGCACAGCTTATTCTAATAGGTTAGTGAAAACTCTGTTTACTGCCTGGCACTGTGAAGTTGTTCCTTAGGTGAAGTTCTCCCTCAGGTGAGGCCCACTGACCCTGAGAGGAGATTTCAGTATAGATTCAGCACCTGGCTCAAGATTCATAAAGCAGTGCAAGCAAATGCCACAATTTGAAGAAGGTTGTTCTTTTTTTTCCTGACAGGTGTAAGGAAGAGCCTAGACAGGGAAAGAATAGGACTACTTAGGTGAAGGACTGATAGGTGGATTTAATAAATAAACATGTGCCTAAATAGCTGACTAGAGCTAAAATGTGAGGACCATTTCAGGTGTGCCAGATACTTTCTGCTACACTGCAACTGAGATGGGCTAAGCCATGTTCTGAGCTGCTGACTGCAAATCCAGAGTAATTCCAGTGACTCTGTCCCACCACAATGGGATTCAATAAGAAAATGAACTGATGAAGGAAAATGGGGAAGAGTGGTCTTGAACAGCACAGGAGAGGATGTGGGGAAGATCAGATTGTTACAGCAGGATTTTTGCAGGTACAGACTTCAGTGAGACACCCTTCTCATTGTGAAAGCTAATAGAGACTATCTTCTATTTGTGCATCTGAAAAACTTTCTCTCTCCCTTTCTATCCTTCTCTTTTCCTACTAAAGAAAAATTTTTCAGTGAAACAGAGACGATCTCTTCCAGGTCCTGCTTGATTGCACCATGGCTTTGCTTCTACAGGCTGTAAAAAGTTGGGGAGAACATGCTGTGTCTTTTGGGTGCAATGCACTTCTGAGCCATTAGTTCAACCTTGCAAGGACAAAAACAGGAGATGTCCAGCCATAGGTGTATTGTGTGACATGGTTTCCACCTTATCCCCAAATCAGCTCACACAATTTGAGGCCACCCAGGGGCACAATGAAGGATCATTTTCAAATAAAATTGCAGCTTCTCTCTGCTTCAGGAGCCCCTGCCCCTGTGTGCTAAGATTGTCACAACAGTTACAGAAGACATGAATCAATATGAAGGAATGAGAGCTCTTTTGGTGCATCTATCCTGGCAGTGCAAGAAATCTGCACTGGTTATGGTTTGAACACACTGTGACAAAGCAAATAATACACTCACATACCTTGATTTTTAGTCCAATATCCAGCCTCACTCGGTCAAAGAGCAAGGGCTGACTGCACATATTCAGCAAGTCAAGGTCACAACAAGAAGGAACTTGCTGTTTGCTGCATCTCTGCCTCAGCATGGATGGCACTGGACAGTACAACAAGACTGAGGTAAGGGCTTGGAAAACCACCATGGTTGTGCCTAGGGCAGTGGAAAGCTGGCCTGGGGAACTGGATTCTGTCTCTGCCTCAGTGCCTAATGCCAAGGGAGTCACAAAATCCAAACTTCATGCAGGCACTCATTAATTGCATCTTCTTTGTTTGCTTAGAGCAGAGCACGGAACACCTGCGCTCTGAACTGTGGAAGCGTGGAGCAATTCCAACAGTGATGGACTCAGCAGAAGCCAACTCCAAAACAAAGAGAGGACGATCCACTGCTGTTTCTTGAAAGTCAGGGCATGAACATCTCAAGTTGGGCATCTAAATTAAATGTCCTTTGTTGACATTATGATTCTGTGCATAATTTTCCTCGGCGCATAATGTCATTTCACCTTATCGGCACATTGTACAGATAAATTCATTAATGTTTTTAAAGTGCTCGGATGCTGCAATAATGAGAGCCACAGAAGTGCTCCCCAGGAAATTAATAACTCTGGCTTCAAAGCTGGCTTTGAATGATGTACAGTTACAGGAAGAAGAGGTGACATAATGAACTACTATGATAAAATAAAATATTGATTCATCTGAGCAGTGTTGACTGAAATCTCTCCATATTTCAGAGAGCTTTGCTTTGTACCCTTAAAAGGGCTTTTAGGTGTAACTTACACAGTTTAAAAACACAAAGAGAAAATCATAAATTTAAAAAAATTAAAAAAAAACAATCCTTCAGAGAACTGGAGCCTTTTCTGTTCTGAGCCCAGACTTTAACCCTTGAGCTGACAACCTGACCTTGCCCTATTGCTAGTCTGGTCCCTACTGCCAGAATCCTGCCCACCTCTTTCTCCTGTGTATTGGTTTCATCCTTTCTTAACATCCCATCCTCTCCTCCTCAGCACCCTTCTGTGCCTTTTCTCTTTGCCTCACCATGTTATCTCCACATATTAATAATCTCTTTGTCCCTTTCCTAGCTTCCCCTCCATGGGGACCATATCCCAGCCCTGTCCTTTCTTAATAATTCCAATACCCAAGGCAATAATTTAGGCCATAGCCACAACCTTTGTATCTCCCTCATCTGAAGCATGCTCCCTACTGACCAAATCCTAGCACAGCTGAACTGCAAAATCTGAAGAAACATACATGGATAAGGATTTTTCAGACCAGAAGGCAGTCCAGTGTGGCAGTTTTCCACTAATATGAGAAAAGCTCTAACCTCGACTTCCACTAGAGAAATCTTAGTCTTTGTCCTGCATGGTCCTCTCTCCCCAATAGATTTCACCTTCCTGATCCGTGATATGGAAATTCCACATAATAATACAAGGTACTGTAATGTGATCAAATATGATTGCCCATCCCCCTGTTTTGTTAATTTCTTTTTCTCTAAGAGACTAAATTATTCTCACTGAAATTTAAAAAATTACAGACTAAAATAGGCATCAGGCAACCTTTACCAGACTCAAGGTTAATAGAGTGCTTGTCTATATTTTTCTGCATTCAGGAAGACTCTGACCCACCAAATCAGCAAGCACTCAAGGCTTTGTAATGAGACAATTAAACCATCAAGGGGAAGTCCTGTAGATAAATGTGTCTAATTCTTCATATGCTTCACTCCAAATTCTGTGATCAAACTTTCTGGCTTCTGCTGGACCACATACAGAGAGGTGTATTATGATTTGAAGGATTTACCTGAAGCATTCTTTAATTTCCTTCATATTGAAAGAGATGAATGCAAATCCTTAACTGAAATATATTTAAAGAAATCAAGTAAAATAACATATGGAATACTTTTGCAACAAATGCATTAATTGTATGCAAACTGAATTAAGTCTTTTATTAGCATGTAATTGAGAGAAATATTAATACATTATTTTAATTTGAAAAAATCATAAGTTAGAAGCTTTGAAACAGAAAGCTGCATAATAGCAGCTTTAACATTAAGATGTCATTGTAAAAAAGAATGTATATAATGAACTCAGAAAAATAGAAATATAACTGTGTGATCCTTTCCTTGTTTCCTGTACATCTGCATTGGAGTTTGTCTATTGTTATTCAACTAGCTAATCATCATCTTTTGTGTGGTGTGCCTGTGTTTTTACTCCAAGAGGCTAATCTGTGAAGACATCTGTTATTTGGTAGATAATAGGCCATTTCAAGTCTCAAAGCCCTGCAAGGCATTTCTGAAGAAGGAGAAGTAGATACATCTGTTCCCACCAGGTAGGGGTACAACTGAGCATGCCGGAACACAGCAGAACAAAACTTTCACTTGCTATTCACCAGAAGGCTAAGTGCACATGGAACAATGCAAACAAAGAGCAGTTCTGGAGTAGTTTGTTAGGGCTGGGAGTGAGATTGACTTTATATAAACCATTTAATGTTTTCTTGGGAAAACAGTGCATCTCACACCAAAGAACAGTGGTATTTGTCATAGTGATCCTGGATCTATAAATCAGGCATAGTCACAAAGGCAGTGGTCCACTGAATCTGATATTATTTTTTTGGGAAAAGTCAATATTAGACATTTTGAGGGCAATGTAGATGCTTGATTATTCACTTGGAAAGAAAATCTTGTGCCATTCTTCTCTAATAACTTATCTATATGAACCAGTTCTCTCTGGATTCCAGTGAATATATACTACGTCTACATTATCCATGAATCAATTGCAGCTTTGAATAATCCTTCTTATCACAGATTCAGGAAAAAAAAAACAGGACATATTTTTATGTTAGAATGCCTAAGTAACTTAGCACGCAGCACCTGAACTGTGCAAGCTTCCATTTCTTAAATCTTCATCACTCTGTCAAGTCTTTCCCATTGTGCTATGAATGCAGATGAGACCCAGATATTCAGATTTATCTTACCTAGGGTTTGTGATGCTTTTACTGTCATCTGCTCTGAAAGCAGGCTGGCCATGCAAACAGCACTACAGGTGAGAGTAGGAGGACAATTCATGTATGTGAATTTAATGTATTTGCAAGTTCCTTGTATTTACACTTTGGAACTACAGTCTGGTATTTTCAGGGATCCCCAATGAAGGGAGGAATGATGCATTTGATTCCATGTTCTTAGGAGGCTAATGTATTATTTTATGATCTAGACTATATTACAGAATACTATACTAAACTATATTAAAGAATACAGAAAGGATACAGACAGAAGGCTAAAAGATACTAATAACAACTCATGACTTTCTTCAGAGTCTGACACAGCTTGGCCCCTGATTGGCCAATATTTCAAAATAATTCACAGCAGAAATCAATGAACAATCACCTGTTGGTAAACACTGTCCAAACCACATTCCAAAGCAGCAAAACACAGGAGAAGCAAAACAGATAATTATTGTTTTCATTTTTCTCTGAGGCTTCTCAGCTTCCCAGAAGAAGAATCCTGGGCAAAGAGATTTTTCAGAAAATATGATGGTGACACTGCACTAGCCACAAACTGCAAATTCAAGGAGTAATGTGATTTCTTACTTCACCTACTTGCGCATTTTGGAGAATCATTGTTTACACAAGACTTAAAGTTTTGGCTTGTTTTTTGACTGCCTCAGCTCACAGACCTAGAATACTGCAGTGATAGCAGAGTTGATGCAGTGTTGCCCCAACCTCTGATTTGTCAACTGCAGAAATATTAAGCTGAGGAGTGACATATGATGTTGACCCTTTCTGATGATGTGTACAACTGAAAGTGTTGTTCAGTGAGATGAGTTAGATATTTTTCACACCTTAATTTTTCTTTCTTTTATTGAGGTTTCAGATATTTGAACACTCTTCTTGGATGGAAAAATGGCCTTTCAACTCTTTTCTCAGAAAAATAAGGCTCCTTCCAGTGTGATAGTTAAGCTAGTCATCCACAGCCTAGTAAGTACTTAAACCATCATTCGCTGAGTACTCTAACATAAGGCTTCCTTCCCTGCCCTCCTAGATCTGTTTTTCCATTTTGTATAAATAACACACAAACCCTAAGTCTCCTTTATGTAAAGAGAATACCCTGAAATCTCCACTAAATGGAAAGATGAGTTTCTTTGTCTCTCTCTCTGGCCATGAACACCAAACTATTTCTTCGAGACAAAACAGCCATAGCAGGACTAAGATGCACAGATTGACTGCAGCCTGTTAACTTACACTTTAGGTGAAAGAATAAAATGACACACATAGATTTAAAGCTCAGATAGTTATTTCCTCTCTCTATTTCTTGACTGAGACATCTATGTATCAACATTAACAGCCTGAGATTTGTGTATGCTCATTTTATCAGAGATATTAAGCACAGGGATGCAAAACCGCTGAGCTAATTCTTGTGTTGAGAATATTTTGGCTACAGCAAGAATCAAGAAAGACCACAGATGCTGCAAATGATTAGCAGGTGCCCTGAAAGCCTCCCTGTGTGATGGAATGATTCCAGTCAATGTCACAGTGTGCTTTCACCTTTAATATATGCCATAAAAGCATCCTGAATGCACATTCAGTCTGTTTCTCCACATGAAGGGCAGGGTTTCAAACATCCTAAAGGTCTGGGAATGGCAGAAGCTGTTGCTCCTAGACACCATCTACATACATAGAGGTACCTCCCCAAGGAGCCAAGAGCTGCAAGACATATTCACCCCACACATCAGTGTTACAGCTACACATCCTTTTGCAGATAAGCACAGACATATTTTACTGACATTGTGAGCTGGCTGAAGGCAGGAGCCACACAGTGTGGCACTATGCTCTAGGGAATAAATCCAGCCTCCTGAGAGAGCTTACTGGATCAAGCACAGCTAAGGTACCTACAGGGCTTCCCATTCACTGGGGAAGTCAAGATCAAAGTGAGCTCACACTGGTCTGCAAAACTCCATCAAAGGACAATGAATAGGCAGGAAATTCTACTCCTGGTAAAACATGAAGTAATAGCTCTATGTGCAAAATAGATCCTGGAAGAACTGAATTATACATTTATGGCATGAAATGTTCTGCTGATGAAGGAAACATCGGAAATGTACTTATAACAAAAAAGGTCATTATTAATGATATAAAACACAATATATCACACATAAGTTTCCCAGCAATGGTGCAAATATGGTTTATACAGTTGTGACCTCATCAGTGGCTATTCCTCTCTACCAATGCAGGATCCCTGCCCATTAATTCTTGCTTTGCAAGACTCCAGATATTTTCTCCAGGTGTCTGGAAGAAATATTATTCTGTTTAATGGCAGATTTGAGGCAAGGCCCATCTTTGGGAACCTTCTGTAAGCCATTTACATAAGCCTCTTTCTAATAAAGTTGGGACAAGGTTCTGTATTAAAATAGGATGGGACACTAACCACAGGTTAGTGCAAAATCAGATCTGGGAACTTGAGCAGGGTCAGAAATCAAACAAACCCCAAGTTTCTCTTCCAAGTGGGTATTGCAGTGGAACACATGGATGAGATTCCTCCCCATGACATCTCTAGAACAACTGAATGTAAAATAATGCCACTCAGTCCTTGACACAGCACTGCCAAAGAGATGCTAGCACTGAAGTACATTCAGGGATAAAGCTGATCAAAGAGCTGGTAAAATTATCTACAAAGAAGAGTTTTTACAGACAGTGGATAAACAGTTTATGGACAGTCTATGTACATGAAGTACAGAGATGGTGGAAACAAGGAAGAATCAAGACAAATTAAAAAAGGAAAGTATAGAGAAAATACCATACAGGATTTCACAGCACCCAGATACACTCTGTTATGGAACAGTTTTGTAAGACAAGTGGGGTGAGTAGAGCCAGCACATTATAAAACAGATAGGCAAAACATTTGGAAACATATTGCCAGTCAGAATTACTCCACAGGAATTTGGTGCCTGAACAGCCCATGTGTCTCTGCAGCTTCCATTCTTCTATCTGATCACAATCAGTTCAGCTCTGCACTTGCTTTTCCGTCCACAAGAAATATTAAAATGAAATCTGGAGACACAGCTTGAAATTGCAAACAATGATCAATTAGCATCTCTCACCATACAATTTATTACCTTTCTTTTTCATGGCCTTTGCCATGCCCTTAAGTGCCACACTGATTTACTGCACTGCTCTGCTTAATTATCTCTAGTGCTTCATTTCAGAAGCAATACTATTCTTAGCTGTTTCTTTACTGGTAGTATTGCATTTTGAGAGCCAATTCCATCACCAGTTTCAAAGCTATAGCAGCAAGACCAGACCTGCAGTTTAGAAACAAGGGATACCTTTCAAGTATTTAGCAAAGAAGAAGCTGCTGCAAAATACAGAAAACAAATTCCAAAGCTACACCAACAGGCCTGAGAAAAGTAAAGCTAGAAAGCACCCATCTCCTCTCTGGAAAAAATGTTGTCTTGTCTCACCCTCAGTCTTGAGGGGAGACAAGACAACATTCAGACACCTGGGAAATTAATATTTTTCTGAGAGTTCTTGACTCGATTACAGCATCCTGCAAAGAGGCTTTCACCATCCCATCTAGGAGCACAGGAACACACAGACTGGCACATATGAGGACACGGGGACAGCCAGCTGGGAACACATACTAAGTGGAAATCAGAAGACAGTCAATAAATAGCAGAGATTTTAGACTACAGTAGTGTAAAAAAACCCCAAGAACCCTTAATTTTTAAAATGAAGCTCAGTGTGTGTCTGACATAGGGTAGTTGATTCAGCAGTTCAGACAGAAGGGGACTGGATTCCAGGTCTGCTCCTGGAATTTCTCTGCTCTTGGAAAGGCTGTTTTTTTAGGGCCAAGCCAAATGACAATGACTCTGTCATTTCACTATTCGTGCTCCTACTAAAGAGTACTTCACAGTATATGAAACATGTGAAAACTACATGATTTAAAAGTGGAATAGAAAGATACAAGTACCTAACTTCTACTAATAAAAGCAGGGTGCATGTTCAATGAGAGAGAGATTCCTGCAATCCAAACCCACCACCGACAATAGAATGTGGACTCAACAATAGAATGTAGACTCTTGTAGTATTTGCTCTTAAAAATCCAACTCAGAACAGAACTGAAAGTTGCAGAAATACCAGAAATCATGGTTGAATCGCCTCCCTAGCACACATTCATGCTTAAAAGTCAAGATTTGCCAAAAGGTAACAAAATATTCCTGCAAGACATAACAGGAAAGACCTGTTGTAACAGCAATATGTGATACCACTGAATAAAACTTGCTTTTTTACTACTGGACCTTGCATAACGAACAGTAACCAAGGTAAGAGGGTTTGTGTTTATGGAGAAGAAAAAACATATTAGGTAGCTAACAACAAAACAGCTTTTTAGGAAAATGTGATTTTGTCTACTGTCAGAAGTCATGGCAAATACAATGCCATTTCTTAAATTATTCCTCATTTCCACATTCTTTCTTTTTCGTGCCAGTTGCTGCCCCTATCTCTAACAGGAAAGTGTCAGTGTCAAAAATGAGAGACATAGTATAACTGAAAATAAAAGTTAATTACTGTGGAAATTCAACTCCAGAGCTTTAATTAAAGCCTGACAAATGTATCATGGACCCCAGGCACCAGCATGGAGTACACCCATTACACAGATTACTCCTCTTTCTATGGCCTCCCATGCTAACACAAAGGAAATATCAATCATGCCAGAAAATGGCTTTTCCAAATCAAAGATGCTGGGAATTATTCTATTACCTTTCTCGTAGATAATTTTCAGAGCTGCTGAGAGGGATTTTTATGCAAGAAAGCAGCATGTTAGCGTAAATTTTTGCTTAATTGCTAGGTTAATGTTAAATTGCAGCTTTTCTTTTAGGAAAAAATGGCAGCTGATGAACCCCTTCCTATAAACCTAAATTTCCTCTGTAACTTCTCAATGTCTAAGGAGGTATGTGAGAGACAAACAGCTTCAAAATGACATGTGATGAAAAGAAGCAGAGGACACTGAGATGCTTGCAGCAATCCTCTCATGGGGAAAACTGCAGTGGACTCCATCTAGAATACTTCAGCAAGCCCATGAATGTTTTTGCTGCCCTCCAATCAGCCTGCTCAGAAGAAATATTCCCACTGGAGTCCCCATTAAGAGTTGTTTGGGATGAGTCACCTAACACAATGTGGACAGTATCATGCTCTTTTTTGGGGTCTAACCTTACAGCCAGTGGATGTGAAGGCACTGCTGAAAGAAGGAAAGGATTTCTTTTAGATATACTTTGAAAGAAGGAAAGGATTTCTTTTAGCTCCACTGCAATTATTTTATCATCTGCTGAGCACTCAGAAGCAATGAACAATGCTGACAAGATAATAGAGTAAGAGAGATGAACATTCTTGCTTTTATTTGCTTAATATTTAAGGCTTGGGTTTTTAGGTGATCAAGAAGTAAAAGCAAAGTATGCTCAAATCTCAAGAGTTGTTTTCTTACTCCTTCTTCTGCTAAGATATTTAAATAAAGTAAGGGGTGTACTTTCTCTTTCAGAGCCCAGGTTCTCCCCCCTTTGATCCTAAAGCAATAATCCCACATTTATGAGATTATTTTTTGTTGCCATGGAAATTGGCAATGTCAGAAATTCAGCATTATCATCCCTGTATAGGCAGGCAAGATGCAGTCCTTTTGAAAGACACATATTTTCCAGACACCTCTCCCAACCCCCATCCTCCTACACACAAGAGAGGTCACAACACAAGAAGCAGAAGACAAACATGCCGTGCACAACAACATTCCCCATACAGGTCAGACTCGCAGTACTTTTAGAACTGTAAGGAAAGATCCATCCCATCCCAGTGCCACAGCAGACTTCACTTGTGGTGCCATGAGCCCCTCATAAAAACTAGAGACAGCAGTTTGTGGTAGTTTGGGATTACAAAATCTTACCCTACAATGTAGTAGTCTAAAATCGGCCACTCCCTTCCCCAGAAAACCCAATTTGAGACTATTAAGAGCACTTTGAGATACAGCCTCTTTGTTCTTTGCACAGGCACCAAACAGCACCACAATCTGTGAAGTGGGACTCCAGTGTTTCACAATCTTCCCACTCATCCTGCAGTGAGACACTACTTACCAACCCTGACTGGCAGGCATCTCAGGCTTTAGTAAATCCACAAAGCCACTCAGGAACAAAGGCTCCCCCAGAGCATCCTGCTCTTACATCTTGCATGTGCTGGTGGCTGATAAGCTATAGCACCCACAGAAAATCTGAAGTTGTTCCTCAGTAAAGTAATGGTCTAAACACCTTATTTTGCCTGCAAATTTATTCTTGGGTCTTAAGAGTCGTTGTTATGCAGAGAAAGGACAAAAAAACAAGATTCAGGAAATTGCATTTTCATGCAATCTTTGAATCTGTAAAATGTACAGCCAGATCCCAGGCATATCCAATGAGTCTGACTTACACTCTTATAGAAATCAGTAAAAGAATTTGCACACAGCTCCCCAAAATTGCCCCACAGCATTCAGATCAATTCCCTGTTCTGATAAGTTCCCTTCTTCACAGCGATCCAAGTGCTTGTGCCAGGACTGGGGATAAAACTCAATTCCTTCTCCCAGTACTTTTGCATTAAATCCTTAATGCATTCCTCTCTCAGGCTCATCATGGTGTGAATAAAGTAACAATCACACAACAACATTGTCTACATATTTTTGATTATAACTCTCTTTTAATAACAAGATATCCCAAGAGGACAGCAACAGGAACCAAGGGATTTCAAAACCCCTGCAATACAACATCCAAGTAACAAAGCAGGTTTCTTTACTCTCCTTTGCTATTCTCTCAGGCCTGACCTAGAGAGACTAAGAGGTGTAAAACTCCTTATCTCTTCAGTCCTTAGATGCACTTATGAGACAGGCCAAGGTTTCAAGCCAACTGTGATGATGACTTATGATGTGGACATCTGTTTGCTGAGACTGGCACATTTGTTCCTTTACAAATGAAAGGGACGAGAGGAAGCCAGTTTGTAATCATCTTTATGGATTTATTTAACAGTAAAACTCAAAAAAATCAAACTTACACAATCTACATTCAGCTTTTTAATTTTGGTGGTAAACAAAAAATGTTTTAGTTACAGAGAATTTATCTCTTGAAGCAGGAAACAGTTTCTCGACCAAGCTTCCTATTATTTCATTCTTTAGCAAAACAGAATTAATTTTGTAGCACATATCTGAAGGGTGAACAGGGAGCTATGCTGAGTAACAATTCATATTTATGATTCTATTTATGTATTAATATCATACTTATCCCAGTTTTCTGACCATTAGCCATGAGCACTCATGAAAAAGGACCTGTCCCCCTTCTATTACAGGAGTAAATTGTACCTGGCTCATGTAGACGCTTTAAGCCAGATATCAGTGTAGAGGTGATGCTTATAATTGATGGGATACATACACAGATTTACTTTTCTCCCTCACAATTTTCTTATTTACTTGCATGTTTATTTCTTGCTGCTCTTTCAAGAAAGATGCAATCTCCAGTTCAATTTACTGAACAGCAGTTAAGAAACCTGCAGTTAAGAGTTCATGTAGAATGACCACAGACCACCTACAGCAGCTACAGAAAATGGGCTTTATCACCAAAGTGCACCCATTTGTCCAACTAAACAGATATTACCATTCACCAGCAACAGAAGACAAACTCATGTTCTCCTCTACAACCCCCACTGGGATCAATTCTACTGAGTTATTAAGAGTGCCACAGAATTTCTCTGCCCATATGGACAGACACAGAAGTGAAGAACTCTACACTGCTGCCATACTGCTTAGCCTCCTCCTCTGTGGACTAGGTGCAGATCTGCTCATCACACATCAGAAAAAACAATATCTTTCTCCCTTTTTTAAGGAAAAGCTTTGTTTAGTAAAGCAAACACCCCGTGTACCTGAGGTTGTCAAACCAGAGGTATTCCCAAGGGCTGAAATCACAAGATGTAAAGAATTTATTTGAAGAGGCCAAATTGCTTTCCTGAAATAAAAAGACCCCTAATACTCAGAGAAGACACATTTGTCTGTGTTTACAAACAAGGCTCCAGCCAAGCTGTGATACCTGAACACGAATACACTGTAATTCTGACAAGAGATAGAAAGATTAATGTTCTTTAAGTCCAGAGGGAAATCCCTCCAGACATTGTTTCTAAAAGCTTAGAAATCAGCTTGTTTTTTTCCCTGTGGTTGCTGCTATTCCTTAGCAACAAAGCCAGTCTGCTGAACATGGCTCTGCTCTAACACATTCCAGAAATAACTCCCAGGGCTGGCATTGTTTGGACTAACAGGGGAAAATTAAACGGGTCATTTGCTGTGTGCTAGGGCTCTCCACCTGCTGACCACCTGCACGTCCCCAGGACAATCCAAGGAATACCCACATGCCCCCACAGTGAGTGTGTGTGTGCCTAAACATACAGACATGTATCTGATGAGTATTTCTAAGGGGAGATTTTCACAGCTCTTATGTGGGGGATGGAGAGAAAGATGGAGGAGGACAAAACAAAGGCTTTCTTTTGTCTCCAACAGAAGACAATAAGAGTTCTACCGAAGCCCCAAGTGCCTTCCCCACCCACCCAAGAGCTCCACAGTGGCCAGGAGGAAGCTATGTCCTTGTCCTCCAGACAGCAAAAGAACAACCCTTTGTCCCAAACTGCAAACTTCACTCCCCACAAATGGACACAATGCAGAGAGCAGCTTCTGTTTCCACATCCCTTCATCTTCGCAAAAAGTGGACACAGCAGCTTCCAAACCTCTGTGCTAATGCAAAAGCTCCCTTGTGGCAGTAGGGAGTGTTTAGAGACTTTGTTTCTCACTTTTCAGGGCTTGCCAGTGAGACGGGTTTGCAGACCAGCACATCCAGCACATACTACAGAATCCAATATTTTCCTCCTGAATGACACATCACTTAAATAAAGGGTTCCTTGCAATTTATCATAAAGGGCAGGATTTTTTTTTTATGTTAAGAAAATTGCAAACACTTTAAATATTTTTCTGTTCTACACTGGGGTAAGGAATTTACACTTAAAATTGTACTGGGCAAAAAAGAAGGGAAAAAAAAAAAACAAAATAAACCACAAAACCAAAAGCCCTAAACAAAACCTCAGCTAGTATCTAGAAAAGTACAAGCTCAAATTGTTGCTTTGTCTGATTCAACCAGGGACTTGCATCCATAGCTCCAGCTTCTCACATGAGTGTCTACAGCAAGAGGGAATTACATACCCTGGAGAGGGCCATTCTTTGTTTAACATTGGACCTGACAAACAGAGATTAGGTGAAATGGCTATGTATTTTAGTAAAACAACACTTTCCCTTCAATGCAAAAGTATTTTCTGACAAAATAGATTGCATTTTGAACATCGAGGCTTGCTGTAATTCATATCTAAGGGGTCCAAGCTCAGTGCCAACAGGAGTGAAGACTGCACAACACTTCAAATGCACAGACAAAATGACAACAGTGGCAAATGCTCTGCCATGAAGTAAATGCATGCTAACCATAATGCTACACTAACTAAGTGGAGCATGGACAAAAATGAACAAAACATGAACAAAAATTCAAGAGAACATAGCCAGGCCCTGTTAAGTAGTGCTTCATCAGTTCTAGATAGTGGCATGACCTGAGGATTTTCTGTTTTCAATGCTGTCTGTGCTGCTGCTACCATGCTACCATTACACTGAATTCAACGTCAAAAAAGAAGGAAAGAGGGAAGAAAATTTAACAGATTTTAACTTATTTTGATTTGTTTTTTAAAGGCATGGGATGAATTGTTTTCTCTCACCCTCAGCCCAACAAAAATGGCTGGAAAGCAGAGAGAAGCATAAATCACACCTATGAAAACTTCAATACACCTGCCACTACCAGCCAGAAGATTTTCTTTCTGCTCTGACTCACAAGGTGCCTCAAGGTGCAATCCAGCCTACTGCACATAAACACCTTCATTTTGAATTTTACACATTTCCCTCTTCATAACAGAGCTCAATACTTCAGTACCAATGAACTGAGCACATAAGTAAACTTGGGTTTGTAAAAATGATGGAGCCTTTCCAAGGTGCTTCACACCACGCCTCAGGTGTGCTCAGTGGGCTGTGACGCACACCAAGAGCCAAGTTGCTGCGTGCTGTTGTATATTTTACATACCCTGCAGTTCTTCATCCCTGACACAACAGTCTCTGGGGTGATGGTGCCTGCAGGGGAGAGGAACACAGCTAAAACACAGAGCAGCATGGTGGGGGCCCACACTCAGGCGCACCCAAAATTGTGGTAGCCATGAACCATTTAACAAAAAAATCACCTTATAAATTAAAAGACAGCTGTTAGAAGTCTCCTCTTTTGACACCCTTAATTACAAAGACTTGCTCTATTCACACACAAATTATATGCAAAAATCTGACTTTCAACTTTTAATCAGCAGTAGAAGATAGAGTTATATTTGTTACAGCATATTGTACTTTCTGTCAATATTTATTTACTCCCACTGTTTTAAAACAGCCAGTTGACATCTAGCAATGTTAAATGCATTTTTGCGTTTAACATTTAACAAACCAAACCAACCAAGGAGAAAAGATTCAGGCATCTCTTTGGAAGAAAAGACACAGTAAAATAGAATATCAGATGTTTGTTCAAAATAAACATATGTCTACTGAGGTCAGTGAGGCCAAAGTGACTCCTAAACATCCTGGAAATCCTCCCCAGTATTTATACCCATTAAAAAGGGGTCAGGAAAGGGATGGAAAGGAGAGAAGAAGGAAGATACAGAAGGGATTTTTATTTAAAGAGCTGAAAAAAATTCCACCAAGAACTTAACCTTTTGGTGACATTTTCTTAATTGAAGCTTTGCCAGTTAGTACCAAAAGGGTAAAAACAGCAATGGTGAAAGAACCATTTATATACTTGTATCACATGGATGGTTATTAACATAAGTAGCATTAACATCTCCTAAAGCCTACTTTCGTGTTCTGATGATTTACTCCTTGGCTTGTGTATTTAACTAAGCCAGGGCTCAGCACTGCCCTCCCAGTACTCAAAGTCACAGCTCTGTAAACTGGACAGCTTGCTGCCCTAATCTGTGCTATTTTTCACACTTGTGCTAATTACCAAAATAAACACAATTATATGTCAGGGAACTATAAAGAATGCAGTGTATCAACTTATTCCTTACTAATACAGGATTTGTAGGGTTTTTTTATTTGCTTCAACTGGTTTAGAGATTCCTGAGATGAAATTCAGGTTCTTCAACAACTTATACAAGGAGAAATGTAATTCCTTCAAATGAATATGATGGGTTTTCAATGAAAATCAGTATTTTGCTTAACTGATCCTTTTCAGTAACACTAAACTACAATATACACTAGCATAGAATCTTAGAAGGTTTGATACTATCAAATTACCGAGTACATTAAATGCTAAAAAGCTAGCAATAGATCAGAATGACCCTAAATGTTTTATTTTCTTTTTCATGTAATTGAACTCGGGTTGTGCTCCAAATAATTTCTCCAAAGCTCCAATATATATCCAGAGGAGCTTGAGGTCAAATTTTGCCACTTACAAGATCTCTGGTATAATTGTCATTGACTTCAGGAGGGTCAGATTTTGGATTTACAGGATTTTTGGGTATAAAAAACTATTTCTGTTTCCAATGAAATCAATAGGGAACGTACTTATGGTAGACTTGGGCTTTAAATTTGAATCAGATCATTAATGCACATCACAACAAGAAAGAAAGAATTATCCCTCCTTTTTCCATTCTATGAGTAATAGCAACTGAGGTCATGAAAATCTGACCTGTCTGAAATATGTCTTTTGGGGGTGATTTCAATAAAGAATGGATTATTACAACCCACCACTTTCTTTCATAATCTAAGGAGACAATCAGAAATCAACAAGCATCTCAGCTTTCTTCTTGAAGGATGGCTACTAAAATTCCCAGCATATTTATTAGAAATGGAAAGCTAGTGCTGTCAATTTGAGAAAATGGATCAAGGGCTTAACAGGTTACACTTAACCTGGAATTCAAGAGCCATGAAAATGTCTAAACTGAACACAAAGGAGATTTTAAAACTAATGGAAATGTAATCAGTTCTTTTTTTTATCCTCTAGGATTCTGTTATATTGCTCCAGACTGCTCCTGCTATCTCCTGTCTCAGAAGCTCAATCTTCTCATGCAAAGGCTTTGATCTACATGTTCTTTGCTAAGTAGTTTCAAGTATTAAAGAATTAATAACCATGCAGTGTATTTGCTCTTGCCTAATTCTGCATGCTGCATGGTTCTTCAGAAAATCAAACATTATCTGTCAGACAAATGGCACCACGGTTATTTGGAACATTTGATTTGGCAGTTTTCTAGCAATTCAGTAGTATTTTCAATTATGGTAATGTAATACTGAAAACATTGGCATTGTTTGGCTACCACAGACAGTTTTCTGGTACAGCATGAAAGAAACAGGCCCACCCAGTTCTCCTGGCAAGAGTGAACTGGGCTGGTTACTACCCAAGCCCACACAGTGGGAATAAGCTGCAACTTCACTCTTTTGTTCAGCCGCTGTGGGGCATCCTTTGAACTTCCCCAGCCTCCATACAAAGTGTATTCTGTCGATCATTTAACAATTATATAACTACAATAAACTGTCCTATTTCATCCAGACAGTAATAATAATAAATATTGCTACACAGGAAGTATTTGTATGCTGTGCTTTATTCAGCAAATTTTAATTCACAGCTTGTAAAATGAAGTAGTCACAATTGTTCTTCTATTCCTCAATACATCCAGTGGTGGCATTTCATAACAGCACAGAGGAAGTTAAATGAAAGTGCAGTTCATACAGATCATCCATCTTCAAAGGACCAGGGTTATTGTAGGATATAGGAGGCATTCCTCCCTGGGCAGCTGGGAATTTTCTGATGTCTGAAGTCATCTCACCCTGCCCTGTTGTGACTACTCAGGGGCTGATGAGAAAATCACCATCACCACCTCCATCAAGAGAGGTTTTGAATATGGAGTCTCCTACTTGGGAGTAGAGATGCATGAAGGCTTGAGCTGAACTCCATGGAATGAGTTACTCTACAGAGCTCAGTAGTTCCAGGCTACTGGAAGCAAGTAGTGTAGCCCAACTGGAGTAGTTTTTTATTACAATATTGCCAAAGATCCAGCAACCACATCCTATATGTTTCAGAATGGCTTACTTGGGATTAGCTTTGCTTTAGCGTCCCATAGATTGAATAAGAGAAATTTGCAAACAGAGCTGCAGCTTCTGGTTTAGTTTTGTCCTAAACCAGTCCAGTTCACAAGCACTAGGACTGCTGTGAATGAAAGCATAAGAAGTGCAGACAACAGGAGGGACTCTCTAAACAAAACCTGATGCAGATCCTTCACTGTCTACCTTTCTTTTTCAATGGGGCTGATCACTAAAAACACATATGTGCAGTCACAACAGAAGCAGACCCAAGAAAGATGTTTTTAGCTGGGTTAGAATGGATGGGTTTTCAACTTCTGCCTCAACAGAGATAAGGTTGCTGAGTTTGTGCAATGACTGAGGCTTCCAGGTATACCATGAAAATGGAAATTTTCCCCAAATTTACTCTTTATTTCCCCCCCAACCATAAATAAACTGAGGTAATTGTACTAGCTATTGAGCAGAGAGCTGTAGAGCCTGCCAAGCAGGCGACCCAGCATGCAGTGATTGCTGCCGCTGGCTACGGAATAGCTGCAGCTGTTTCTCTCCTTTATTTTTCAGTCATAGCTGAGGGACATATACAGTGCTCACAATGCTCTCTACTATGGGGGAAAAGAAAATAAATTCCTGTCATGTTCAAAGGATGAAAAGCAGAATGCATAAGAACAAATAAGGGAAAGAGCTACTTTAATGTAGTCTTTGAATTTCTTACACTAAAGCAGTATGCCCTATCCTGCAGCTCTTGATATCCTTGCTAAAGCCACTAACACAAGAACAAGAAGTCTGGGCCTCAGGATATCTATGCAATTAAATACAAACTTTCAAAAACACTGTTGCAGAGGACACCAGGAGGAATGGTTAATAGCACAGCAGAGCCACATGGATGATGCAAAAAACCCTGCTATTTAACTGCCTGATCACAACTCACTGTGGCATGAATCCACTGCTAAATGCCTGGATTTTCTCTGCCAGCCACTCTATCTAATAGTTATCCTTGACCTTTACGTATCAAAATGCTTGCTAGTTTACTGACTCCTCTCTATGTTAACTTCAAAGCTCTCAAAGGTAAAACTCCTTTCCAAAGAAGCTAGCAGGGATATTTTTACTTCTGAAAATATTCTCTCCTCTTATTAAGTGACAATTAAGTTGCAGAAAAATCCCACTGATGTAACAGCAGTGTTGCCTGAACTGACATTCTGAAGAGTATCAACTCACTAGGCCACTGCCCGCATTTGCTATATTTAAAGAGAGAAAGTGCACTTATCCCATGTAAAATTACAGCTTCTCCATAAGACTTTCTGTCATCCAAAGGATTTCTGAGTAGCATCAAAAACTGCATGCTCATAGGACACCATTTTTCACAGTAATCCCATTAAAGCTGAATTCGGCACTCCTCTTTAGGTCTTTCCTGATGGTCACCATAATTCAGTCATTCAACTACAGCTGACATGCCTGCAACACTTAGTTCTTGCCTTGTCTCAGACAAACACACTGTAATGTCTTAAAAAACTGCACTGTTGCTTTCTTCTTAGAGACCACTGTCAAGAAGAGGACACATCATGCCAACCAGAGTCAGACTCATTGTGAGGAAAGCAGACTCATTGTATGTTAAAAAAGGTCCAACTTGATGGCTGTTTTCAACTGCCCCTTTAATGCATCCTGCTCCCAGTGCCAGAGAACAGAAACATCCACAGCACCAGAGCTTTATTAAAGTAGTGTGCTGCTCCAGGACTTAAGGAATCAGAGTAACAAAATCACCCACATCCTGCAACTTTTGTGAAGCTGAGAGAGATTGACTGTTCTTCACAGCCAGGTCCTGCCTGCAATACCCGAGCATTCTGTCAGGGAATGCTCCTCTCTGGCAAACCATCTAACACTGGCACAATACAGCTTTCCATGCCATATCTTCAACCTGGGCACATGAACTAGCACTATAAATTTTTTCACTCTGCTCCGGCTACTATTCCATCATAATTTACTGAAGAGGTCTCAAATTTAATTGTGGTATTTTTGGGGTTCCCCAGACAGAGGAGGAATGAAGGAATCTGAGTCCATGTTCTTAGAAGGCTAATTTATAATTTTATGATATTATATTATATAAAGAGTACTATACCGAAACTATACTAAAGAATAGAGAAAGGGTACAGACAGAAGACTGAAAGATAATAAGGAAAACTCGTGACTCCTTCCAGAGTCCCTACACAGCTTGACGGTGATTGGTCATTAACTAAAAACAATTCACATGAAACCAATGAAACAAGCACCCATTGGTAAACAATGTCCAAACCACATTCCAAAGCAGCAAAACACAGGAGAAGCAAAACAGATAATTATTGTTTTCCTTTTTCTCTGAGGCTTCTCAGCTTCCCAGGAGAAGAATCCTGTGCAAAGAGATTTTTTCAGAAAATATGACAGTGACATTTAATCACCCAAGTCTTGTGCATAAAGGCATAATTTTCAGGTTCTTTTCCTGCAATAAGCTGAACCCTTCCAACTCCCATTACAGACAAATGTAGTTGAAGGAGCTCCCTAAAAAACAAAATATTCAAATGATAGATCATTATTTCGTATAAATGTTCTGTGTAAAAGAGAAATCAGCTCCTTCTTACAGGTTGGTTTAATGAAATACTGTGAAAAGACAGCCCTTCTTGGTACTTGAGATCTCTCCATTTGGCTTTTTACTGATTTTACAAGGGGAAAGATAACAAAAATCTTTTGTCTGCCGCTTTTACATGAGTATGCAGGCCATCTCCTAACTTGACAGTCTGATGGCAAGTAAAATCAGCAAGAATGTTAACCATTCACCACTGTTGACAGCAACCAGCCTTGCTAATATGAAGGGAAAAGTCAAAAAGGAGACAAGGCATTTAAATATGATGTTTAAAGGTTCTATCCACACAGAGTAGCACCTTTTAAAAACTATGTTGCTGATATGAAAACACAGAAGAAAAGAACTGGCTGTCAGTTTTCTTCAGTGCCACATGGCTAGGAGACCAGACGCATGAGAATATTTCCAACTCATGGAAAATATTAATCCTCTCATACATACATTCATATAATTTCAATAAAATAAATATGTAAATAGGCAATACATTAAGTCTTTAGCAGGTACATACAGGTCATCTATTTGAGACTCTCTAGATTTTTCTAGGATTGACTGTGGCCTCAGTCACAAGCTGTAATGCTGGCTCAGGATGCTCCATCTTGTAATTAAAGGCTTAATCTCCTCTTAGTCATCTGGGCAGTTGTAATGAAATATGCCAGTTACTCCCTACTCTTGTTTTGGAAGAATGCCCAGCAGATTACAACAGCAACAAAATTAAATTACCCATTCTGTACGTCCACTTCACAGCACACTCATATTGCCCTTTACCAGTCTTGCATTGAAGCAAGATAAATTAAACCAAAACAGCTTTCCCCATTTTTCAGATTTAGTTACCCTTTAGCAAAAAAAGAAAAGTCTTGCTCAGGACTCGGAATGTCACTTTGCTTTTCTGACATGTTGCTTCACACTTTAGTTGGGACACAGCTTTCTGCAGACTAGGAAGAACACATTTTAGCTGTTACACATTGGTGACAAAGCAATATTAACCACAGACTCTTATGTCATTTAAAAAAAATTAAATAACAAGGGTAGAAAATATTCTCGGAAGCCAGATATCTTTCCCCAAACATACTCTTATACCATCTGGCTTTGACCACACTGCCAGATTCTTTCTTGTCTTTTTCTCCCTCCTGTTTTTCCTTTCCTGCTCCATGTACTGCAGGCACTAGTGACAAGTCCGAGTAATATTGGGATAAAAACAAGGATGAAACAAAATTAAATAACAGTTCAAAAATTACAAAGTGAGTGAGGAATAGGTAAGCAGCAGCTGTTTGCTGGCTTCTGAAAATATTCAACAACCCAGCTGAACTGAGGGAAGTCAGATCTTACACACACAAACACTTTTACTGGTCTAGGCTAACAAGTTTTCAGTTTTCAGTTTTCACATCCTGCTCCAATGGATCTGACAAGGTAAAGGGTCCCATCAATACCAAATGCTACAACTGCCTCAACAAAACATCCCCAGTATCTCTCTGGAGCATTGCAGGGAAGATTCACCTCTTCTTACACTGACCAGAATACAAGTGTTTTGGTACCACTGACAATCCCTGAACAGATATGAGACACAAGTCTCAGTATTCTCAGGCTGAAATTTAGGTGCATATTGAAAATCCATTCTGCATTAACAGAACACATTTGTAACTGCCTTTCTGCCAGTAGCACCAAGAACAGAATTAGTGAACTACAGGTAGCTGGTTTTATTAAGAGAAGTTGAAATACAATCATAATTGCAATAAAAATCTAAATACAAGTGGTATTGATCAAGTCTATTTTTGGAACAAGGGTGTTTGCATTGTTTGTGATCCTGAGAAAGGAGGAGCAGCAGGAGCAGCAGAGCATCTTTCAGTAAGCCCTCCTGGACTGAGTGTAACATCACTATTTTAAGTGACCATTAACTTAATAACCATTTTATTTCTGACACTCTGCATTAAGGACTAAATTATGCTTTTAATTAGCTTAAGAAAAATATGAAATGACACTGTATCATTTGTTCTGGATTTACAAAAGATCAGAAACCATACTGTTCAGAACACTGTTCTGATAGCACATGCATTTATGCAGTAACAGGCTCCTGCAAAGCTCTTGCTCCAAATCCTTCAACTCTTCAGAAGGACAATGTGAGGAGACACTTGGCATGTGTACTCTAATCTAGAATAGCTGCTGTCTCACAGCCCATCCTTTACAAAGTGCCAGTGTGGAAGGAAGTCGATAAAAAGCAGATGGACCCGTATTTCTGCTGTGAGCCGTTCACACGCACAAGTGGGACAGGCTTTTCAGCAACACTCAGCTCACACAAGCCCTGCTGTTAACAAGGAACCAGGCTGCAGAGTTGTAGCAATCAGACATGTACAACACTACACTAAAAACTCCAGTATCACGTTAAAAAGTTGCTCCAGAGCCTCATCTGTTAACAAATATTCATATATTTATTTACATTCCAAGTCTGGTCTTTCTCCTTTTCACAAAGATATTTCAAGCAACTTTAGCCAGCACAGTGTTTGCAGAGCAGTTTTAACCAGCAGAACAAAACCCTAGTGTTTACACTCAGATCTTTGCAGATGCTTTTATGTGACAGAGATGCCCAAACTCCATGACTCATTTCTTATAAAAGCAGACAAACATGAATACCCTTGGGAGGATGGGGGAGATGACAGTCATTAAGCAGACATACATCATGATACAGAGACAAAGGGAATGCCTTAATGAGAATGGGAATTACCCTTCCTTTTGTGGGTTTTTATTCCACTCCTGCTCAGCCTCCACCAAAATGACTTCGATGATGTTATTAAAAATCACAAGTTCTTACAGAAAATGGGCTCAGTATGTCTCAAGGCAGCTGTTCTGACTCCTGTAGTAAGGGCCAAATTACCTTGGTACAAATGGCTGCTTCTGCAACCAATAAAAGTGACTGTGGGACTGATGCAACAAACAGCAGTTCTGGAGAAGCTTACAAAAAATTCATGTTTAATTTAGGAATCTGGACAGTGAGTTTGACATTTGATTAAATCTGAATTTCCAAATTAAACAATCTAAAGAGCATTAAATTAACAACAGCATTATATCTTGTCAGTGACACAACAACTCCCAGTGCCTCCCTGGGTGTTGTTAGGCACGAGCAGTTGATCAGAAGTCTTGACAAAGCTCAGAGACAACTCTCTCCAGACTGATTAAATGCAGGTGTTCTTTACATCTGGTTTCCAGAGTCTGCACAAGCCTACCATGCATCACAGCTGAGACTCACTGCACTTCTCTTCTGCAGCTCTTTTTAAATAAGCCCACTGATCACTCCAGATGCAAAGGTGTTCAGCTTCAGTTTTTGACTCCTGACAACCCGCCCCAGCTGAATTTGGCATTTAGCTCATACGCAAGTGTTTGAAAATGTATGCAAGTGCTCACAAAGACGGGGTCTAGCAGCAGATGTCCAGTGTTCCAAATGATAGGATGCTCAGGCTGGAGCAGGGAAAGCCAGCAGACAGGTGTTCCCACTCCTCCTGCTGCCAAGTCTGTCCCATTAAGGAAACCAGGCTGAAGGCCATCAGTGCAACAGTCAAAACTTAATCACCAAATGTGTCTCTGTTCTAAATACCTCTCACCAGCTGGTTACTACTTATCCCCTGATGGTGTCTGGGCACATTCCCTCCAAAAAAGCAATCAAGCCCTTCTGATGTGGTGTGAAAAGCCAAGTCTGTTCCTTCCTCGGTGTATGAACACATGGTCCACCCACAAAAAGTTCACAGAGCACCAAACAGAAAAAACTCAAAAGTCCCTATGCTGGGCTGGGGAAACCCCACAATCAGGGCTGATCTTTTGCTTTTGTCATTAGGAATTTTTTCCAGTGAAGCAGAGGCAACATTACCCTTCTCATCTGCTCCTGACATGACATCACACTAAATTCTTCACTACTGGGTGCAGTTCCATGGATCCAGTGGAAAATGTAGTCCAAATCAGGATTTTTTGTGGTCCTGCTACTGCTTCTGCATAGGTGTTTTCTGACTCATAACCAAAGAATGGGTTAAGAATAAATAAACCATGTTTTATCAGCTTCTTCAAAACCAAAAAGGTTTGTGTTTGGGGTTTTTTGGTTTTTTTATGGTTAGGATTGAACATTTTAAAGGTCTTTCTCATGTAAATGATTCTATGATTCTGTTTTTTAAGAGAACTTATGGATTTAACAGTGCTTTTGTACCTCCCCTGTTGGAGTCCTTGCCTCTATGGAAAAATACCTAGGCTTGGGTTCAATTTAAAAATAATTATTTGAGTCTGCTGCATATTTCAGGGAGGGACTTTGCTGAAAACATTCAGTCCTGAGTTAGGGAACAGTCACTGCCAGCACAGGAATGCAGAAAAGTGATCCAGGAGTGTAAACAGCAAACCTTGGTCACAACTTTTGTTACCAGGAACTTAAACACATACTTCACCTTTTTTGCTCCTTCTTATCCAAGCATCCAGATTAACCCTGAGTGCTAAAAGGAGATATTCCAACTATGAAGTAGTGCTCTGAGTCAAGTAGAAGCAATTTTTACATTTTAGCACTGTCACTAAAATATCTGTAAATTATTTAGAGGGGAAAAAAGAAAAGCTAATTTATTTGTATGATCTCTGTTTTCTTTTTGTACCTTCCCCACTTGGTACAGCACTTTTTTCTCATCTACCAGAAGAATGTTACTTAGCATCCAGGCTATGGGAGATATGCTTGAATTTTGTTTAAAAATCACAAAGCAGGAGGATTGTTTTTTTATCAGAGTAGTGTACTGGGACTCAAGAAATCTCAGCTCACTCCCCGCTCTAACAGAAATTCTCTTTTTGACGTTTGGCAAAATGCTTTATTTCTCCACAATTCTAAAAACAGTGTTACTGTTCCGTTATCCTGTGTCAATAGTGAAACCCTATCTGAAAAAGAGAGATACCATTTCCTTTTGTTACCCATCTTCTTGCCTGATTATACTGCTGTCTCTGCAGGATTGGGACTTTTCCCCACTAAACTGGGGGTTTACATACAGTCTGTGACACAATGGAGCTCTGGTACAGCTCAAAACCTCTATCCACTACTGGACTACTAATATTAATTCAACCTCTAGCACTAAGAAGACAAAACTACTGGGGAAAAGTAATCTTGGAGTGAAAGCTCTGACATCAAGTCCTGGAGTCCTCACCCTGATAAAACACTTGCTGCTACCAAGATGTCAGGCTTCAGCCTAAATAAGGGAGACATTATTTTATCAATCAAGCTAATAATGCCTTCTCAGTAATAAATGTAGAGGTGGAACCCAGTCTGGAAATAAATCTGTGACAAAAAAGGGGTGAAAAGCCCTGCCTGACTGACAAATTCAGGTTTTCCATTATTCACACCAGAGGATTCCATATGAAGGGAACTGCAAAGGAGGGAGCCTAATTTATCCTACATTAAGATTCAAAGTGTTCAGAGATAGACTATCACTGATTTCACTCCACTCCACAAGATATCATTGCCTATGATTTAATTGGCCAATTACTTATCCCTGATGAGAAACTGGTGAGAATGCTGTGCCTCATACGTGAAGCAGTAGTTGTAGTAAAATGTGGATGAAATGTGCAAGTCTGAATCTGCATTTTATCAATCATTTGCAAAGCTGACAGGTTTAATGGGTTTGGAATGGTGAATATATTGGCATTTTGTTATTTGTCACAAACTAATAGAAAGCCCTATTAAAGTTAAGCAGATTTCCTGTCCAGCATAAACAAATGATGAACCATATTCATATTTGCCTCAGGAGGAATAAAACACATACATGAATTCATTAGTTGTTTTTTTTTGGCTAATACTTCACACAAAGTGTGGGGAAATTTATTTTTGTAAATGCCCATCTACTTCCCAGTTTTTTTACCCAATGTGTTAAGGGGAATCAAATCTCCCTTAGATTTTGAAGTCAAGAATTAGACAAGATGCTGCCATTTGGAGCACACAACAAGCTCCTGGCCATCACCATTCTCTGGGTGCCCAGCAGTTAAGGAAGAATTTACTGATGTCTGAATGAAAAGCCCCAAGAAAGACTTAGAAAAAAATTGAGATCTTTCAAGGAAGAAGATAATGTTTCAGTTCTGAGGTCATTTTCTGTCTGTCTTGCCCCTTCAAGATGCAGTTCAGATATAGGTTGTTGCACAGGTACTTTTGGGGTGCGGAAAGGCCTCGTACAGGATCACTGTGCAGGACTAGGCTGGGTGAAGCACAATTTTGCCTCTCCATAAGTGAGAAAAGTGGGTGACAAGAACACCTACAGAGGAACACTGGAGCATACAATCCCACACATGAGCAGTTATGCACTTTAACATACTCTCCTGAGCAATATGTTCACCCAGCATGTGCTGATTCTCTTTGTGGTAAAATGTATTATTTGCTTAATCCACTCCAAAACCTTTTGTTCTCATTCCTGTGTCTATCCAATTTATACCCTTAAGGGATGAGAACATTTCTGTCTCTTATGCTGCACTTTACAATGGCCAAGCAATTCTGGCTCCATTAGGAGTTCACTGCTCACACAGCCTTGGGAGAAGGGCCCCAAGTGACAACTGCATGCAGAACAAGATGAGGCCTCTGCTCCTTGGGCTGTAGGAATTGAGCAGGGGACAATGGATTTCCAATGTCCAAGCAATGCCAAACTAGCATAAGATGCATGCTGTCCTTTGGTCCTTGTTTTTTCCATTGCCTTCTGATGGTGATGGGTTATCTCATTCATGGTGCCTGAATAGGAAAGCATTATCCTTCCTAAATCCAAAGGGAAGGATCTGCATGTACAAGCAGCTTTTCTTTATCACTGAAAGGAAAATACCACACTTTGGAATTGAGTGCTCCCAGTAATTCACATCAGTTTCTGGGAGAGCAAAGAAGAAGAACTGGGCCTGTGATTTACCTTATTTTTCAGCTGGCATAGCTGCCAACATTTCCACTCTAGGCAACAAAAAATAATAATCCTTAATATTCTGAGGATTCACAGTTTAAACTCAGACATCGTTGATGCTTAGCTCCATCCTGCAGTGCATGATATTTAGGATTTTGCTTGAAACAGGTGATACCATTGGAAATGATTATACAGAGGAGATATTCCAAGGAAAACTGCTAAGAAAGGAGAGCCTTACAGATGTCTTCTAGACAGATGTGCAGAATGTATCAAGTGAAATGAAGCTTTTAGCCATGAACCTTTGGCTTGCTCAGTGCCTGGAGAAGGAATGTCTGAAAACACAAGAGGTGCTAGGTTGGTAGTGATCCTGGTGTGTTTAGAAACAGTCAGCCTCCTCACCATCCTCCTGGACAGACCCTTGGTTGACTGTGCAAGAGAAGTCCCTGGAGATTAACAAACAAGGCCTGCCAACTCAGCTGAAGTGCTAGAGCGCCACTGCACTGGCATCCAGAAAAGACCACTGAGCCACATGACTTCACACAACCCTGGGCTGTGGCCAGTTCACTTCTTTAAATGAGGGAATCTTATTTAAAAGTCCACTGCATTCAGCAGAAGCTCTTAATAAATCTTGATTAGAAAAAAAATAAAATAAAAAAATAATTCAAATGTTGTGCTTATGGGATTTCCACATTATCAAACTATTAAGGTGAAGTGGTGTCTGGGGAGAAGGAAGAATTCAGAATTGCATCCTGACAGTGCTTTTAAAAATTTCTGCCACTACTGTGCAGGGTATGAATCTTATTACACTTGAGAGTATTCCTGCATATAAATGAAAGCAGAGAGAAATCATTGAGAGGAATCAATGAGCTGAATGGAAGGGGTTTTTTCTTATAATCATGTTCCAATTTTGTGTTTTCTGAAAGTTATTCTTATCTCTTTCTTTCTATTATCCTCAAGTGCCTGAAATTCCCTTTGATGGAAGACAGCTGCATCCTACTACAACTGACAAGCCCTGGAAAAATGCATCTGACAACCATGCTCTGGAAAGATGCATCTGTAATGGCTTCTTTCAGTGCAAAAAGAATCAGTGCAGCAGCTTAAGAGCTCTTGCTCAGCTGCTGCTCTCTGACACTCTGATCTTTGCTTGCAAGGTGATCTAGCCTGAAGGCATGCCAGGGAGGCCTCCAGTCTTGTCAGATCTCATAAACAAAGCAGGACTACAACTGGTCAGCATTTAGGTGGAAAGCTAAATTTTGCAGGAGATAATGTTAAGGCTTCAATAGATGGCAGTCTTAGCTCAGAGTCAAGACTGAGGAGAGGAAAAAATGTGATATCAAGGGCTGGGGGTGCCATCTGTCAGAGGTGCAAAAATCAGGTACCAGGCTGAAAAAACTCCAAGGTATGTTTAGTAGATCATGACCAGCCGGTAATGTTCCACTGAGAAATGCCATTTGCCAGCCTGTAGACATTCTCTCATAATTTCAAAGTCATACTCTTGTGGTCTCCCATCTCCTGCTCCAGAGATTGCTTGGCTTATGAAAAATTATCTGTGTATATGAGACCAGAATTTCTCTGTACAAGGCACTGAAGACAGTGTCAGATGGGCAGTACAGATCACAAGAGCAACACTGAAATGGGGATTTTTTATGTTTCAGCGTTGAATCTTTCTCAAATTAAACATATAAGAGATGACTAAGTTGTGACTGTATTCAGAAGGGAGAGAAGCAGAAGAATTTCACTTACAGCCCAGTTCAATTTATCATTTTCTTGGGTCTGTGAAAAAGCAGTCCTGAGCAGGGAGAAGGTAAAAATTTTCTGCTACTTTATGCATGCCTTGCCTAGCTAGCAGAGATCAGCCACCATCAGACATGAGTTGTCTGGACCAACAGCAATATTCTATGCCCAATTTTAATGCAAAAAGCAATGCAACAAGAATTAATATATCTCTAGCTGTCCTGTCTTCACTGGCCATACAAAAAGGCATCATTATATCAAGGGTTCAAGGCATCTATCCATGCCCACATGGGGGAAAATAGTACATAACCCTTTTCAATCATCTGGTCCTAACCATGAACTGACTTTGAGCTGCTGTCCTAAACCTACATAAATAATTGGATACTTTCCTCATATCAAGCTCCAAGCAATCTTAATACTTCTGGATCAGTAGGTCTTCTGATGTGTTTATCAAGGTCTGCAATGTCTGTCTCCCACTATTTTTTTTTTTTGGTCAGAGTGCTGTAGGGACTTAATTCCTGCAGTTCCAGCTCAGAGAGACTGGAAAAACTACAACCTAAGAAGACCTTATGCCACCATTCAACCATAAAACAAGTGCCCCTTCTTTTCTGGACCTATCATACAATGTCAGCTTCATCTCAAACCATTTTTTTCCCTGACACAGGAAAAATAAAGTGTTGATGTACATGAGTTGACAATTTCATAAATACAATTGTGAACAAGATGCATCTCGAGCAGCTGTGGTGACTTAGCAAAACCATGCATGGGTTTGTATCTTTACTTAGGTATGCAGATATATTAATATGCTTACATGTATGCACAGTATTTTTCTTTTTCAAAATTTGTACACTTAGTTGTTGGGTTTGTTTCCATACCTTTCTGAACACAGAGAGGCAATTTTACACAGTGTTCTTTATGTACAAACTCTTTTGCCTTGTTTGCAGAAAAAACAAAGTAACTTATAAGCAGTAAAAGAGAAAACAAGGCATTTGACAATGATCAATGGAGACAAGCTAAAAGATGTAAACAAATATACTTAAAAGGAGCCCTACCAGGCACAGATAACTATTTCAACCCTTTGAAGAATTTCATCCCATTCCATTACAGGTAAAATTTACTTTACCAAGAAATCAACTATTCTTTGGTACATGCTGCAGAGGGATCTGCACCCAATGAAGAAAAGGCCTCAAGAAGTGGTTTAGTGAAGTTGACTCTTGCCCTTTTGCTAGCAATTTATGACATTCTCTGTATTGCTGACAGAGCACTCAGAAAACAAGTTAACAAAAATATTAGCAAATGGTGCTGGTTAAATGACTGACATATGACTGGCATGAGGAAACACTAAGGAAATACAGAAAACAGCATTCTTGTTCACTTGTGTGGCTAACTGCAAATTTTATGTGCATATTATTATGTCAGGACCCAGCAGGACTAGGGAAGGGGAAGGCTAGGATTCTTAAGTACATAATAGACCTGAAGTGCTACCATCAAAAATAACCCCTTTAACAAAAAAAACTATGATGTACATTTCAAGGGGTTCCAGCCATTTTTATTGATTCATTTCTTACAGAGGCAGAAAATATTTAACTTATTAGCAGGAAGAGAGATGGAAAGAAACACCAGCTTCTCAGTCATTACTTTTCAATGCAATAAGTGGATGCAACAGAGCTGGCATGGATTGCAAGGGAAGGCCCTTGACAATGGTATCTGTACAGCTTTAAGACCTGGCATACCTGTGACTGTACATACAATCAAGTCTGATACCCATTCACAAAGAGAACAAAAACTTCTCTACCTATGTTTTCTCCTGAAACAGAAACAACTTCTGTTCTGTGACATTTTTCACTTCTCAATTTTAAATGAACTGCTGTTCCCTCTCTCTTGCTTTTGGCTAGCAATCAGGAGTCATCAATATTCTCCTCCTGTTTTCACTGTAAGTCAACCTTGGTGACCTAGCTGCCTCATAACAAAATCTTGACTGAACAAAGAAACCATTTCTCATCCATTTCACATAATGCAGCACAAATGAAAGCCCTGGAAATGTCTTATTCCTCCATATTGCTTGTCACATCTACCTTTTCAGCAGCACTTCATTTGTCCTCTATCCATTTCCACACAGTAATTTTATTATCCTCCAGACCCAGAAGGGCAGGAACTGGCTGTTATTAAAATGTGAGAACACATTCTGAACTATTTAATGCCCATGGCAACCTGCAAACTCAACTGCAGCAAGTCCACGTCTGGATAAGCAGACCTAAGCAGCAGGGCTCAGTAGGGAAGTGGCACCCAAAGCAAGACCTGCCCTCAGGCACTCATCTCTAAGTCAGGTGAATTCCTGACAACTAGATATGAAATCTTGCTGGACTGTTGGAACAAATATTGCAAATTTTCGGGTGTATTCCATCATTCAGGAGTTGTAACTTAAACCGATTGCTTATTCTTGGACATGGAAATTCAAGGACATGGGAAAATTTGCTTGCAAAATGCACACAAAATTTCCAGTGGGAAGTAGTTTGAAAGAATCTTGAAGAGTTTCTACACACTGCAAAACCAAGGGTCAAAGGATCTCTATCACTGTTATTCCCACAGTCAGTCGTATTTCTAGCAGAAATCAAAAATTGCTTCTGAAAGTAAGTGAGTACATTTCCTTGCCCCAATTCAGACTTCATGGGGTTCTTTCCAACTTTAAAAAACATTTCCAAACCAACTACTGTGGTATCTAGTTGTGTCCAGCTTGACCTACTCAATTCTTTCCCTTTTTTATTGAAATCTATAACTACATTATTTATCAAATTGTTCCCATGGTCCCAAGATGAAAAAATGGCATCATATTAACCATGAGAGATGCTCATCTCAGTGTAACATCATACACAATCACCTCTGCAGTTTACATATTTTGAGAAAGCCTATCTTACAAGCCAGTGAAAAGGGTTTACAAGCAGATTAAAGGATAAAACTGCCAAGTGCACTAAAATACATGGTCGATATGCTGCTAACCACAAATCCATAACTGTTTTGCTGATAAAGCATTGCCTACACTGCTGTTTGTTCAGATTGCTCCTTCAGATTCCTCATGACATCATCAGCAAAATGAGGAGTAGCAATTCTGCTATTTCTAAAAGAGATGTGTTGGCATGCAGTCATGTCTGTAAAACTGATTTTCAAATTTCTCTGTTGAGCTTTGAAGTGATTAAAGGAAACCAGCATGGAATTTCCCCTTTGTGCTTTCTTCAACAAACCTACTTATGGAAAGTGTTTTGATTTACAGTGTAGGTCTTACAGTTTGAGAGATTAATTCCTCCTTCTTCCACCTAGAACCGTGTACTCAAGAAACACCAGTTGATTACTAGCTGAACTTCTTGCCCAAGGGCAAAATGACCATGCTGGAGGGCTGCTTTGCTCAAAGAGGTTGCAAAACCTCCTTTGGAGGTTTGCAAGGCAAAGCCAAGCCACACTTCAGCTGATCCACTGCTGGCAGTAGCCCCCTTTGAGCTGGAGGCTGGAGCAGGTGATCTCCAGAGGTGCCTGCTAACCAACAATTTATATGGTTCTGTGACTTTGTACTTGGTCAGTGGTTAAGAAGGCACTGCTCTGGAACAGCTACTTCTAGAGCATTCCTCTCTCAGTGGAGAGCCTTCAGGGATAATCAGAAATGGAAATGCTCTTCATTCAGACTCAAACATAAGTATAAAATAATCAAATTTTAAAAATCACCCCATAACGTCAATATGCATTTGCTAAAAAATGACAAGAGGTACCTCAAATGCATTGAAGCCAAGCTGAAACAAGAGATTGTTCACCATACTAGTATCTTCTAAAAATTCTAGGCCATTAAGTTGTGGTCTATCTTATGGTTTAGAACTAAACATTCACTTAATCTACAAATATCTACACATGTAATCATCTCAATCTCCAAACAAAAGTAAATATCTAAACATGAATTTAGGCATGAAAATCCCTTCAACTGCACAAAGTCTGCTCAAAAAAGCACCCATATTTTAGTAACTAGTCCCAGCCATCAGAATTTGGTCTATGTTAACCACTCCACCTATCACATAAGCAAAACTTACTAGAAATTACAGAAAAACCCCCTTCACTTGTAAATAGAATTGAGTATGCAAGTATTATTGTTCAAGGTATGCTCATTACTTGAAGCATAAATCACATTAACAGCAGAGAGACACTTTCATTTCTCTCTGGAGAACAGTCTACTTTAAAAGTCATTGCTTGAAGACAAAAGCTGTGCCAAGGCAGCATTTGATATCTAAAGAATTGATTTGAAAGTCTTGTTAGTTGATGGCTGACCATAAAAGCATTCTGTCTGTTGGCTAAAATACTTCCAAACAGGAGGTATTTGGTCTCACCAGATGGAACAAGTGTGCTTTAACACTTAAACATTCTTCATCTGAAGAAATCAAAACAACAGCAATTTCTTTTCCAGTATATACACAATGTAAATTGTTAAAGCTACCCATATTGAGAGCTTTTACCAGCAGTTAGATTAGTTCCCTCTAATAATCCTACATATGTAATTGTGGAGTCTAGTGATTTTCAATCTTTCTGCATTGAAAAGGTGTTTTTCAATGGAGGTGAGCCTGTGTTTCAAACAATTTTAAACCTCCTGAAGTAAACTTACTTTACTGTGCTCTGTGCTGTAGAACATTTAGGAAGTAGCTCAGTGTTACCCAGGCATCTGTAGTCTGAGCTCCAGGACCACAGTGCTGCCTCCATGAGCCTGCTCATACTGGCACGGGCACGCTCTTGAGCAGGGAAACTTCAAACAGTACTTGAACTCTGTTTTCCTAGTGGAAACAATTTCACAAGCCTTCCTTAGCATACCTCACAGCTATTGAAGATAGTACTCTCATATCTCTTAATTTTGGGGGTTTTTTCAAAATAAAAGAAAACCAATTTAAGTTTAAATTTATCTGCCTTACTGTATATCTCATGTCTCAGCTTTTTAATATGTACAATAATCAAAAAGAACATAAGGTTCATTACAAATTTCACATAAAATATTTCATACTTGAAAAAAATATTCTCTACTATGTGCAGAAGTACTTAAAAGCTTTTGCCCCAGCTACTTCTACTTAGGTTTGTTTTTAACTCAAAATACGAACCTCTCATTATATCCTAGTCAGGTGTCTCATCCAGTCCAGGATCTGAAATCAAACCCAGTCAAACACAAATCATTAGTTGTTTCCAAACTGAGGACTCTTCTTTCAATAGTCTCTCCCCTAGAACTGGGAGCACTGAATTAAGTTGAAGGTAAGAAGAACTGCACTCCTTTCACTGCCCCTGGCCAGTGGTACTAAAACAGACGCCTTCTTTGCATTTCAAACTTTTGTTCACAGCATGAATGCTGCAGAGCAGACAGGGCACTTTGCTAAGTCAGCTCAAAAAAGGAAGTTTGCTTCAGAAGACATTTGAAGTTCATGCCAAGAAACACTTTAATTTTTACAATTTTGTTTTTTTAAAGTACAGCCTAGAAAAAGATAAAAAGGACAAAATTTAATAGGCCTGCAGAAAAGTTACATCCTTTCTTCAGTGACATTCATGCAAAATTAATTCAAGATTACATGTATTAATGAAAAGGAAAATATAGTATCAGTCCATTAGGCTACCAAATGAAAGATCAGGTTTTCTCAACAATGTCCAATAACTACCTGCAAAAGTGCTCATGCATTGCTTTACAAGAACAAAAATGTCTTGTACATAGACAAGAAAACATTTGGCTGTGCATCCTGAGAGCTGCTATCTTCTTGTAGGCACCATAATCCAATATACTTGTTCAAATGTGAGTTTGTCTTCTGTAGCTATGAGCATAATTTTACTAGAAAACCTTTATTGTTTGCCAGCCAAATACTAGTGTTGCTCCCAGGGACTACAAGAGAAGCATGTTCTATCCCACCTTTTGACAGAGGGTGGTAATGACAAATTACCACCTATTTGAAGTAATGACATACAAGTAAAGAATTTGTAAGGACAAATTACCTATTTGAAGTTTGCCTTATTTTAGAAGTTGCACTGGATACAATTAGATATAATTAATTCTAATCATATATCATGTTGCTATATAGTTCTGTTAGAACCCCTGCCTTTCATGGCTTGCCATTTTCACAAATTTTTACACTAACTTACATATTTGTGAAGTGTGTCTCTAAAAATTATGACACTTGACTTTAAGAAAAAATTGCCCCTGACTCTGTAGAGCTTGATTTTTATCCCATTATTTATTTATACAGATTTTCTAATCTCATCTAGTCTTTACCATTTATTATTACTCATTCCATGTCTCAGGAAGGCAGAGAGAGCAGACATGAGAGCTCAGTTTAATTTGGTGCCAGCCCAGCCCTTCAAACTCACAACACCAAAAATGAGGCAGTGAGCTGGAAGGAAACCCTTTAAAAACTTCATTATACAGAACAGAAACAGGATCTTAGTCATCGAAAACACCTTAACATTACACAGAAATTATAGGGCTGGTTTTGGTGGCAGACTTAGATGCTACTGTGTTATTACCTAATCTTAATGGGTTTTGAGCACTAAAATGTGTAGAACTATGCCAAAAAAAGAAAAAAAATACCTTCAGAATTTCATTTTTGTTGTTCACCAATTATTAAAAATACACAAAAGAAGCAGAAAAACCACATAATACGAAGCAAAGTTCTGAAGTACAATATCTACTTCTAAAGATTTTCTCAACAGAACGTGCTTTTCAACTACAGTCAATGTTTAACACAATTTATTCTAATATATTGATTTTTCAGGCCACAGGTGTTGTCCTTTGGACTTCATTCACAGCTGTCTCTTCTTTTTCTTGTAATCAATGCAATGAAAGCTAGTGCAGTATTTATTTTTGCCAACAGTTCACAAAAGTCTGGTTGCCTTTTCCTTTTTTTTTTTTTTTTCATTTTGGCAAAAACATTTTATTTCCAGCCTGGCTTCAAGGTTGAATCAAAACTTTTGCCTGTATCTCTCATAACTACTTACTGTGTATAAAATAAAAAGCAATTAAGTGTGAATGACGAAAGTAAGGATAATCAAAATTCTGCATTTTTCAAGCATATAATGAGCCTGTTCCAAATAATAGGGATTTACTGCCCTTGCAGAATATTTTTTGATGCCAGCATACCACAGCTTAAAAATGGGATATGCCTCTCTTAAAAAAAAATATGGCTAAAGTCAATGCACAAGAGTTACATTTTATTTCTTTTCCTCCACTCAGCAATAGGACAACTCTCTAAAAGGGGTGTTCACTGCCTCTACAGGTGTCTCTTCCCTTCTTCTTCCTTCTTTGAGCCCCCCAAACATTAAATTCAACTGTTGGAGCAGGCCCTGCACAACTAGGACATAATTGTACATGTGCATGTGAAACAAAGCTGCTATAAATGTCACTGCAGGACTCCTGGACTCGACTATATTATTGTAATGAGTTCAGTATCAATCAAACATGCTCCTCTTGTCAGAAATAAAGCCTAGGTTCTGACTTTTAAAAATAGCTATTAACGTCAATCATGATTCGCAGTCAATCACACCAGGAGAGCCGTGGTTGGATCCTGAAAATTATAAATATAACATGACAGATGGTAATTGGAAGCTTTTGTTACTCCTGCAGCAGCAACACCAGCTACTCTGCTGCCAGGATATACAAAGAGAAACACAAGCAAGGCTTTAGGTCAGCATTTCACACCGAGATGAGACACACAGAGCAATGAAGAGCTTCTTGCTGTACAGGAACACGTGAACCTCTAATCCTCAAATCTCCACAAAATCGAGACCTGCATTTCAGATACCTGGGTTAGTAAAGCTGTCATGTAGAAGTTATTTAAAAAAACCAAAAATCCTATATGATAAGAGATGCATATAATAAATCCCCAAAACAGCCTAATATCCCCTGCTACAAGGGTGTCTACATGGGAAACCAGCACCAGCTGCATCCATGTAAAAATCACTGCGCTCAAATAAGTCAAGGAAACAACTCATTACATCTAGCCTTGTACTTTGTATACCAAGTGTTTATCTTCACTGAAGTGCCTCTGTGAAGGACCAAAACTCAAAAGCTTTCCATCTTTAGACATAAAGCAACAACGCAATTGAAAAAGGGTTTTGCAAAGATGGCCCTGAACAATGTGCTCTGTAAGGCATAAACATGACTGGCAAGCAAGTTAAAGAAAAGAAACACATGCCTAAAAATCACTCTAGCTGCATTTAAAAACATTGAACAGATTTTTGGAACAGGACAATAGTCTAAATTTATGTTTCATCACAGGCTACTGTACATCTACAAAAGAAAGGGTGGGCAGGGACAGTGACTCCTTTCTAGGGGACACATAAAAAACACAGGATCTTGTTACTGAACTGGTGGCAACTAGAGAAACTACCCAAAGTGAGCAGGATACAGAAAGCCTTTCTCTGTTGCAAATCAACATACTGCCCCTGAGAGCAGCCTGGTTGCCAGGCAGTCCTGCAAGGAAAATGTCAAACATCACTGCACTTACCCCTTACAACAACAATGCACCTTGTGAGATACAACTGCATTTCTTCTGGTTCCCCTTTCTCAGATGCTGCCATCTTAGGTGAACGACAAGGTCATTCTCCATCAGGCTGCTGCCTCCGTTCTGTCTCCTCTCACATGACATCATTGCCATCATGAATGTCCCACTAAAATTGGTGCTTGGCTTCTACCCCAGCTGATTCCCTACCCACAGCCTTGCAAATCCAGAAAAGCTCCAAAGAGAAAAAGTTACCATTTGTCAAAGCTTTTCACTCAGCTGCTTGCCTCAGCGGTGTTCCCTTTTTACACTTCCTGGTGAGATAATGGTTTTCACTGTCTGTACTTCTGGGTTATACACTTTTCATTGTGCCTATTGTACAGTGGCTTGTAAAGCTCATAGGTATCTAAAAAACCAATCTACAAAGCAGTTTTTGCAGAACTCTGCACATGAAAAATCAGCCTGTTCAGGTCTTGAGGCTTAGCCCTCTCTTAAATTAACAAAGATCTACAGTTCATACAGAACTAACACAACGCAGCTTAGAATTCCTCAATGGCGCATCAGATTTTTTTCCTCTCCTTCAGGCCCATGCAGTTGAGATACATGTCTACCACTCACCCCTGAGTGAGGCATTTCTAGGGCTGCCAATGCCTTTTCTTTTCGCAGTCTCTGAAACTGTGCTAGTTCTCAGTGAGACTTTCTGCCTTGATCTTACAGATCTTGTGCAGAGCACAGCACAAGGTTATAATTCAAGGCAGAGACTGCTCAGTTTTCAAAGTCTTCCAATTAGTGTCCATCATGTGCTCTTATCCTCAAAGGATGCACTCCAACACTGCAGCTGCTTAAGTGTAAATAAACAATTCTTTGTCATCCAGGTGTCCAAATTAATGCTTTCTAGTCATAGGTACAGCAAGCAGATAAGCAAAGCTTCCTGGAATAAGAGATGGAACACAGAGATCATTAAAGCAAGAAAAGGTCAGTAAACACCTTGCTTTACCTCAGACAAAACAGGTGAGAACACATAATTCTATTTTCTACATATGCTTTTTTATCTTCAGTTTTCCATATGAATCCACACCAAGCTTGCCCAGAACTCAGCAAGGGAGAGCACAATCCTATTTCTGAGCAGCACAGCCCATGCAGGAGGACAAGCAAAGGGACAGGGCCTGCAGCCAATGTGACTGAGCAATTTAGCAATTTTTTTGCAGTAAAGCACATCAGAAGCATCGACATTATCAGTCTTTCTTTGAATTCCAAGCCTATTCCAACACATAACTCTGATTAACACTACTCTGTTTGCTTTCCTCTTCACGTAATTTTTTTTTTTTTTACTGCTTGAGAATTTTACAGACAAGGAAAAGAAGAAAGTTTCAACCCTTTGGAATTTCTGGGATGCTAAACACCCCTGGTCAGAGGACTACCTCATAACAAAGATGCATTTGACAACTGTACAAGACCTGCCCTGTAGATTAAACCTTTCAAAGTGCAGTGTGTCCAACACAACTAGACAGAAGCAGAACTCCAGCACACATGCAAGCAATGAATGCCTTGCTGTGCAGTGAGGGCTCAGCAACATTTAGAATGAATGTTTCTTACTGGCTGGTGTGAAACTGATGCACTGAAGATTCATCCCTCTCTGTTTATGCTCTACTTGTAAAGGTTGAGGAAGAGACCTTGGAGAACATTAACTACTTTGAAAAGGGAAAAATCAGTCATTGGTTTATTCCTAGAAAACATGCTCATTGATCTAGCTAGAAAGATTATCCAACCTGCTGTATTTGGCATCCCACCTAAAACTAAATTGTGACTGTAAATTCAAGAGGTTACTAGACTAAGCAAGTAAGTAATAAGTAAATAATTTTCCTATTCAAATTAGGTTTGTTTCCACAAAACATACAAATAACTTCCCATCCCAACATAGAATGCACCTTCAGCTGACATCCCTAAAAAAATTCAATCCACTAGCTAAGACACAATTTGAACAACAGGGGCATTTTTAACATGAAGTAACACATAGTTCAGTATTCAGAGCAAGATTTCTTCAGGCAGCAGCCCAATCCAAACAATTTTCTTTGGTTTTCATTTTGACCAGCTTTCAGATCTCTCCATTCCTGACAGGCTGCAAATAAAATACGACTTTTTTCCCAGAGGGACGCTATTCACACAGTATTTCCAGCTTTGCAAGAATAAAGATGTAAAAGGTGCCAAAATAATCAAAAAACCCCTATTCCCACTGACTGTTGGAGAGAGCTGATTTGGCTTCTCTGAAATACAGCAAACTTTCTTTAACACTGCCTTTGGCTGACCATAGTGGAGATGGATATTTAACCATAAGTTTAGTGTAATTCCTCTAAAGGAACAAGGCAAATGGCTTTGGAACAAGGAAGGAGGGACAAGGAACAAGGCTCATATTTTTCAAGTTATTTGTATTCAGTTCACTATCAAAGCTGAGATCATTCCCAAACCCCACATCTTTAGCAAGATGGATTCGTTTTTCTTGCTACACAAGATTTGGGTATGACATTTCCTTCCCATAAAGTTCTGTGCCACATACATTTTTGTGAGGGGAACCGTAAGAAATGTTATAATTTCATATTGCAGTTTTAACCTATGAGTAATGTGTTTTGTTAAAACAGCTAAACAGGACAAACACTTGAATCCATCTGCTGTGGAAAGTTGCTGTGGATGTGGAATAGGAAGGAAGAGGGGTGATGTCAGTTTGATAACACAGTTGCAAGAAAACATTTTCTATGGGTAGCAAGGGTCATCAATAAAAATCATGGCCATCATACAGCACTCTTACAATATAAATGTGACATCCAGGCTGAGATAGGGCTGTTGGGTGTTTAACTGCACCATGAAATATGACATTCCCTAATGTTTTATGTCAGTCAACAGTGGCAGGGCCATGTTCATTGTGTGTCTATTTGTTTGGTTGCAATAAAAACATTTGAGATCCACTTCATTATTTAAATTGTGCCATTTTCTTGTTTAGAGCTGCAATAAGTTTTAAGATGTGCAGCTGGGCTGTGACTGTCATAGTGGGATTTTCCAATTCTCCTTGGAAAAATCTGCTGTGATGACACGGCTGAGTTACAGTCAGCTCTTCATACAGATTTATCTTGCTGGATGCACAATAAGTAAATAAATATGTGCATAAACAAATAAGCATTCCAGAAACATGGGAGGGGGGAAAGGAAAAAGTTGTCTATTAGAAAGTGAATGTATAGCTTGGCAATAGGAGCTGGATAGAAGGACAGGCCAGTGGACAGTTGGTACCTAAATTTGAACAGAAATCAGAATCTCAGTCTTCTTGACTCAGAGCCATGCTGATCCACTGGCACAGTTGCCATCAGATATTTATCAGCACACTTCAGAATTGTCTAACCTTGATGGAAATGGTACTTTACTGTTATTAAGAAGTAAGACAATAACGCAAAGTGTCTTTTTCCAGTGGTAAAGGTTGACACCAATTTTACCAGACTCTACTGAAATCAATTCAGATATGTTCTCAGTGACAAAGAGACCAGAGTTTTCCCTTCCTTCACAGAAATTCCTTTGACATCAAAGCAAAAATTCAAACAGGGGCCAGTTCCTTTTGGATAACAGTTCTCAGGACTTTTGCCATACTTCTACAAACAAAGTAATAATTAAAAAATTCTCAGCCTAAGAATAACAAAGTAAATCTATTAACATCAAAGAAAGAAAAAAAAAGTGAAGCTTCCTATGCTCGGAAGACAGTGAAATAACCCTTATTGTAAAGGAAATAAAAAAGTGCCATTATGGAAAAAAAAAAAAGTTTGTTATAAAGATCTGAAAGAATAACCCAACATACAGTCAGTAACTAAAGAAATCTGGGACCATTAGCTCAAAAAGCAGTCTTTCTACCAAATTGCTTAAAAAAGCAATCATTTCACTGGTAGCCTGTTTCCTAAACAGTAATTTTCTTTTCACTCTACCTTAATAATCTCAGAAAAGCTCCCCACCCACACATCTCAGTGTCTTTCCTCACTACTGTGGCTCACTCACATCTATGAACCAGACACACTGCACAGCTGGCTTGAGCCAGACTGAGCCTGGAACAGGAAAGCTAGGGAAATTCATTCTTTCTCTTAAAACCAGCCATGAAAGCTGTCCTGTTATTTTCATGGAGTTTTTTCTCCCCTTGGTGAATTTTTGGAGGGGAAAAGTAAACTGGGAATAAGATGAATTGTTTGCTGTGCTTAAGCATGACAGAGTAATGGGCACAGACTGAAGACCACTAGCTTCAGTACAGTGGCATGGCTCATGTAAATTAATCCTTTGAAGAGCCCTGAACACACAGCATATGCCTAACACACCCCAAGCAACCATCACACGGCCACTGAGCACACAGCTCCAGCTGCTGCTCCTGTGACACTGAAGTTGTCAAGGGCATGCCAAACAGGCACTTGGGGATTAGCCAGCACTTTTGGAGACAGCATTAAATGCTCACCAGAGTGCATGGATTTCATGAGCCTAATAAGTACAGAGGAATCTGAGAAACAGATGCAAATGGTTCAGGTTATGCGAGTCCCAGAGCAGCACAAGATACTGACACGTCAATCTTCTTAGCAGAAGTACTTCCTGGTGTTAGGGAAGCACACTCTAGAAAAAAAAACAACTTGTAATTATCATCCCTGAACTCTCTCCATTTGCTTTCCATCCCTAGACCATGGGAATCAGGGCCAGAACGAACCCTTGGGACAAAAGAGTGAGTGGTCTCCTTCCTGTGCTACAAATAATGGTCTCCTTCCTGCGCTACTATATCCGGCAACATCTTCCACACCAGGCTGTGTCACCTTCCTTTGATACCCAGACAATAAGGCTGGTATCTTTTGTGACACAGACTAAACTGGTTCTCATGAAGCCTTGTAGCAAAGGTAACATAAAGCTTTCTTTGCTCACCTTTACCTAACAGCTCAAGTGGAGCTTGTGGCTCCTTCTGCTGCTGATTTAAGAGCCTGTACAAATTATGTGCTGCCAATTTTCTGCTTGTCCACCAGAAAAATGCCCTCAGTTCCCTCCTCCTCAGAGCATTAACACATGCTTCAGCAGCACACAAGCATTCCCAATGAATGCTGGAAGCCACCAGGCTTATGTAATGCCAGACAAGACACTTCTCCCTTTATATTTTAATCTAAAATAAAGAGCCTAGATAACAGGACAAAAGTATTTGAAATTATGACTGCTTTGAGATGTTATTAACTGTTTTTCAAACTCCTCTGTGAAAGAAGTAGCAAAGATCACAGGAAAGCAATGTCTATGATCCTAGACTTGAGAAGCATATAATCTTTTTCACTAACAAGAGCTTACTACCTTTCAGACAGTGTCAGCTCAAAGACAGGCAGTTAAGCATTTGTGAAGGGGACCTGCCTGACCACTGTGCATCTTACAGCATTATTTGTGCAACTTCAACTCAGTAGAATTATCTTAGCATGAGACTGGCATAACACAGTGTCTAATCAGTCTTATTATCCTAAATTCTCAATTGTTTCCTGGTAAGCTGCATTTATGTCTTAGCTGATTATCCACTTAAACTATCAAGTACCAATTATAAAATGCAGTAACATTAACGTCACAGATGCTTGAATTCAGGGACAAGCAACCCCAGATCATTTTTGGGATAATAAGCTGCATTACAGAGGTGGCAGACCTCAGTATGAAGTGCCTGCCTCTGTGATTTTAGATAAATAAATAAATTATTCTGGTGTACAGATAACTTATTCCTAAATAAGACTTTAATTAGTTAGAAATAAAACATGATACAAGTTTGCTTACAGCATTGCTGCAAATGGGCATTAAGATGACATCCACATAATGGCATTGGCAAGTGTTATTCCTTGTGCAATCAACAGAAAAGTGCCTCTTTTTAGCCTTGTTTCATAGCTGGTTCTCATGGAATACAGTCCCAATAATCTTGTTCTCATTGTGCAGAGAGTTCTGAAAAAACTGAAGCAGTTCTGTGGAAGAAGACTTGCAATCTGTCCCTGTTCATTTTTCCAACCAATCTCCTCAGGCTCAAACAAACTTCTTACATTCAAAAGCAAAACTTGTTCAAAATATTCACTCCGTTCCTTAAGGTGGAGTAAAGTCAACCCAAAACACTTTGGGCTGTAAAGAATGTCAAGATCAATGTGACTCATTGTGCATCCTCACTGCCTATCTCTGACCTGCCATTATCAGTATAATGTCAACTTTCCACCCCTTTCTATATCCTTCAGAGAAAGCCAACCTATGGCCCCCTGGCTGCTGGAAATCAATCACCAGTGCTGTTACATCACTCAAAGGGTCACTGTCCTGGATTTGACAATTCCCAGACACACTTTGAGAGTTAACAATCTACAGATACTACACCAAGCAAGCAGTTTACAGGTGGCTGTCATCTGTAAACTAAAAAATGTTTGATTATATAGAGCTGCCCTGCATGTAGGTAGGTGTGCTCGGGGCCTGAGTGACCCTGGACATGCTGGCCACATTTATTAAGGGTGATGTAGCCATACTGGTTAGGCAAAATAAACAGCTGCAGCCCTGCAGCTTTTTCTCTTACTGCATGACTTAATTGTAGAATTACAGAATGTTAAGGGAAGGGACCTTAAAGATATCTAGAATTGGAAGGGACCTTAAAGATATCTAGTCCCAAAATAGGCAGGGACACCTCCCAGGTAGGTCACAGCCTTATCTAACCTGGCCTTGAACAATGCCAAGGCTGGGGCATCCACAACTTCCCTTGGCAACCTTTTCCAGAGTCTCACCACCCTCACAGTAAAGAATTTCTTCCAAATATTGAACCTACATTTCCCCTCTTTCAGTGTGTACCCATGTACCAATGGCACAGGACACTTTCAAGAAGAAACATGAACCAAAGTACTTGAGAGGTCTGTTTGTCTTTTGATCTAAAAAGCCAGGATCTTTTAGCTCAGTGTGAAGTGGCCAAAGCTTTTTCCCCAGTAGTCAAGCAGGTCACCATGGGCCACATCCCACAAAAGGCTCTGTCTGGGAAGAACGGTATTTGTTCACTTTCAAGCTCTGACCACTTTTGCCTTTGGTCCCCAGCTGTCTCCCTTCCCTGCACATTGCTTTGACATTACTTATCTTTCTTTGACAAATGCTGTTCCCTTGTACCTTCATGGCTCCTTACATTTCCTTTCATGCCACCTGTTACCTCTGGCCTGTGTCCCTGCTGACACACACCAATAGGCTTCTCTCACAGTGGTGTAGCAAAAATGTTTTCAGGGAGCTCTCCCTTCTTGCTTTCTACTCCATCTGAACACCACTGCCACAAGGACAGCAGAAACTGAAGAAAGATGAATCTAAAGGAAAAATACATGGAAGATACAAAGCAAGGGGAATGAATCCTACAGTGCTGTAGAAGAACAGGTTGGTGTTACTTTTGGCAGATCACTACTGCTTTAAATAGTTTTTAAGACTGAGTCTTAAAATGTGTTAACCAGTTAAATGGTTTAAAAACGGAGTGATTTGCAAATGGAATTGATGAGCCATAGGAGAAACAAGTGTTCAGAGAAGAGCTCCTACAGTCATGTATAAATTGGCATCCTGAAGCTGACCAGGGAGCTATCTACCCAGTACCCTGTTTTCAAGAAAAGCATGTTTGAAAAAGCCTTTTTATTTCTCCTCAGGATATAATTCTCGGCTATTGAAATTCTTTCATTTTAAATGCCAGTGACTTAACACTCTAGGGCTCTAGAGGACAGAAAGAATGAATTTTTGTTCTAATGACAAGTTAAGTTACAAAAGAATTAAAAAACCTCAACAGGCGATCCTTTATCTCCACACTTCTGCCTCTATCCATGCACTAAGTTGCATATCACTCCACATTTGTTGCTAGAAAAAAGCAACATCCAGTACATGTATTAAAAGATTCAAGGAATCACTTAATGGCTTCCAGAGGATTTTTTTCAGTCCTTTCCTCTGGTGGCAGTAATGCTGTGCTCTGTAACTGCAGTAGGCTAAGATGCATAACTGTGTTTATTTCTACATCTGTACCTATCTAGCTAAAAATCTTCTCATTCAAATTTCCCAAAGCATTTTACAAAATAATCTGCAGAACCCTTTATTTAATCAGGTAACATAACCTTCTTATGGGTGGGCGTACTAAAGAGCCAAGGTACTCTGTGTCACAGAGTAAATCAGTTAAACGGAGAACATCAGTCTATCAGCTGTGAAGTCAGGAGCCCTGACCCCACCTCCTCCACTTGCTCAATTTGCCAAGCCACATGCACATCCTTCAGTCCAATTAATGTTGCCTTATCCTCTCCCTCCATTCCTCTTATTTCAAGAGCCAAGTGCTTTTGTCAGCACATTTCTTTAACAATGAGAACAAATGGGAATGAGTATCCAACATCTCTTTTCAAAACCAAGCATAAACCATGCTTTTTGCATGCTTGCCTTTTTTGGTGTGTTTGCATTTAATCCTACAAAGATAATTAGCTGGACAGAATTTAGACGGCCAGGCAAGCAGCTTCACTTCCTCAATGTCAGGAAGATCAAAATTCAGTTGATGGATCTGCTAATCAAGCAAGATAAATGCTGGACTGTACATCCTTCAGTCATCACTTATGGTAGCTGGTTTAAGAGACAACACAAGCCACAGAGGTTCAAGTTTTGTAACTTCTTCAATGTTTTCCTCTATTAAACAAAAGAAGAGAGTGCAAAAGCTTTCTGCTTGAAGAAAGGCTCACTTGAAGCACTTTCACACTGAAAATTATTGACTGAGTGTAATTTTGCAAAAAGTAAAGGAAACATTTTTTAAGTAATCTTTTAAGTACAACTAAAGGTTTAGTTGAGGAGTAACTGGTGGACTGTGGTAAAGAAGAGAGGAGAAAAAAAGTTTTGCCAGGATTAAGGTGACTTTATATGAGTAGGAGGGACTGCCAATTCTTTCACATAGAGTTACAAAATGGGAAAAGACTCATACTACAAATCAGCCTCTCTCTCTAGATTACAAGAAGGTTAGTAATTCTGCTTAAGAAGTACAATCACTTCCATGACGTGGAATTCCACTGAATTCACAACTTTTCCTGGCTAACCAGGAAACCTACTTGCCACTGAATTTTTCCAGGAGGTTGGAATACAAAGCTCAATGTTCAGTGCAGAGTCCATAAACCAATCACTTAATAAACCACCTGAAGAGACCTTCAAGAAGCAACATTTCTACCTTTTCAGACCCTTAGAAGTCAAGGGGTCACATGCTTTCTCTTTCAGTTGCACCATCCAGTCACTAAGGTTTATAGACTGCTCCATTATTACACAAAACACATGGATTCATCTCAGCAAATGTCATTTTAGACTGATGAACTTCTGACTGCAACAAAGAATGAGCCTCTTAACAAAACTCATTTAAGAACCTCAACCTTACCTAGACAGGAGGAGGAAATTAGGGGCAATCTGTCCTTGAAGTTACCAAAAAGTGTACTGGGCAATTTGGCACCAGGAACAATCCTGCTTTGGCACAGCAACAAGTCAAGTTATCTATTATCTTTTTTTATCATCTGCTGTTGAATTATGTGAATTGAAAGATAGTATAAATACATTCTAATTGTTAATTTTAGAAAATACATTAAACTACTGGTATTTCATTTCAGAGATCGGAATACATAAATTATTTTGAAACCTGAGTCTATGCTCCTGTTCATACCAAACAGTGACCTGCTATAATAACTGGGAGAGATTATCTGAGAGGACAATGGCTTAAGTACATAGCCTTGAAAGTACATGGTCCAGAATCAAGAATAAGGACAGAAAGTTGCCTAGTTTTTAAGGTAATTTGTTATCTTATTAGACTTCCATGGCACTCTGCAGTTAGCTATTAATGCATTTTGAATTATATCTTCACTGAATAAAGAAGAATAAAAATATTAATAGTTGAATTTTTCCTTTTTATGAAGGAAAAGGAGTAAAGAGAAAAGGTGTGGTGATGACTAACTAATACTCATCATTCATCCCTGATATTCCTGGAGTGTTCATTAATTTTTCAGATCTGAAGTAAACTATTATGTGTCAGCCTTTTAAATAAACAGAAATTATATTGGAATCAAGTGATGGTGTTCTTCAGAAGACTATAAAAACATGGCAACATAACATTGTTTTACTGGAAAAGGACAGAAGAAATTCTGAGTTTGAGCAAAATATAATTTTCAAATGTGCTAAGCAATCCTGTAGTGCATTAAGTAACAAAAATAAACTCTGAGAGGAGTCCAACTGAAAGCACTGCATAAAAACATTGCAGTTAAAACTATGATCATTAATAGCATAGGATCAAAATCCCTCACATTCACTCACAAGTCAGTGGGAGAAAGAGTAACTGATTTATGTTTATTCAAATAGTTCCAAAACAGAAAAACAAATAATAAGCTTCTTTCTCTCAATGAATGACACCTTCTGGAGAAGCACATTTTACAACAGCTTTATTCACATTTTGGGGTGTAACTGTTTGGGAGACAAGAAAGCAATGTCATGTTCAACAAAAGCCATGCCTACTTCAGCGATCTCTAGAGTCATTACAGCACCCCACAGTTCCTAATTAACCCTATTTTCTTGCTGTTAAACCTTCATCATTCTCCTATGATTAGTCCTGTCCAAATCATAGAAAACAAATGCACAAAACCACCATAACTAATTTCAACCATTAAGTTAATAGAAAGTTTACTTTTAATTTCAGCAAGAGATCTCCTCAGAGATCTCCTTTTCCAAACATATGCATGATGTAGTCTGTAATCTGCAGCCAAGATACAGGCATAAATTCTAGAGATTGCCTCATACTAAGCAGGGACTTGATTATATTCATAGTAGAAAATGTGCATAAATGAGAAAATGCCCTATGGATTCCCTTGAGGTGGCATCTCCAATATCAAGTTAAAAAAGCAAGGCAAACCAAAATTAAAAAAAAACACCCCTCCAAATCAAACAAAACCAAAACCAAAATACAACTTACAAATAAATTAAAAAAATACAGTTGTAACAGCTGCTGCCCTTCCCATGCAGCATTATGGTATCAGCTACTTTTACTGTTCCTGACCAGGATTTGTGGTCAGTGTATTATTCTGGAGTGACCAATATGTTATTTTGGACGATGGTGATGTTAAAGCAAAGCACTGGGCAGCCTGGTCCTTAGTAAATGGAATTGGGCAAGCACTCTCAAAACAAAAAACTAAGCTTTTATTAGCTCCTTTTTTCATCACATTGTGTATGCCAGGAGGGAGATCTGAACAGAACCCACCCCTGCAGCCAGTTACTGTATTTAGAATGGGTCTGCAGTTCCAGAATGCAAAGAGGTGGATTACTTCTGACCTTTACCTCGTTACATGTATTCCCAGCTGTCAGCTACAGCTTGTAAGCTCCAGTGATAAGAAATCAGTTTAACAGTCCTTTGGTGATCATGTTTTGCAAGTTTTGTTGCATTTAGAATGCAAAAATTATTATACGGTATAAAAGAACCTGATTATACCTCACATGATAATCCAAACAATAGCAGAGTGAAGTTGTGCAGGGTCTCTAAAGAAATCTTAGCTTTTAACATCTACACAAAAACCTGAGGGTTGTGACACAGGGATGAGGAGAAAAAAATGGTGGTGTGTTTTGGTCGATTTTCAACAAACAAAACTAACAGAACTCAATTGCCCTGCAACATTAGTAAGGGCATTCCATTCCAAAAAGGTGCTTGAATGTTTCAATTTTCATGCAGTATTGACTACACAGCAAGGAGTTCAGTACAATTCCTAGCAAATCTAACTTAAAAAGAAAGACAATGCAAACTCCTGTGGAAGAGATGTATTATTGCAACTAACTTAAAATTTTATTTAGAGTCAAGCTTCTTCTTTGAAAGAAAGGTAGAATGAAGGTGGGATAAAGCAAACACACAGAAGGTCCAATGATGAAATCACTCTCCCAGGAGCTGAGACTCAGCTTCTATTTTTGTCATTCCTGTCATCATAGTATTAAGACCTTGGGAGGAGGATATATGATATGTGATGGGGCCAGCTTCCATGATTTCACCCAACACCACACCTACACTCATAAACAGCTAAAATAATTACAATATAACTACTCACCAGGCACTGCCTAACACAGGTCAGATGCTGCCTCAGAAGGGTATTGTAAAGTTAAATAATTGCACACAAAACACTGGGAAAGCCCGAGGCTAGGTTATTGCATCACTGCAAGGTTGTGTGCCACAGCCACTGAACAATATTACTGGAAGTTTGAAGAAAAATAATGAATGATCCCATTGTTGCAATGGGTCTGTCATAATCCACTAATGTATTCTATATCAGACAGGGTAATGAAGGCAATTCAGTAAGACAAAGGGTTAAACTGGAGATAAGAAGCACTGAAAAAAAATGTGTGGAAAAATTTTCACAGCTACCCTTCCTGCAATGTTTCAGTGAGTTCTCCTCTCGTCAAAGAAGAACTTACAATTAGTCTGTGAATATCCCCTGAGGATAGCTATCCATGTCAGATTTCAGGATATTAGATTAAACACAGAGCTTATGTTACTTGTGCAGAGTGTGAAAATTATCTTCCCGCCCCCTCAACGCCTTCCCCAACTGTCTCTCCCAAACTCCCGCCTCGGCACCAAACTTCCACGGCTGTGCTATCACACTGAGTGCTAGACTGGTTTTCTACTATTGCTGATATCTAAAATCACCTTTCCTTTTAAGAAGAAGTCACTGCTGGCAGCCATCTATGCAAACCTAATTCTTAGGGAGTTCTGCTGGTACTCTGTACCCTATGGTGCTTCAAAACTAAACACACATTTGGGAAAGTAGCCAATTATTTCTTTTTTGCTTCACTGAAACAGATGCACACCTTAGATGAGCTGGTGCCTCCAATATCTGAGGTAGTTGGAAATTTTCTGCAGTTTTGCAGGGAAAGATCTGCAGAATGGCTTCTTCTATGCCTGAACTGATCTACTGATCAGCCTAGACAGTTTTCATACTTGAAAGCAAACACTCTAGGGAAATTTTTACGGAATATTTCCCTTACATCACTTTTTTGTGCCTTTCTACCTGTGCAGGAGAAAATCACAGCACTTCTGTCCCAGCAGCTGCTAATGTGAAGAGAGAAAGGACTGCTATTTCATTAGGACTGCTTTGCTCTGATCTGCCATGTGTCCAGCATATGAATTTCGGTCTTTTATTTCTGAGCTTACTTTAAAATACATTATACCATTTACATCAGAGAGAAACCAGGCATTAAGTTTTCTCAACCTATTTCTGGCTGGGTTGTTGAAAATTACCACCTCCACTTCTTGACAAAATTTTTCTAACAAGTTCCAGGTTTCCTTTATTCTTCCAAGCCCGGAAGTCAGGTGTTCTGCAACCTGAATCATGAGACCGGCAACATTAAATTAGAAAAGATTCTGTATGGAACAAGACTGGAAACTCAGCAGATACCCAGCTGAAAGTCACTGGAAAGTTTTAAACAAGTGTGTGAAGAGCACAAAGCACAGATTTCATGTACATGTACACATAAAATTGGTGCTGCAAAAGACAGAAATTATTTTAGCCATGCCTAGCAAGTTTAGCCCAGGACTATAGCAATGCTAGCATTAGATTAAGAGACACCATGTAAATCTCCTTGATATGCATTTTGTGTATTACCTAAGTAAGACACAAGAAAAGCTACCTAATAGCATGAAAATGTGTTTGATATTTTTGTGATTGAGAAGCGGAATATTTCTACTTTTCCACAGAGCAAAAGTTCAAGGGATGAGACAGTCCCAGGAGGGAAACACAAAGAAGATTCCACTTAGTGTAAAGCTGGATAAAAACAGATTGATCACCCGTAAGCAGACAACTAAAATAAACCTGGAAAGGTGCAGGAAGATCAAAGAAGAACTTCAACAGCCTAAGGGGAAGAAAGAAACATGTCACATCCTCCAAAAGGGTAAAGTCATAAATGATGCCTTGCCTTAATGAAAGATGAAGAAAGATGCAGACTACTATTAAGAAACAGAAAACTGAAGAATACAGTACTATTAAATTGCCAAAGAAAGTACAAAATTAAAGTGTGGTGGTTCCTGCCAATTGGTACCTGACAGCTTCCATTCTGAAAGCTATTAAGTTGTGTGACAGAATGAGGAAATAAAATAAACATTGTCTGCCTAAGACATCATGTTAAGAGAGACTGAACTCAAGGGCATGAAGATGACATTTCAAAAGAGAAAGAAACAATTGCAAATTAGTATCTTTATAGTGATAGGTAAAACATCTTTCAATTTAAAGAAAAGCTCTGAGAATAAGACTTTACATGAACCATTTTTGGAGCTGACTTTACCATAAGGTAAGGCATGAGCAGCTAATAACACCAAATCAGAAAGAACAGAACAAGGTGACTCTCTGATGTCATCCTTAGCTTTGAAAGTCTCTTCTGGACAATGGTGTGAAAATTAAAAAAGATTCAGCATAAAAGACAGAGCAGCTGAACTACCTGAAGTTTATAGACAATATATCCTATCTGCAAAATGTGACTAAGCTGAGCAAGGAAAGTCAGCGCTGGATGCAGCTAAATTAGAAAGAAGTACAATTCTTCAGAATATTCCAAAAAAAGGATTTGGACAAAGAACATAACTTTAAAAAAAGGACCAACCTTCTCTTTGAATAGCTATAAAAGAGAACATGAGTTATGACATTGATGCATACAAAAGACAACCACAATAGAGGATTTAGGGAATTAAATACTTATTTGGTAGTTCACTGGGATGCCTAGACAATGCTGCCTGCTGACATGTTGTTCAAATGAGACCAAAGTTGTATAATACCAGCAGTCTGCATTTTTAACAATCTGGAGCTTCAGCAACTGCACATATATTTCCACCTCCTCATTTAATTCCCAAAGTCAAGATATTACTCCATTCAACCAAAGGAAATATTTAAGGTAGATAATTAGGAAATTAGCTAAAGCCATGCAAAAAAAGACCCCAATCAGATCCTGCAGCTAAGACCATGTTCAGATCATCTTTCATCTCACTTTCTAGCAAAAAACCACCACTGTAGCTTTTTCTGACATAGTGCATCATATCTATCAGTTTCCCATGTCTGTACACATTTAGAAAGAAGCCAACAGTTTAACTTTGAATCCCACACTGAAATGCATGAAAACAGGCTTTTACAGAGCATATAGAAGTCAAAATCTTTCCCAACTTTTTAAGCACTTTGATTTGACAACTCGGCAGTCAGCAAGCTTTTCACAGCCATAAACATCCCCAACTACTTGCAAAAGAGGATGCTGGCTTTCAGATGTGAAATTTCACTTCAAGTGCTTCTCCCTTCCTGCTTGCAGGCATTCCCTTGACTTCTTAGCACTGCTGTTGGCACGCTAAGTGCCAAAAGACAGGTTTTTTAAAAGAATGTTACTTTGCTTTTGCAAAGGCTTGTTTTTAAGCAGTTCAACATCTAACTAAATCTAAGCAATCATGACATGTATGTAAGGAAGAATGCAAAACAAAAACAAGAGGAAAACAGAAACAAAAAAAGAAAAGGTTAAATCACAAATAGACTATTAAAAATTCCCTTCTAGTAATCTAACATGCAATTAATAGCCCAGATACAAAAACAAATACACAAGTCACCCTGTATAGATTTTCTATACTGACTTAATTTCCTATATGAGGATCTTCATTTATAGAGACCTCTTTAGCACAAAGTGATGCTATCTCAGCTGCAATTTCACCTTTGCAGACAGATTAGAGTTTAGAAGTTCAGTGTGTCCTGCTTCTTGAAAACTGAGTCTCTTGAATTTCTGTAGCTCTCTGTTCTCCATTTACTATTTTCAGTTCTCTTCCTGAAGAGCAAAGAGTTGAAGTGTGACATTTTTACTCACTTTAAATCTGACCTAGAAATGCACAGCTGAAATTTAACAGGCTGATCCTTAATCTGAGGACAGGTATGGCATGGCCCACTCCTTCTGCAGAAAAATCAGCCCATGCATGTAAAAGTATAGGCAGGTCTGGTGCTTAGTTTTAGAAGTGGAATTTGGTTCTCTGCTTTGCATGATCATCCTGGGCTAATCTCAGTGGCCATCTGTATGGAGGGGTGGGATAAGGGCATTTCCCCACCCCACAGAGCTGATACAAGATTGTCCTCAAAACTATGGCTCATTATGGATTGTGAGGAACCTGAGGCTGTATAAGTAAATACCTAAACGTCTCCCTTTGTTTCTATGTTTGGTGAGAAATCAGAGGGAGCACTATGACATCCTGCATAGCCAGGCTCCTGCTCCTTTCTTTCTGCCAGTACTGATGGACCCTCTTAGATTAGTCTCATAGCAAGCTCATCTTTTTATCAGATTTCACAGTCTGATTTTACACAGTATATCAGTTTATTTTCCATACCAGATACTGAGCAAGAGACCATAATCCCAAACTTCCTCCAGTTAATAGTGAATTCTCCACCACACTTGACAACATTTAACTGTACCCAAAAGACTTTTCATCCCTACTGTCTCCTACCACCCCAAAAGATACACCGTCACTTATTAGTGATAGAAATAGTAATAAAACTTGTCAGGGCCAGATCACAAAGTGGAGTGAATTATGTACATTCAGTGTCACCAACATGAACAAAATGCTATCAAAACAACTTTATTTTCCACCTAATCATCAAGAAATAAATGTTGCATCTCACACGCAGCTTGAATACATGAATAAGTAGCAACAAGTGTTTCGATATTCTTTACTAAAGAATACTGAATATTTTTCTTTTAGAAACAAATTAAAAACAAAGTTGAAACAATTCCCCATCAAAACCAAAAAAATGTTTTTTTCGTGTTCAGACTGTAACCTGTGCCTTTTTTTCCTTTTTCCTTTTTTCCTTTTGATGGGTTTTGAATATAATATTCTGTGACCAGTGACCAGTGTTATTAGTATTAGAGGCAAGAACAAACACACCTGATCATTAGGTGGCTCTGTTGCTACTTCTGCATCTTAATGTCTGCTTTGGGAGGGCTGACTTGTGAAGCTAACTCCTTCAGGATTTGGCTCATAAAGGATCAGTGACTTCTAGCATGCTCTAGAGTAGCAACAAGGGAAAAACCCGGTGTTGCTAGCTGCTATCTCATCTTTTTACTTCAGGCAGCACTGGGAAACACTGCAAGGCAGAATTTATCACTGGGGACAGAGGATCAAGAGAGCTGAAATTAGAAAAGACAGTTTGGCTGCTTTCAGTTCAAGTGGAAGTATTATGAAAAAGTGTTCCGAATTATGTCACACGGGGCAAATGTCACTGCAGTTAGTAAGAACTTACTGTGCCAGCAAATGTCAGGACAAATTACACAGCAGGACAGGCAAGATGTATGTCACATTCACTTCCAAAAAGAAAAGGCTTCCCCCCACTGCCAAGAACCTGCTCCCATTTCCAAGCTGATTTAAATCAAATTGCTCTTATTCAAATCAAAACAGCATAGATGGAGTACTACAGTGACACGATGCACAGTTTTTCAGATCCTTCCCCACTTGCATGGATGAAAGGCTTTGATTCTCTACCACCTTAAAACACCATCACCTCAAGGCTACTGAGTTGTGTATGTAAATGGCTGCCTGCAGCTTCCTGAAGGCACTGCTTACTATGCTGATGAAAAATGTCTCACTGTCCCTATGCTCCTGGGTCGTACCCATCCAGTCTTTCTTGCCTCTTTGATCATACATTCTTTGCAGAAAGATGCATTTTCTCTTTATGTGGGACCCAACATAGCAGAACAACTGAGGTCTCATCAAGGCTAGAAAAGTGAATAATAGGTACATAAAATTCAGTGCACCAGAAAGGAGGAAGACAGGACTAAGTCATCAGCAAAAAATTTTTTTTTAAATTTAAGTATAAGAAAGTCTTCTGCTGGACTGCAAACTCCTAGCAAAGTGAACTCATTTTGATTCAGCTAACCTTAGTTTAAAAATAAATGTTTTAATTAAAAGTTACCAGTGCTTCAATATGGAGAAAAATATTGAGAAAAAAAATGTCCTTATGTTCTACAGAGGAAATAAACAAAAAAACAGAAAACCCACAACAAAACTAGAGCTACAAAATATTTGGATAAGTTGAAGAAAATGTTTATTCCATTTTTAACTTTTCTAATCTAGGATTTTCAGAGGTTTTCAGGCCTTTATTTTCATGACATGAATATTTACTGAAATTCACCTAGTTTCTTGTAATATTGGAGTATTTGTGTTGGGTATAAACCAGAAGGTCATTTATTCCTTCACTTCCTAAGCTTTGTCTGGTTTCTCAGTCATTTCTCAGGCAAAACTGGATAAACATGGCCAAAGGGTTATCAAGAATAATCCCCACAAACAAATCACAATTTAAAAGCTCAGCAATTCAAAGTCTGGCTTTGATTTAAGCCACTATTACATCCAATTATTTTTTCTATCCAAGAGCTGCAGGCTACCATCAAGAATCACTATACAACATATACTATATAAACTATACTATATATACTCTACCAATACCAAGAGTCACTGTAGTAGAACATCTCGGGTGCTTTAAAGCAGGGCATGCACAGCACTGAAAGATCAATGAAGTTTTAGGTGAAGACCAAGATGGTTCACAGAGGTAGCTGAGTTGCAAGCTCACATTTCCACACAGCAGCACTGCAGGGATGACAGCCTTTGGCAAATGAAAAGTAACAAAGCAACTCTGAGGCTCTAACAACATTTCTGCTGTGAAGCAGCACCAATAAATCCAGTTAACTAAGACACTGCAGAATACTCTGATCTGGTACATTTTTCTTAGCCACTAGTACAAGTTCTCAGATACTCAGATACTCAATTTGTGTGCAACTCTGTCATTGACTGGTGTTCTGAATGGCTGGGCTTGAGCTATGTCTGTGTAAGCACAATTTGCCTCCATGCATTCAGCCTCTATCCCCAGAAGGGCTGCTGCAAGAATGCAAATCCTATTTGGAAGGATTACTTGCCACGCAACAGCCAGAGGCCCTGTCCAAGGCTGGGCTTCCTGCTGTGCCAAGAAGCACAAACTCAGGAAGCTCTGATCCAGAGAAGGACATGATTACAGCAGGCAAGGTGGCACAGGAAATGGCATTGTCCCTTCTCACAGGCAGAACCAAAGCTGCCACTCCCCATGCCCCTGCACACACCTGGTGTAAAGGTGTTCAAACAGAAAAGCACAGACCAGCAGGCATTTGTACTTGTGGGAGCTGGCAACAACTGGTGGCAAAACAAATTCCACAGGGGCACTTGAGTGTGGACACCAGAGGTTACACAACCACCTGGTAGACGAAATAAAACTCTCTAGAGAAATGCCTGTTATCTAGAACAGATCCTACAGTTTTTTATGATCCATGTACATTCCTTCCTAACAGGAGTTGTGGAAAATTACTGGAATGTCCCAAGTGCTCAAGTGTTTGAATGTGTTCTTCCTTTTAAGTTGTATCTGCCTATTGCTTATCTTTGCATTTTCTGAATACTTTACACTTGTCATTCCTGTTATTTCAGCATGCAAGGGAGCCCCCCCACTATATATCTACAGGATGCAGTGCCACAGTCTGTTACATTCCCCACCTAAGGATCTCTTCAATTTAGTTCTTCCACAAAAGAAGGAGACTGGTTATCTCACACTTGTGGAAATGGCAGACTGATAACACTGGTGGTCATGTTTCCATACAGAATAGAAGCAATGGCAGAGCACTGCACAGGATTGTTCCCTTATCATTTAACACTGGCTGGGGAAAATGGAGAAATTAAGAGTTGCACTGACTTGAGCTGAAAGTCCTCTCTTCAGCTGCTCTGGGTTAAAGCAGAGACCAGCTAAGCCCAATTGCAGATGCCTCTTTTTCCAACTGCTCAGCTGCTTGATTTGAGCTCTTGAGTAACACAGAGCTGGTATGGTTTTGCATTTGCTTTGTAGTAAACTTGTCTTGATCCAAATTGTTAAAATATGAAGTCCCACATAGCCACTCCTCAGACACGCAGAACTACATAATCTCGAAAATGAGAAATTTTACTTTAAAACAAGCTCAGTTAATGTGTTTCTCAAGTGTTCCTACCAGCTTCAAGTAGCTTTTTGAAATTCTGTTTTGTACCTTCCCTGAAAGTAACTCAGTAAAGGAAGCATTCAGAGTAAGTGAGATTATATCTGGGCATCAGGCAAAAGATGCTCAGCAAATCTATCAAGCTCTCCACCACCTTCCGTTTAGACCAGTAAGTAAATATTTTTACTGGTAGAGAAAAAAAAAAAAAAAGGAAAATCAAGCAGGTTTTGTAAACAAACCATATACCAATCCTGAAAGTGAAAAATTAAAATTGCACAAAGAAAACAGCAAAACTTGCATCTCCAGTCAGAGACATGTTATGGCATTTAGTTTAGAGACCTTTTCTCCTGATTAGCTGCTAAACTACGTACAGGTTTCAAGTCTACTTCAATCTACAGCAATTAATAAGCACATAAAAAAAATGCCTTAGGTGAGCAGGAAGGTCTTCTATTAGCACATGCTAAAAATAGACAACCTGTAGAGCTATCTGAGCAGGTACTTCATATAATAAAACTTTGAATTTTACAGGCCCCAAGGATCCAAATTTATCATTGGCTTTTGAAGCTTTAGGCTTTTCTGGGTCTGCATATCATCCACTTATGTCATTAATAACTGGCCACAGTTATTAGCAATCAGCCACTAGGCTGAACAAGCTTTGGAGAACACATCCACTACCATCTTGGGCAGTGCCACAAAAGGGAGCTGGACTGCAATGAAGAGACACAAACCAGCAGAGAAATCCATTTGTGCCTTACCTTGTAAGGGGAAGAGCAGATGCCTTCAAACATATCTATATCCACACAGTCCATTGGTTCAGACCTTCCTGGTGATCAAAACTCTTCCAGCTTCTTGCTTTCTTATTTTTTAATCTGCCAGCTGGTGCAACCTGTAAATTTACAGAAGTGGGTGTATTATTCCAAGATGTTTATTCATCTCATTTTATAAGACATTCAATTTAAATACATATGGCTCTGTGCCATGTGGGCTCCTATTGCTCTCCAGAGCTTTCAGTGTAATGGATTACAGACCACATTGTTTCTGTAGGTTATTGATTTTTGGGTGTATAAGTAGAAGACTCTTTAGGATTTCTTTGCAGACTCAGACTTTCCAGACTGTCACATTCCATATGTGTATATCCTACAGATTTCCCAACATGCTCCTAATGTTAAGAAATTCAAACACTTAACAAAAAAACATGGCACAACTTGCATCTCCGAATCATCAATTTCTTTGTTAATTTATCTGTTAAAGGTTGTTTCTTGATTCTTGTGGAAAGAGACTAAATTCAATTGAAATACTAGTTTCAGAATAAGAATGCTACTAATCTGAGAAACTGGAGGTTGACAGACTGGCCAAGATTTATATTCAGCAATCAAGGTAATAAAAAAGAAAAAACCTTCCCAAAAAGTGACCCTGGCCACTTTTCAATGGTTTTTAGGAACAAAATGAATTAGTGGGACAGCAGGAAAATTCAGTAAAAAAAATATTTTTTTTAACTACTCAGGGAGTCACAGTGAGATTCCTCAAATGTATCCACAGCTGCAGTGCCTTCCAGGTATCTAAATTTGGTCATCGGAATCAAAAGGATTTCTGAAAACCAAGCAACAGGTTTTCTGCTTGTACAGTTTTCCTCTGTGAAAGCTATGAGGGAGTCACTTATATATGCTTGACTCCCCCACTGCACTGTGTTCAGCATATAGAGCATTACCTTTGTACCTGACACCCTTCCCCAGCATCTTGATCCCCATATGCAGGATCCACAAGCAGGACACATTTTCATGGTAGATCTTACAAAAAACATATTGCAGTTTTCATGGAAGTTCAATTAAACAGCAGAGTGTAATTATCTGTTTACTGGCAGACAGGCAGCCCATGTTAGTTCAAGAGCTGCTTTGCTGGGCTGTATTCAACTGCTCAAACAACTGTTTCATTATGAGATTTCACCAGACACCCCTGGCTCCAGCATCATGGCATAGAAAATGGGATGCATATTTGCTGCTTTCCACATTTTGGCTCCTGCTGCTTAAAAGCCGTCCCTGCTCTCTACAGAAATTGTTTATGAGTATTTCAAAGGTTAGTATAGCTTCACGTATATGGGGTTTACAGTATGCATATCCTCTGTAGGCTGCTCTCTCCCTCCCTTTTTATGATGGAAAATTGAAAATTAATTCACTGCAGTCAGAATGTCTAAAAATCCTAAGTGGTGAAACTTTATACTATATGAACCACTTGTAGCCTTACATTCTGATGTAAATTCTCACCATAAAGGGTGGCACACAAAGCCACCCCATCCCTGCATGCCACACACTGATGGCACATGTTATATCTGGTTTGATTGCTATTCAAACCTGAAACTCTTGATGGAGCCAGAAAAAGCCTTGATCCTGGGACATGTTTTAAGGGATCTGTGCCTCTGCCTTGATGCAGACAGATCTCAGATCTGAAAGGTCACACACAATTACCCAAGAATCCTTGATTTTCAATCTCAGAGAAATAACAACATTACACAACATTTTACTCCCAACAAGTTTCAGGACTTGGTTTCTATGAAGTAAAAGGTTTGTCCTTCAGAAGTACTGAACAAAATGACAGTCATGACCTAATGTAGGGAAAAAATACAACACACACTCTTGCAAATTAAGCACCACAATGCAAACTGCTAGGAAAAAAACCTGAAAATGCCACACTACGCAGGTTATCTGAACATTTGAAGGCTATATTTGTATTCAACCCCTGGTTTGGACCTCTCTAATTAGAAGAAATCCACCTTCATGACAGTGGAGCATGCAGAGACTGGCATGAGGAAGCAGCTTGCATTGCAATTCCACTATATATTACAATTTCTGCAGCATGCTTGTGCTGGGATTTTGGCATAATACTGTGTTACTCTTTCAGAACACAAATTCAACATAATGTCAAATACAATGTAAGTAAATACTTGTACTTTATACTTATACCTTATATTTTACTTCAAATAAGTAAATCTGGTCTTAGCAGATGAAACCCCTCCTGCCATCTCAGGCCTGTTGGATGGACCAGGGCCTGTAGGTCAGGAGAGGCAGTCAGCATATTTATTGTGATCAATCTCTGTTGCCCTATAACACCAAGGAGTCCTAAAACAAGCAGGGTTCTGACAGAGGTGAGTGGCTGCTGTCCCTTGAATGGTGGGTGCTTCGAAGAGGATCTTCACTGAAACATGGACTAGGACAACTCGACTTGGCAGAGAGGCAGCAGGTTAAGAAAAGGGACATCTGAGACACAGGCCTTGGCATGTGCCTGGATGAAAGTAAAGAGAATTTTGATGGCATGGTTCTAACACCTTACCATGGATCACACTTCTGGTGACTTTGAAAAGGAAAACCATATTTTTTGTTTCTTGGGCGACTTTCAATCTTCCGGAAGAAAAAAACCAAAGTACAAAGGGTGGACAGATACTGCTCCATTGACTTTGAGTGACCTATTTACAGTGGATGTGGGCATGGGCTAATGATAAGGACAAGCAGCAACTACTCCTGAGCTGGGAAAGACTCCCAGTGGTTGGAGTCTTTGTGATTTCCAAACACCAAGGAATTCTATGCTCCAGTGTACAAGTGTTATGAAACACCAGAATCAACCTCATCACACAACCTCCATTTTACAACCACCATAAAGGACTCTTAAATGTAGTCCTGCACCATCTACTCTAGAGGACTACCACTAGATTAAAATATGAATGCCAGTGATCCTCTAAGTGACCACAGAAGGCTTCTCTCACCCACGTCTTCCATAACTAACATATCATACTGGTGGCTTGTCATAAAATTATTGTTGTTCCTTTAGGAATCATGATGTTTTACTGAAAGGCCATTCCTGGAAAAGCCTGCCTTAATAAGCTTGATAAGGCAAAGTGAGCTGCCCAGCCAAACCTTTTATTAAATCACACCAAAACTGCCTATTTATGCCATTGCAAAGACTGTTGGAAATTCCTGGCTGCCCTGGAAGCGTATGTACCAACCTCAGAGGAAAAACTCACACATCCTTGTTGATTCATACTAATGTCATTGTTTACAACGACAGGATGCATTAAATCCTGCTTCAATTACCAGGCATAAAAGCACTTGTGGGTTGACATGTGGTCTTCCCTCAATAGCACTATAATGGGGCTGAGGTAAACCAGCCTGCTGCAAACAGCATAATGTCTCCAGATGCCTGCATTCCTCTGCACGCCCCCACCCACCTCCCACCATGTCTCCTACTCTTTTCCCCTTGTCATTTTCTCTCCTTCCCACCTTTCTGTTTAGCCCTCCCTCTCCTTTTGTGCGAGCAGAGGTTGGAGGGCAACTGGCTAGAAAAATGGATTTACAGAGCAAGACCTGGGACTCTCAGTGGACAAGCTGACCATAGACAAGGAGAATGCCCACGTGACAAAGAAGGAACAGCAAAGAAGAGGAAGCCAAACTCTTCTCAGGGGCTCACTGAAAGAACAAGATGCAACAGACACAACTGAAAACACAAGCAACTGCATTTAGACAGAAGAAAACTCTCAGTGTGAGATTGGTCCAACACACATGCAGGTGACCCAGTGAGGCACTGGAGTCTCCAACCCTAGAGACTGGAGTCATTCAAAACTCAGCTGCACACGGTCCTGTGCACTCTGCTCTAGATGTTTTGAGCAAAGGGTTGGCTACACAACCTCCAGAGGGACCTGGAACCTGAGCAGTTCTACGACCCTGTAAACAGAGCCCTGTTCCCAGATTTACTTAAGTCTTTTTTTAAAACAGGTTCACCATAGTATGTTACTGACCTGGCCAAATTACAAAGTTGATCCTGAACAGTGGCACAAAGATCTCAGATGCGTTCTCCACATTTCACAAATGGAACTGACTGATGCAAAAATGACTTTGAAAATGTACCCAGATGTTAGAGATGCTTCTTACTCTAAGAATCACGCTGTTTCTTTTATTCTTCTCTTAGGAGAAAAGCTCCAGTGGTCACTGCTGCCTGCAGCAAGATCAGTAGTCCTACTTTCAGCATTTAATGCATTAGCCACTTGTAAAATTACATTTATGTCTCCCCTTTATATCATGCTCCCAAATGGTGACTGCCAAGGCAATTTTTAGCAAATCTTTCCCTCAGCCTACCATCACACTGAATAAAACCTGCTTTTCTGATGCAGAAGAATGAAGAGAAAGCATAGAGAATTCATTGCCATAATAAAGAACAAGTTGGACCCTTACTCAGATCCAGAGAGCTTTTCAAAGGAAAACTGGCAAGCATGCCAGCTCATACACATCTCTCAGGGAATGCTATCAGCAAACCAAAGGTCACAATGAGTGTTTTACCTGTGGATTACATATATCATCAGTGGCAAGGATTACTCAGTACCAAGAAGAGATGTATCATGTTCTTGCTCAAAGAGATGGCTAAGTGCTCTGCATAATTCATTTCCTCCATCAGACAGGAGCAAGAGATAGGTCATTTTTTCCTACACCCATCACTCCTTATTTCAACAGTTACCACACTCCTGTTACTAATGATCTATTGGTAACACCTCTAACCTCACCATTCTGAGTCCTAGTATCTTAAACTCAAAGTCTGAAAAGCTTTATTTATAACAGACTACCAAGCAGATCCAAAGTTATAACCTGGGCTCACTCCTGTTTCTTTTGAAGAATAACTCAGTCTTCAGTCAGACAAGAGAATTGACAAATAAGCTTTCTCTTTGTGGATGTTAAGTTAAAAACTTAACAGAGATTTTCATTCTTCCTGTTTTGTATATTTACTGTGGCCAGGGCTTGCCTCCAGATGAGTTACTTGTAGTTACCCCACAGTAACTGTGCCTAATGGTTTCCTTGAAATAATTCAGGGAATAACAAGATTTTTAGTTCACTTTAATTTCTACTGATTTTAAGCTTTCAATATCTTCAGTATCACAGTCATAAAATTGCTCCCTATCACTCAAAGAACATCTGTCGTACACACCACATTGTCTTTAGTTGTGCTCCACAACACAGCTGAGCTTTGGATGCAAAAACTTAATACTTATTCATAAAAAAATCATAGATTGCTTATTAATTAATTTAGTTTTTTAGTAAGCACAGCCAGGCATACCTGTTAATATTTTGCTCAAGCAAGGATGTCATGGAACCAGTCAGGGAAAGTTTTCTACACATATCCTCTAACTCTGACAAGAATAAATAATTTGCAAACACATACAATAGAATTTATTCAACCAATTGCTCCTATTTACCTGGCAATGGAATAATCCAATTTATAGCATGGCCAAAACTTCTGGTCTACCTATGATACAATGAGCTAGACTGGAGCATGAGTTGGTTTTCATTGATCCAACCAAGGTCTGTGGCATGGCCACCGAGAGGTTCAGCTTAGCTGAACTCTCGCTTTGGGGGAGCTGCAGGCTGTGAAGAAATGTAATCTGTGCTGATTCAGCTTATCTGCTAAGCCAAAACTCAGTCCTGGCAAGACCTCCAGTGGAAGGCAGCACCAGAGGAGATGCTACGGCACAAGCACTTAGGAATATTGCCTGCTGTTGCCAGGAGAGGAAAGATTGCCCAGTGTTTTCGAACTTTTAGAGGCAGTGACAACACATAAAATTTCTTTAATGTATGCACAATATTGCAGATATGTCAGCAGTATATTGAAACATCCATTTTTTTAACAGAAATAAAAGATTTTGCCAATAATAACCTTGTGTTTTTGTTTTATTCTGCTGTTGTAACTGCAGATCTTGGGTGCAATCACATAATTGCATCTCTACCATTGTAACACCTGTAATTGGCTTCCCTCTTTCTTTAATCTCTCCAGTGGAAAGACAAAAGTGCAAACTATTCTACACCTGGCATTAGTCTAGAGAACATCAGTTTACAAGGGTAGAGCAAATTCCATCAGTTCTAATAGGATTAAAGGTATTTCTGCAGTTTTCAAATCCTCAGAAGTAACACATTTTTTTAAAAGGAGTAACTGGTGTTCACACAGTTGATTAGCATGGTCCACCACAATCAGAATAGCTGGTAAGAAATTTAGCAGAATAATTTCACTGCATCTGCATGAAATATTACTTTATGATTCTGACTTACAGTAAGTCTGGCATAAACAAGAGGGGAATAGGTCACTCTGGGACAACAGCAGAGCAGACAACAGCCAATTACTTGCATGTACAGTTTTAGGTCTAGTTAAGGTTTTAAGTCTCTAGAATATCTTCAAACACAGTGTCACTGTTACTATACTATTATCTATCCCTACAAATTATCTGGTGAAAATCATTCTGCAAACATCAGAGCTCACTCTGATGAACTTAATATAGATTTGAACAGTTGCATCTGTCTTCCAGGAATAGTGCTGCAAAGCATTCATAGAAAATGTTTACTTAAATTTTCTTTTTCTTTTGAATTGCATTCCTTAATCTACTGATTAGCACACTTTTCCCTCTCCCCTCATCCCCCCTCCAAAATAAAGGCCAGGTGTAAAATGCCACCCTCATTCATCAAAAGCATGTTCTCATTGCTGATTTACCTTCCCAGACAGTCAAAGGGTCATTTTTAAACATTAAATTGTCAATAGGATAAAGATGAACCGATCCTACTTGCTTTAATTAGCGCCTTTTTCCACAGCAGCCTCTCCATATAAAGGACTCCCTCCCTCCACAGACCTTGAATGCCTGACTGCTTTCTGCAGTTAAGAGAGGTGAATTTTCTCTGATACAGTAGATATTTTGTAGTACTGCTGCACAAGCATGGCCATTTATTCATAGCACAGTTCAATTTCCTTCCCCATTTTCCCCATATAAGTCTGTTCAATCCTTAATTACTTATCCATAGTTGTTTTATCTCTGTTACAACCATCTCTGCAATCTGTGCTTTAAAACATTTTACTGAAACAGTCGTCTGGCCCCTCCTACTATATGAGATAAATATACGAAGGCTATGTCTAGTAAACTGCCTATCACTACTACAACAGGCTTTTTCTGTGGTTACACTTCTAGATATCTTTAAGAAAGGATGCAGTGCTCTACTTTAAATATAACATGCAAGCCACAGGCTCCCAGTTCATTTTGATATGGAGCAGTCTCGTGCCTTTGGCTGAATATTACCAATACACGTCTCTGCAAACTGGTCGCGACAAGCACCTGGTCGTTCCTGCCTGGAAAACAAAAAAACCAAAAAAATCCTGCCTTCTACCCGAGATATGATGCTTTTCACGGAATGATAGATACTAATGTCACCTTCCCTCGCAGCTCCCACCCATTCGAAAAGAGTGGCAATAATCCACATGCTATTTTCACGACGTACCTACCCCTGAAACTGCTTATTCACATATAACCGAGCCCAGTTCGCCGCAGAAGGGCAGCTACAACGCAACGCTCCTTAAACTATCAGCGCTGGCCAGCAGGCTGCCGCCACTTCGGATCACCTCTCGTGAAACAAGAGCAAGAAGACAAACCGAGGAGCGAACGCGTCTCACAAGAGGAGCCCCATCCCTCGCTCCGGAGCTGGTGCCGCCGAGCCGAAGCGAAGCGAGGCGAACCGCGCAGCCCCCGCCCCGGCGAGCAGGAGCCGGGCGCCGCTTCCCGCTGCCGCTCACCTCCCCTTGCGCTGCGGAGCGGGCGGCGGCGCTGCTGCTGCTGCTGCTGCTGCTGTCGCTGCTGCTGCCGGGCACCCTCCGCCGCCCGCTGCTGCCGCTGCCGCTGCTGCTGGCCCGGCGGCGGGCGGGGCTCCGCCGGCCCGGCCTCCCCGGGAAGGGTCCCTGGCTGCGGCAGGGCGGGGGAGGCGGCGGCCCCGCCGCGGGGCGCGGAGCGGCGGCGGGCGAGGCGCGGGCGGCGAATGCCAATGAGGAGCCGCGGCTGCGGCAGAGGCTGCCAGCGATGAGGGGCAGGGTCTTACCGGGGCAGGGTCTTACCGGGGCTGGGTCTTACCGGGATCTGGGAGGGGGCTTTAGCCGTGATTGCGCCAAGAGAGAAGCCCGGGGTTTAGGGGGGGCCGGGCTGGAGAGGTTACATGTACGGCAGGAGCTGTTGGCAGGAATACGGTGTGACAGGGAAATTACAGGTGGCTGCCACAGCGGTTCGCTCCACACGGCCCCTTCCGCCGCGAGCAGTGGGTTGTTTGACCTTCTGGCAGTGTTTTACCACTCGTTTACATCGGGGCTCGTGTGCTGTCAGGGCAACTCTTACAGGTTTGAGTCTGCCTGGAAGAGATCTCCAGAGGAAATTTACTACTGATGAGTTAGGATTTATCCCGTAGGCAAGGGAACGTTTGTAGGGACGTTGGTGCGGCTGAGAACCTGAGCCTCAGAAGTGCAGATCTAGAAACAGTGGCAGCTCCCAGGTCCGCTAGGGTTCAATGTCTTACCCAAAGTACTGCTGCTTCCTCAAAATTTTAAGCCGTCGTTCCTCTCCCCTCATTAGCCACAGTCATTATTGGTTGGTATTTTTCTATATTAACCAATAGAGGGGAAAACCCTACCTTTTTTGGTCAGCCTTAGATTTGCTATTGCTATATAGCTATTATCAGCCAATGCAAACCTGCTACATCTGCCTTCTGATAGTGTAGGCTATCTTACTGTACTGATAGTGTACACTATCTTACTTAAAATAGTGTAGGCTATCTTACTTTTTATTTCTTATTACTTCCATGAAAATGTTGAGTGCATCAGGAATCTAGGACTTGAGAGTGTGAAGTGGTACACAGAGATTCCGGTGTATAGAACCATCACAGAATGGTTTGGGTTGGAAAGGCCCTTTAAAGGTCCTTTAGTCCAACCTCCCTGCAGGGACAACATCAAATAGATCAGGTTGTTCCAAGTTCTGTCCAACCTGACCTTGAATGTTACCAGGAATGGGGTGTCCAGCACCTGCCTGGGGAACCTGTGTCAGGGTTTTACCACCCTCTGAACCTACCCTCTTTTTGATTAAAACCACTATACCTTGTCCTATCCCAACTGGCCCAATTAAAAACTTATCTTTCTTATAAGCCCCCTTTTAGACACTACAAGTCTAAAACAAGATCTCCCCATCTGCCTGGTTCCTCAACACTTCATTCAACAAGCTTTACAATCTTTGTTGACTTCCTTCCAATTAAAGAAAGAGTTGCTGGTGGTGAAATATCACCAACACTGAAACTATGGATTATTCAGTGAGATTTTACTTTATCAGTGTAAAACCAACCACTGCTGTGTTTTTATGGCTTTCCTTTCTTATTTCTTCTTCTGCCCAATATTTCCTTCATTTGCTGCATGAATGGCTGAGTCCATGTTACACACCAACCACTAGCAACATCTGCAGTTAGTTGTTTTCAATCACAAATATTAAATAAATAGGCTAAATATGCTAATGAAGCTGTAATAACAGAGTAACCAATTACTGGCTAGGAAGTGTAAGATTTTTCACCTTCCTGTATGATGAGCAAATAGGTATGAGGAGAGTTCCCCAGGCTGGCAGCCTCAATTATGTCTGCCAGTCTGTGGATACTCTGGTTCATAGTCAAAGAGAAGAGCATCAGTCTGCCTAATCTCCTTGCTGCCTTATACAGGCTAAAGTAACAGCCTGAAGTTAAATAGACCCCTTTGCTGCACACAGAGGGGGTTTGTTTGGGAGAATGTCCATCAACTCTGCTAAACTTTAAAAATTATTTTTTCTGTAAAAGATTTTTCTTCCATAGTTGTTTAATATCGTTCAGGAGGAAATTTCAGCTGCTATGAAAACATTATCCCAAGGTTCACGTAAACCACATATAGAAACCATATTTCAGAAAAATCACTTGTCTGCCTATGTTTTACATACTGAGGTTAACCATTTTAAGGTAGTTCATTTAACTAGCCAGCAATAGATATTTGCAGGTTAAAATATGTTTTCTGAAGACTAAAGTTCTGAAGTTCAGTCACTTCAGAGATCTATGCTTTGAAGAGAAGTTGTGACTTGTCTCTGGTCAAAAGCCAGCAAGCTTGGCTCCTTTGAGGCACTGTAATTAATAAGTAATTATAAAGGACAAATGAAAAAGATTGGAAGTTCTTTCTCACTGGAACAAAATTATTTTTGATGTTATAACTATAGTTACAAGAAATTTTCAAAATCCTCATGGGACTGGTAAAAACACATGACATTATTCATCTTCTACCTAATGAAAATTAAAAAAAAAAAAAGTGTCAAATCAAAATGAAAGTAAATCTTTAGTGCATAGAGAATCCAAATTGAACTGGTTTAGATATAAAGTAAAATTTATTTTTGCAAAATGAATGGAAGTTTTAAAATGGGATGAACAAGGAAGAATCTATACAAGAATTCTTCGTCCTTGAAGGATTCCTTAGGACTCAAGTGAACTGAAGCCTGATAGATGCCCATCAGCTTCCAAGGGTCAGGATGAAGTGCACAAGAAACACTGAGCTGTCAACTCTCAGAGCTACAGCCAGAGGAGCCCCAGATGAGTTCTCTGACTGTATCCATTTCTTCTCTCTCAGGTCAGTCTCATGGTGGGTAACCAACACCCAGCAGGAGCTGAGAGATTTGCAGGTTTTAAAAATGAATCCGTCTGTAACTGAAAGGAAAAAGTATACACAACCTATTACACAGTATTTTTCCACCCCCTTCTTATTCTAGAAGGACTGTAATTATTCCCAGTTGTAGAAGCTGTACAGTAGTAATCCTTCTCCTCCTACATGCTTCATTTACAACTTGAGAGCTAACAGTATAATAAATTTTTAATAAATTATACTAAAATATTGTGGCAGTGCTCTAAAAATAAAACCTGGAGATGAGTTGTTAAGAATATGTTCCTTAAATGCATAAAACGATCCCTGAAATATGCAGGACTTTATACAAAAATGTCTTGGCTTATAAACATCTGTGATCATAAATACTTCTCAGACAAGCACTGGCAGCGAATCTGTAGTATTTGAGTCACTTTTTTAAAAGGAGAAAGCTTTTTCCTTTTTACTATTAATCTCTTTTCCTTTCATCTCAAATTTAATTCATCTCTAGGTCTTTACAAAGTCATGAAATTATGCATGTGCTAAGAACGATGAGTTAGAATGAAAGAAGGAAGGCCCTCACAAAGATTCAATAAAAGTAATGATAAAAATACTAGGAAGAGTAAGGAAAATATTGGTGTTTCATTCATTCAGGACCACAACATTGACCTGAGCCATTTTAGCAGGTTTTAAAAATAATGTTTCTAATATGCATCCACTGGATTAATTTTGATTGTGAATTCAGATAACAGCAGGCAGTGAAGTGTTCTTTTACTACTGTAATTTTGTATTTATGCTTACACTTAACATTGGGTCCCTGAGTGCATGGTAAAATATTTAATTGCATAGTCTGGTTTCCAGGCATCCTAAATGTCTACCTGCCTATAGAAGCTATAAATACCTAGCAGCTCTAGGACTGAGCACTGTTTTATTAAATGTTTATATATAGTCCTGGAAATCCAAGGTTAAGCCTACAGACTTCAAAAACCTTAAATTTCATATCTGAGGTTTTCTATCCTCTTTTGTTTCTCAGAAGCATCTCAGCTCCCTAGAATTTGTAAAGAAAGAGGAAAGGACTGAAGAAGGAAAAGTTGATCAGCTATGATTGCCAAAGTCACTTACACATAAGGCAAGCTCATATATTGAATGGTTTTAGGAAAGTGCTCAGAGATTTTGGTTTGATGCATATTGATTAAGACGGGCTCTCAAAAAGACAGCAGTTACTAGGGGAAAGTTGTTCTTGTGCTGGTTGCATGAACATAACAGAAGTCTCCAAGCAGTTAATTAAGCAAGATGGAAAAGAAGCAATATATTAAAAATACAAAATCGTCAACAAAACAAAAAACTACTAATGCTTCAAAAGTTCTCCTGGAGGGAAGGAAAAGCCTTAGGGTTTATAGGAGAATTCAAAAGACTTTGAGAGTACTTTTCATTGAGTAGGGTTGTAGCTATTCAGGGATTTTGCAAAAGAGCATGGAGTATACCACTGAAAAGAGTAAACTAAAATATAACATTTTCAAAGCTTGCCACAATTATTTTAGATCTGTATCTAAGTGTTGCATATCAGGCTTTGGAATGGGGATGCTTCTCTTGTAAATGTGCTGAATAGACTATTCAAAACCAGAGGTGTTGAGGATGTGTGTATACCTCAACCATACCTTAATGAAACGTTTTTGAGGAAGAGCACTGGTAGCTGAAAGTAAACTTAGGATTATTTGTTTTTTTTTTTTTTTGGTTCAGCACAAAGAGAATACTTCACAAAGAGAAAAGAAATTTTAAAAACATCAACAAAGAAAACTAGTTTAAAGTAGCTCTCCCCCATAAAGAATTCTTAGTACTGCTTGAGCAATCACTGCTGGTGGAAGCTGTGTTTCTGAAAGGTCACCACACCAAACCAGAACAGGGGAGGCTTAAGTTCCATTTTGCCATGTGTCTATCAGAGTCAGCATTAGCAACAGGGGCACAGCAGGGAAGAAGCTAAGGCAATCTGGACAGCAGGTGACCAATACGACCTCCCCCCGCAGCATACCTAAGTGTCTTCAACAAGCCACATATCTTCACGTGTCCCATAAACTCCAGGGATTTGTTGTTGCTGACTTGCCTTTCATTTCAGGTGTTTCCCCAGTTTATGTCTGTATGATCAACAGTAACCTTCCACCACAAACTTTAGGCTGGGGTTTGATACGTGCTTCCAGCAAGGACCGCAGGTGATGCTCATCCCAAGGAAACTTAGTGTGGAAATTAAATTATTCTTCTTATGCCCAGCTCTCAGAAAAAGAAAAAAAAAATATAATTTTAATGGTGCAAATAAAAGGCTAAGTCAAAGTAAAAGCAATTGCAGGAAAATATGAAAGAATATGAAAATTTAAAAAAAATTGTAAGATTATTTTCCTATCTGTTGCGAAATGCTCTTAACTAAGTACTTAATCCTGCTGTTGGGTTTTAATAAACTGGTATTAAGGACATTGCTATTGTGTCAGCATTGTGATAAAAAATTCAGGTGGCCTTTCCACACATAATCACCAAAACACCAAAAAGATTGGGCTTGCTATTTTCTTAATGAACAACAGAAAAGATACAAATTTTCCATGTATTTAGAACCTCCCTCCTGTTCAGAAACTAAATTCATTGCTTCATTATAATTAGGACCTTTACAGATTTCTTTATGATTGCTAATTACTTTTTAATCTCCCTGGCAATAAATAGATTTTCTAACTTAATTGATTTCACTCACAAGGACTAACAGATTACCCAAGATTGTGCTCACCATCTGTCATGCAAACACAGGTAAAGTAACATTTTCCTTGCTTTTTCTTCCTAAATTGCATCTTTTTTCCTATAGAGTTGTTGTGTCCAGATTTTTAGTACCACCAGGAGTTTTTGTTTGGATTTATTTTGTTTGCATTTATTTGTAAAATAACTTTCAAGAAGCAGAAATTATATATACAGTGAGGACTTTAAATAAGTTGCAAAGGGTTATATTAAACTAAAAGCTCCCCTGAAAAGACAATGTAATTTTTACACCTAAATGTAAAAATCTCTAAAACTACAATCATGTTCCAATTAGCAAGGTGTTGGATTAATTCATTATTACAGTTCTCCAAATTGAGAAGACTAAAATAAGATGAGCTATTTGTCTTCTTCTGACATTATTCTGTGCATTCAAGGAGAGGGGGACTAGATAATGAATAGAAAATTCATGTTTCCAACCTCAAGGGTTGGGACACTTTATACTGAAAATTAATTGTCACATAACTTACAAGTCTAGGAAGTGAGACTTCAGAAACAGATGTCTGATTAAAATTGTTTGCACTGTCCCTGATCCAATTAGAAAGCTATCCCTCTGCCATGATGGCACTGTTATTTCTGGGTTTTATGAAAATATAACCATGTAGAGCCTACCAGATCTCTTCTTTACAGCTGGATGAAAGTATTTGAACAACTGCATTACCAAAAAGTTTTATAAGTCTTTTTCAGGGGGTATTAAACCACACATGTAAACATTAGCATTTTGTAGAGATTTTTAAGTGCATTTGGTCACAAAACATACTGCTGGAATTTGATTCAGTGGTGCATTATTTGTCTGATGGTGTGACTCCTGGAAATGCGTCAGTCAGTGCAGCTTTCCAGATGGGTTCCACAACAGCTTCCATGTTCTGACAACAGTATTTTTTATCACTCTTTCAAGAAAAAGAAAAAAAAAGATATTTTGTCTAAATATGGCTTCCAATGAAAGTGTGAAAATATTTCAGCCAAATAGAAGATATGACCAAGGTATCTGCCTTTTGTTTATTATTAAAATAAATGTGAAACATTGACAAAACAAATAAAATATGACTGTTTTCTGTGAAAGAAAAAAGAATAAAAATATGTTTTACATGGAAAACTGGAAGGTGAAGTCTGTTCTAGTATATTGATTTCTTTTGATGGTTTTTATTCAGTGTGATATTTTTGTTTACTTGACAGGCAGGAAAAATAAAATCATTTCTAGAGAATGCGCTCCTTTCTTTTAGTACATTCCAGGGCAAAAAACCCTCTTTGTTTTCCACTCACCTTGCCATCCTCCTTTTGCCTCTCATTTCTACCATTTGTTGCTTTCATCCCTGTTGCAAATGTTCTCAGCCATTCTCACAGGGCCAACCTTCTAAACAATCTCTGCCCATCAGTTTCCTGTAGGTTCAGGTGTTTGTCTCTTCCAAAATTCTGGAAAGACCAGTCTGTAGCTTTGCAATACAAATCTCCAAATTCTACATTTGCTACATCATTCTGATGATATTCTTTGAATATTTATCTCATGATGTGTATGAATTCACTATATTAATCAACTTTGACATTAATTGTCAGACACAGCACTACAATTGGAGAGATGAGTCTCAAAAACCATTCCCTGGTTTCCTGTTGGGGAGAGTGCTGGGCTCAGGTGATGCAGTATCAGGGCATTCCTCAGGGACTCATAATAACCCTCCCACTGTCAACCAGATGCAGCCACAGACTGACAGGTCTGCAGATGTCTATCTGTAAGCAGGTCTTTAGTCTGTTGGCAAGCTCAATCACTTCTGAACATCCATCAAAGAAAGAACACCATCCACTTTGTCTAGATTTTAAAGCAATTACAAGTTACTCAGTGTAGGTAGCACAATTGCTGATATTTGCATGGATCATGTAGGGATTTTTCTGTCAAGGATGGGTCAGCAAACATTTTGGCTTCTTGCTTATGTTCAGTAAAAATGAGGGTCCCAAATGTGGGTGAATTTCTTCATAATGTGTCACACTTCAAGGTGTTTGGCTGAACATTGGTCAACACTCTGAAATCAACAATATCCAATGCATTGTTATGCCAACAGGCCAATCCTTGAAAGAAAATAGGTGTATTTCAGCTGTGAAATTTGTAGTAATTCACTCAGCCCTGTGATAGCAGTGTAAGGAATCAGGCTGGTAGCTGCTGAGCTAGGACTGGTAGTAACAGGGATTCTTTCACCTCAAACAAACAACCCAAGGGGACTTGAGAATCCCTCACTACAGTTGTCAGGCCATACCTTGAATTCAAAGAATAGACAGCAAACTATGTCTGAGTGTGAATGTGCATATGTGTGCAGTAGTAAATAAATGTTGTGATTTACAGCTCAATTCCAACACAGCATCCATGTCCTCTTTCATCAGTATTCCCAAAAAAAACTTTTATCGGCATTAGCATCAAGCTTTTCAGCTCAAAAGCAAAGGAGTTTTCTTAAGCCATTGAAGAATTTACATTTCTTCCATCTGTCCTGTAACTTCCTCCCTGTAGAAGGAAAACGGAGGTTTCCAATCTCTGTGCCTGGTACCGTTTGCTTAATCCAACCTTGTTATAACCCTCTAGCAACTCACGATCCAATGCACGTCAACCAAGATGATCCTAATGGTTTTACAGGCCCGTGGCCATATTCTGAGACTTTGAAGTTAATAATTTTGCTTGAATAAAGAGTTCCAAAATGTTCAAGCTTTTGGTAAAGAACTGCAGACACAGGAACAAAAAATACAGTGTTCCCTGCATATCCCTTTTTCTCTGAAAGACAAAGTGGAAATATTTGCCTCATTCTTTTCTCTTCCTATGCAAGTATCTGCAGTTTCACGGCATTTACATCATTAAAAATTCTCCTCTAAGGCAAAAGTTGTAGAGCCAACTCAACGGGGCTCATTTTCAAGTCAATGAGTTTCTATTTGAACAGTCAAGGCATACAATTTAAGATAGTGGAATAAGAAAGCAATAATCTAGTAATAATGAAGTGGGAAGAAGTGTGAGCACTTATTAAGCCTTGCTCCCTCAGGACTCAAAATTACGTCCAAGTTTTCAAATGTGCTGATCTTCAACTTAAGTCAAGTGCATGTAATGGAGCAGAGAAAATTGTAACAGATTTACAATATTAACAGTTTACTGAATTTTGCACTTCTGTGAGTAGTACCTCAGTGTGTAATTTATTTTTCTTAAGCTGCCCTTCAAAGATAAAATTAATTAGAGAAAATGTAAAGGCAACTCTGTATTCAGTCAAAAAGAATGACTATGTTTTAGTGCTGCTCTTTTTTCAATTTGTTTTGTCTTAGTGGAGGACCATGAGCAGTTTTTTCCCACAACTGTTATTGTAGGAATGATGAAAGGAAAAAATGAGAAATGAACTGAAAACAAAGGGAATTTGTAAAACTAATTTGCAATATAATTTGCCTGTGGAATTTTAGCACGCATGCAACATATGTTTGAATTCAAACAAACATTTAAATTTCTCTTTCTCTGTCTGAATTTTTTTTGGGAGACACTAACCACATTTGACCGCTTTGATGTAACCATTTTTATCCTAGACAACTTACAACTTTAATTATCTAGTACCTGTGTCAGACAGCTAAATCTTCAGAGTTATCCTCCTTCAATAAGAAATCTCTAAACTCATTCTTTCTCTACCCCTTCAGCATCATCACAGACTCAAGTCAAACTTCAGCCAATCCATAATCAACTTCTCCCAGACAGTGGTTTTATTTATTTGGTGCCTTTTGATTTATAATGCCATTCAGTGTGGCATCAGCCTCATCTCAGCCCTATTCAACCTTCACCAATGTCTTGCCAGGCACTTGCTTATTTATCTCCTCCAGGAAATGCTTTACCTAATGGAGAGCTGAAATGCTCCATTTCTCAAAGTAAGCAGTGAAGGAACCTGTTTTTCTTTGTCAGCTGCATGCACATAGTAATTTACACATATATATATTTACATTGTTCACTATGGGTTTTTCCAAACACAAAAGTTTCTCCGTCTGTCAGGAAAAGTTTGTGTTCTTACATTATCTATATTAATATCAGCTTTGACTCCATCAATATTAAAGCAAACTAGAACTAATTCTCCACTTTCATCTTGATTTTTATTTCCTTTCTGTCCTAACCATGGCAAGAAAGATCATATGGGGAACACAATACACCCAGGCAAAAGAAAATATAGGCTAAAGAGACAAACTTGGTTAAAAGTCTGCCTGAACAACACTAGAAATTAGTAAAGAAAATTGAAAAATTATATACATAGTCATGGTTTACATAATGCTGACCTACCAGTATTTTTATACCTCAATTGCTGCTGCTGGCTCTCTCATCCCTTTGCACATTTGCAGTGGCATCACAAGACCTCTGGCAGTGGTACTGTCCAGCTGACGTCAATATAAACCCTGCTGTTGACTCCAAGGATAAAGAACTTTGTTTAAGATGCAAGTCAGGATTTTGCTCTTGAAATAATGGGTTTTTTTGCTAGCTTCAAAAGTGGTTTTACCTTCTCTTTACCTGTTGCTTTCTTCCTATCTTGTTCAGTTGAATGACTAAAAATAATTACCAGGTTATAAATAACTAATGCCCCTGAATACAAGGGGAAATGAAAAAAAAATGGAGACATCTTTTGCATTAGTTTAAAACCTGTTCAGGATAATCTTCTCCAGAGTGTATTTGTAATTGGTCAACTTTGCGACTGAAGGTTAGGAAAGACATAAGAATTAAAAGCAAGGGAAATAACCTACATCTCACTTTGAAATGAAATCTGTTTGCCTGACACAAACAGTCTTGGTTAATAACTTTATAGCAGACATACAAATAGTAAGGGGATATTTTTGTCCATAATGTGAAAAAATTAAAGAGAACTAAGCAATGAAGGTCTAAGGAAATACTAAAAATAGCAGGAAATTGCGCCAGTTGGTCATGGGACCAACAAAAGTGCTAAATGTTGTACAGAAAAAGTAAGAAATAATTCCTTTAGAAGATGCAAATTCCCAAATGTTTTGTAAGGTATCAGACTTTTTTTTGTCTGGAAGGACATTATGCCCTTGCAAAAACCACTGTGTGTTTGTGTAGTGGTTTTGGTACTGGCTTTGAAGCAGACAGTTTCCTCTTGCAGAATTAATTTTCTTTGCATTTTGTTTAAAACCAAATTTTACTTTCAAGAGTGTTTTCTAAAACAGCAAATGTTTGTGAAATATTAAAGACATGAATCTTTGTGTATAATCAATTTTAATGAAAAAGAAGTTGTTTAAGAAAATACAGCTAGAGTATGGTCTAACAATGCTTATTCATTTTCATCAAACACCCTTGATTGCAAAAGAAAATAGATAAGGCACAAGTCATACTAAGTTTCCTGGTCTTATCACCACTCTTTTTAGCAACAGGGACGATTCAAGGGGATGACCTGGGTGGGATTTCCTGTTCAGCAAGCTACAGTTTCTGCCAGAAGAAGGATTCTGCCTTTTCATACTGAAAGAGCTGCCCAAGTTCACTAAAATATAAATGAGTACACTTTTAATTTTCTGCGCACTACACTTGTTTGGATGGAAAATGTGAGGGAAGACACAATTGAAAAACAACCTAATGTTGTTAAAAATGTGAAAACAAGTTTAGAAATTTGATATGAATGAAGGTAAATTTTGAAGGCTGTGTGTGGTACAGTAGGACAACACAGGGAAGTCTAGAAGCTCAGAGTTTCTTTGTGACATGCTGCCTAATTGAATGTACAGTAAATGCCACTGGAAGCAGCAGCAACATGCTGATAAGGTGAGGCATTCTTTATGCATTTCTTTAACAGAGAAGCACATGTAAGTTACCATTCACTTCACTGGCCAGAAGCAGTTCAATTACATCTCTCTCATTTTAACTTTGTCAGGCTCTATATCCTGGTTGTTAAAACACAATTCTGCCCCTCCATTCTGCCTTGTTTACATTGTTTTAAAAACTGCTCCTCAGAAATCATTTGCCATGATTTAAATGTTTCTGTGATTTGCTTCTGAGAATGCTGCCTATTTGTCATAACTTTAAAGGGTCTGGAGGAATGTTAGTAATAATATAGAGAAATGGGAATGAGGTATTCTACAAAAAGAATGGATTTTTTTAAAGGGAAATAATTTTCAGGAATTTTTGTTAAGAAGGAAGATAGTTATATCAGTCATTGCTTGTGATAGTCATTCTGAATTAATTACTACATACATAGTGCTATTATCAATTTGCTAGCTATCCAGCATGAAAACAATAGTAGTGGATTTCAATGCAGAGAATTATGTAATCCTAATTTTAATTTACATAAGCCTTTATAAAATTTGAGATCAACTATAATGACCTCCAACTGCACAAAATATTACAGAGAGAAAGAGGTTGCTATAGCTCAATTCCTAATTTTTATCCACTTAGCTAAAAATAAAAGATGACGATTCTGACACATTTAATCCCATTGCAAGTACCCATCTGCAGGTGCTGCTCTGCTGAAGAATAGAAAGGCATGGTCCTGACTGAAGGTTCATTGATGCTGCAATGAACATCTGATTCCAGGAAAAATTCCACTAAGTCTGCAAGAGCATGGTTATAAATAGGTTGTGCTCAGCATAAGTCAAGCATGCAGATTTTACCCATCAGGCATAACAAGAAGTATCAGTTCACTTTATGTTCTCCATCTTTGTTTGGATAACTCACTTCTTCATCCAATACAAGCAGCAAGCAATTAATATTTTCCCCATGCTCTTATTCCTGTCAGTCCCAGTAACAGGGGGCTATGCCTTGCTCTTTCTTGGGATCATTACTGAAACACATTTATTCATTGCTGTCTCAGAGTTGATGCACAGGTGTGTTCTTAAATCCTCATTTAGTTTTCAGTGAACCATTTGGATGTTTCAGTGTTCGATCTCTCACATCCATTCCTCCATGTCACTCAAATTTACTCTGTGCTGACAGGATTGCAGTTGCAGATTAATTATTGTATATGACTTTGCTTTGCTGTCAAGTCATGAGTTGAGGAAGCTACGATGCATAAAAAGCTATTCTTACAATTCTGATAAAGTAAGGTTTGTAGGATGGGCCCATCCGCTTACTAGTTCAAATGATTCAGTCAGGAAAAATGGACATGTTTCCAGACAAGCATCTGAAGCCTAATTGTATGTCCCAAGTGTATCAGCTGGTTTAATGCCATTGTTCAGGAGCTTTGTCTCTCTGTCATGCACACACACACAAACATCACATACACAGGCTAATTATTTGTGCATTGCATATTAATTTCAAAGGAGGGTTTATTGATAAGGCCTGATTTCCAGGTTTTGTCAAGGAAAAGGAGGGTAGCAAAATAGGTAAGATAAAGAATTAAGAGAGAAGACTGAACTCCCCTGAAAGTGAACAATAGATTTTGTTGCTTATGAAGATTATTATACAGCAGGAAATTTGCACACAACTGGTTGCAAATTTCTTTGTGAGATGACTGTGATTGAGGTTCAACTCTATAGACCTCTAGGCTTCATAAATTTGTATCATGCCAGATTTTGAGCTGCTCTGTGCTGATTTACATTGTCTCGGGTTATTCTGTTGTTGAGATGTTTACTGCATGAATTTATTGGTATGGCGCAACAGCTGGGGAGAAATAAATGGGAAGTGTTGGAAATGTTAAGAAACTAGTCTGGGGAAAAGGAAACACCTGTGAAAGGAGGACAAAATCCAAGGTTCTTTCTGACAAAGAAAAGTGTTACATTGGAGAACCCAGCCAAGAAACTATATATAACTATGCAAAGGCAAAATTCAATGCAGCATATCACATCTGAATGAAGTCACTCAAGTATTTGGGAACACAGAATGAAAATAAGTGCTACAGATGCCCTCTGCAAACATTTCCCCACAGTTTTTTGCCCCTGACTAGGATCTCGATCCCCATGCATACCAATATCCCTAGACTGTCATTCATCTGCCACTTTATCATCAATGGATAAGATTTAAAACATTTTTTTACTAACTTTTAAGCAAAAATACACCCTATTTCTGAATGTGGCTAGAAAAAAATCAAGAAATTTGTCTATAATGTCCTTACTCTGACAGTCATCACAGAAGTTGTCATCACTAAAGACCTATTGCTTTTGATAATGATTTTTCTTGGTGAAATCAAGAAATACTTATTCAGGTAAGTGACAAGACGGTGAAATGGGTTTTTTTATGTGTCAGGGGCACATAAATTTCTATGTGTCTGAGGCAGAGTGTGTGCTATATCAATATTATGTCTACCATTCAGATTAAAGCAGAGGTTCTACCAAAGGAAGAAGAAAATAATTGGTATACAGCAGACTATGATTGACCATTAAGTTGAACTGAATTTAATGAATCACCTATGAACTGCTGATTCCAAAGAAGGTCTCAGGCTGATGGTGTTATAGAACAGAGGGAGATTCTCATGCTGCTAATGGTAAAAACAAAGCAAAGCAAAACAAAAAAGCAATAGAAAAACACCAAACAACTTGGCTATTATGATGATAGGATCAGGCCAAATTATCAACTGGGAAAAGTACTTCAAAGAAAAGTTACTCTGGGCCCTGGGGAAATCAGTCTGTCTCAACTGTTGCTGTTCCAAAAGGAAACAGCACATCTGAGAAACTCAACGCTTTTTGTAACCAAGGCTAACATTAGCAGGACTTATACCGTACCACAATAATGCTGTGGACAGAGCCAAGATTAAAAGGACATGTAAAGCATAATTTATTCAATGGGACAATAGAAAATGCTATTTACTGCTCACATTTCTGCTCCCATTGTTCATTTGCGTAACACGTGGTGCTTTGTTTGAAGTACGGAGGGAGAAGAAAGGCTTGGACAGATTTCATAAAAATGTAAACTTCCTGCCTATGTTTCCATACATAGTGCTGCTTTCAGATCACTCCTAAAGGTTCTGAGCACAGGCTGAAAGGTGTTTCTTCTGTTATTTCCAAAGCATACCCAGATTCTGCCTTCCTCCTTCTGCCCAAGATTCTGCTACATCATTAGAACCCTATGAGGAAGGGGTGAGAGAGTTGAGGGTTGGGATTGATCAGCCTGGAAAAGAGAAGGCTCCAGGGTGACCATATTGCATCAGTCAGTAACTGAAGGATTTTACAGGAGAGCTGGTGAGAGACTTTTTACACAGACATGTAGTGGTAGGACAAAGTATGATGGCTTTAAACTGAAAGAGAGCAGGATTAGATTAGACATTAAGAAATTCTTTGCTGTCTTGGTGGTGAGGCTCTGGCATAGTTTGCACAGAGAAGATGTGAAACATCCCTGGGAGTGTTCAAGGCCAGGACACTAAGCAACCTGGTCTAGTGAAAGTGCCCCTGCCCATGGTGGGGAGAGTTGGAACTAGATGATCTTTAAAGTCTCTTTCCAACCCAACCTTTCATCTCAACCCAATTTATGACTCCATGATATTCCATTACTAAATTTAATTGCTAACTCTATGCATTGGCAACATTTGCAAAGTTCTCCATATTATCATTCCCACACAGCTGCCTCCTTTCCACGTGTTTCTAATACACAAAGAAGATTAAGAATGAAACCTAATATATATGACACAAAGTTTCACTATTCTGATGTGTTTATTAGAGTTATCATACACTGTTGCATCTATTCTGACCATGAGGAGCAAAAATGCTGTTTTTTCTGTCCATTAGCATGTGCTTCTCAGAGCATTCATACTGAGCTGTCTGATCCTCCTCTACTTTGGTTGGCCCATGTAGTGCTTACTGCAGAGAAGAAATGACAAAATTGTTCCTAAATGCTATTTCCTCTGCCACACAGCAACCAGCTCTAGGGAGGGATGAAGATTCATTCCCTAGCTCACTCTCCAGTGGAAAACCTAAGGCTATGACTTTTGTTTCCACAAGTTCAGGAGAATCAGGCCAGCACCAGCCGAAGCCAGAGGAGCATCAACAGTTACTGTACCAAATCAGCACCTGCACAGTTCCTCATCACCATGGCAATGGGTGTGACTGTCATCCAGATGATGAAACAAAACTAGTCCTTTTGGCCTTTGCAAATCACTGGAATTCTCAATTGTTTCATGAAATTGCTTTCATGTGGATGAAAGTCCGTAGTGATGCCGAGTCCCAGGCAGGTGCAAAAACCAGGTCTTTTCAAGCACTTAGGCCTTTATCACTTATATAGTTTTAAATCATAACAAATGTAATCCAACCAACCACCATACACCATGGTATGAACACATAATGATTATTTAACTTGTTTTCTACCTCTAATCCAGATGAGTCACTTTCCCATAGTCCTCTTCTACTTAGCTGAAGTAGCAGGCCTGAGCCATGATTTTACAAGGGTAACAAGGCCCTTACTTTATAAAGGGCCTTTGTATGTTTTAGTTTATATGCAACACTTTTGGTATCATGGAGATCAATGTTTTGTGCTAAATTTGTGCAGCCGTATTGTCATGAAGCTGGTGGCTTTGTGCATTGATAAACCTGAAATGCTGGATGCTTCATGGCCTAAAAAGTTCAGGAATCCCTTTCTAAGAACCAGACCAATCTGGATAATTCTATTCTGAAGATTTAAATGCCAAAAAAATTTAAAATGTTTATTTGGGGTATATCCCCACTCCGTCTTCTAAGCCTCCATCTCCTTGGTATTCCCTATAAAATAGAAGGCCTCATATTTATGTAAGTCATTGCACACACATGTTACCATGTGTGCCTACATTTTTGATGTGCTTTGAGGTGAAAAGCAGCATTTTAATGTGAGATAACTATCTTTTCTGCAATAAGAAATCAAAGGGAAAAGGGATCAAAAGGTAGTGGTTTCATATAAAACCACAATGAAAGGTCTCTGCCTTCATGTTTTGTCTACCAAGTTATTTATAACCTGTAATTATCCTTGCCCTTTCCATGACATAAATAGGTTGCACATGGTAGATTAGTAGAGTGATTATTGTGTATTTGTCCAGCCTCCAGGTCCTAATTAATTCTTAGTACAAGTGAAATTATTAAACTCCGTTGGATTTATCCTCAAATGGAGCAAAACCAGACTATTTTCTCAGCACCTGGCCTATTGCTTTATTTTACAGTTCTGTTATCATGTGTCTCTTCACTGCTTTATCCAACATACAGCCTTTCCACTGGCTTTGCATGAGAAAAACAGAGATGCGTCATCCCTTGGAGTAGCTTTGCCAGGACCAGCTAGGAGGAACAAGCACAGCCTTTTGGTACTACACATCACTCTTTTTTTTTTTTTTTTTCAGAAAAGGTTGCCTAGGTAAGGATGAAAAATGAGAAGTGACTTGAGGTTCTGATCCAGGTTTTAGCAACCACCAGAGTTTAAGGAGTAAACTGAGAGAGAGATACCATCAATGGCACAATGCACTGAAGTGAGACTACATGATTTACCATGCTTTAAATTCAATATCTCAGTAGCAACAAGTTTATTCCTTCATTAAATATCAAGGTCAGTTTGCATAGCAGATTTATTGAAAATGATGATGGGAAGAACAGTATGAAAAAATGGAATGCAGCTGGCAGGAACTGCCTAGTTTCTGGGAATCTAACAACAGCATACACAATGCCTACCTTTTTGAATTGAAAGCTGAAAGAGATAGAGGGAGCTTAACTTAAATCAAAATATCAGATCTGAACTCTGATTCTAAATTTGACATCCATATCCACACTTTCCTTTTATTTACAGAGTTTGCTATTCCAGAATTCATGATTTCAGCACTGTCATATGTCTTTGACTCATAAGGAATGCGAAACTAGATTCAGATTTTTTGACTCAGCCCAAACCCCAGTGCATGGCTGGTAAAAACTTCATTCATTTTACCTATTTTAATTATTTATACAGACTAAGTCCCACATGCATTATAAGTTGAATAATAAACAATCAAATAGAATCTCAGAATTTTATTACACAGAAATACTAAAAAAAATGTTTCATCTGCAGACTAGCAGTGAAAAAAAGAGATTGATTTTTACTTCTTTCTCAATGTTTCATGTACTGCCTATAGGTTGCCAGTTTTCTCTCAGTCTAAATGTTGAGTAAAATCTGATTACATTAAATTTCAAAAATATATTACAGGACAGAAATAATAGCTGTAAACCAGAACAGACATCCTTCTGATGAAATGATGCTAAATAACACATCTCTCATCTCATGGTCCTGCAGACACCAGTGAAAAATGCAGTGACCTCCACTACTGTACCCACTAAAAATTATGAGACCTGAACAGTCAGCAGTTAATTTTGAGCAATGCCAAGTGCTGGTTTTAGAAGACTATTATGCATCATGTTTTTAAATTTCTTGTTGTATCATTGTGCAGACATGACTGGCATTCTAGAGAAGATACAAATTTATTCTGGATTTCCCTTAAGGATTAGCTTCAGTTATGGAGAAAGGAGCAGAGTCCGTGCTGAGCTATTGTAACCCAATAATAAAATGGATTGAAAATGTGACTAACTGCCTTGAGTTTATATTCTGTTTGAAGGAGAATGATAGAAAAAAAAAATAAAAAGTCTTAGTGTATTGCCCTCACAGAAGAAAGAATATGTGTTTGGCAATGAGACGAGAACCAGAAGGAGCAGAGGACCAGCAGAAGAACCAGAGGAGTGAAAGGATTAGTTACCCTGGGGTGCTAAAGTCATGAGTATCATCCCATATTGAACCACTTGAACATCTATGCCCTCTTGCATATTGCATATGCCACATAATTTACAGAAAATATTTCTATACATTAATTGCATTGTTTAGAAACCTTTTTTGGGAGTAAAGCATTTCTGCCCAAATGGAGCAGTAACTGAGGACAAGGCTCAGGTCTTATTCTCCAACAAACTGCAGTATTTTTCACATTCTTAAAAGTACTGTATAATTAAAACCTACTGCCCTTTCAAAGGAACTGTAATTTAGGACCTTTGATGAATGCTTTTGTACAACTGGTTGGAAAATGAGAATGCATGAAAAATTCTGAGATTTCAGTCACTGGCTACTCTTTTTTTTTAAAGATTTGCCAATATTTTCTCAGGAATAATGAGAGACATGCTGGACAGAAGTTATTTAAATCAAGGCAACCAACAACTCTTTACACACGAGAGGCACAGGTCCACTGTCCTGCCTTTCTTGAACCTCCAGTACTCTAGACAGTAGAGAGAGCTAACCATCCTTTACAAGGGTTAATTTCTCTGCTGCCAAGAGAGGTGGAGTTCTTACACAAAGCACAGGAACTGAATCCAAAAGTCTGAGAGATTTCCATCCTGGAAAAGCCAATAATTTTAGTGTAAGGCATTCATCAGATACAATGGCACTTGCTTGAGCCCTTGCTCTACATTCAACATACTGATTTGACCAGATCTATTTTTAACCCAAATTAATGTCTTGGTTAGTGGCTATTAGCTGCTCTGGGGATCTTTCTTTTCCTCATATGGTCCTTTTGCAGCAGTCTTTATCCTGAATCCAAAAAGCTTCTAATATTTTTCCATCAAATTTGGTGCATTTGTACTTTTCTGTTTCTTTCTCAAAAAGTCAGAATTTGAGGTCATACTTGTGCCATCTCTTCCTTAACAAGCAGTTTGAAATAGTAGCAGAAATGTGGAGGAGATGCATTAGGGAGGAATAAATAGTACATTTGGCACCCCAAGGCCAGCAGCAAATGTATTTCTCACCTAGCGCTCAGATTTGCTGGGCAGATTGGACAGGTAATCTTTGCAAACTTTCAGAGGTACTGGTGTACCATTAGTGAACACCACCCTCATTTTAAGAGGCTGCTTACATCTCTCTAATAGGTTCCAGAGGGTTCCTGTTTGTCAGAAACATAAATTTTTTAAAATGTGAATGACAGTGTAACAGAAGTTAGAAAGGGAGGAGATCTATGAGGTTCCACAACACATTCTCCTACTGAGAATTCATCTCTTTCTTCTGATTTATCTGAAATGCTCAGGTGTGTGCTAATTTTAGCATTTTTAAAGAATATTTGAAGAAATTTATTTGCTTTTACAGCAGTGAGATATATTGGAGTGTTTTTCCTTAGAGAGAGAGGAGTCTAAAACATCACCAATCTGTTCCTGTGTTTGGAAATCACTTACCTACCACCTGGGAACATCACAAACTGACATATGGTACTGTCATTGTCTGCCTCCTGGAAGCTAGCAGAGAGTCTCTACATGAGAGGAAAGTTTAGCCTAGTTAGCACCAAACACTAGAAACAAGAGAACCGTATTTTTTCCTAAGTAAAAATTGTACTCTTAAATAATTCTTAAAACATTGAAGCAATAATTAGAGACCAGGAGAGACTGAGCTTGCCACACTATTTTTAAATGCAGGGACATAAATAAGAAACAAAAAAGAAGAACAATTTCACTTGAAAAAAAGAGAAGAATAATAATTTAACAAAAGAAAATAATTCAGCAGCAGAACTGATGGCCACAGTAGAACAAATGTACTAGGAGATTCAAAAGATTGCCAGGCAAATTCATGCAAGAACAGGCCTTAAATGGGAATCAAATAGTATTATAGATTGCAATTATGGATGCAAACTCCAATCTAAGAGATGCTCTAATGTTTTAAACAGACAAAAGTTGGGAGGATGTACTGATAGTAGTGTCACTGTATGTTTATCATTTTTCAATATTCTCTCTAAAGCATCTGCTCTTGGACATTGCCAAAAATGCCAGGGAAGGTCACCTTCTTGTCTGACATGCTGTAGCTCTTCTGTGTAAGAAATGTTATTTACAAAGCCACCAGTCATCATGTAAGCTGCGAGTCTGAAAGAAATAGCAAGCCAGCTACCTTTATTATCAATTTAGTCATGCACTTCTATTTATGTGCCCAAATACAGCTGTATGTGTCAGATTTTAGGCTTTTGCTTTCAAAACCTTTAGCTACACAACTTTATAAGCATGAAACTCAAGCTAGTTGAGTAAAAAATGGATGCATGGCACCTTATTTGTGATAGCTGTTACAAAATTTTTTGTGCTCAAATTTATTTCAAGACCTTTTAACATCCTGCAGCCTGTCTTTTATGTTTATTTGCCAACATCTGTTCTGATGGCACTAAAAGGACATTTCCAATGTACAGCAAAATATATTTCCTAAGCAGTAGATATAAGCAAGCGTTCAGCTAATATCCTCTGTGTCAACATCTGCAAATCTATGATGGCCACACAAAACCTGTTTTTTGTTATTAAATTGATGGAACTAATTAAGTAAAGTAACTTGCATCCATCTAGAGAAGGAATGACACTGACAACATAGGTCTGATGCAGAAGTGCATACCAAAGTGGTGACCTTGCAGCCAGTCTAAAATTATACAGATGAACTAAGAATTTACCAACATTTCAAATGCAAATCTTTTATTGATCCTGAAACACTGCATAGAAGATGAATGTGGCGATTATATTTCTGGAGCCTCGGTGATTTTATTGGTGAAGACCCCCAAGCCATGGGGCAAAAAAATCCCACTAGAATGAAGTCAAACAAATGTTCCTGCTGAGCAAGAAACTGAGCCTTACCTTTCCTTCTGTATGGCACTCCTAGTTGTCTTTAGAGGGCAGAACACTGCAAAGGATGCAGAAAAAGCTTAGTCCTAAGAAATCTGCATTATTTACTTTTAATCTGTCCTTTGACCCTCATGTCTTTGAAGGATTAATGAAATCACTGTTCTTTTATATGAGAAATTTATACGCAGTTTGCCTAAAAATATCCCTCTTAGCAGGTATTTTTTCATTGCTGCTTCAGAGCAGCAGTCAGATGACACCAGCAAAGACAGCTCCCCCCTTGATATGCAATCCTCCACCACACTTCAGTGCTAGATAGCAGCAGAATAGATCTCAGTCATGTAAATCCCTATTTTGACTCTTTCCTGCAACAACTCCAACTGGGATGGCAGTTCCATGTGCTCCAGCCTCATGTGGAGACAGCAGCTGACTTCTGAAAACACACAGCAGCACAACCTGGCCCTGTGCTATGTCTAAGCTGAGGCACATGTGCAGCCAAGCTGCTCAAGCCCATACCAATGGTCTTTGCAGCCCAGGTGTGCCCTGCTCTCTTTGCTGCTCCTCACAGAGATGTCTCCATTTTGAACAGGGATGGCAAAACATCACTGCCGCTGGTGTATTCTGACTGGAAGCCTCTCCTTGAGAAAAAGCATGGGAAAGCAGGATTAGGGAGGCAAGTCCTTAATTGTTTTTGTTCCAAATAGCTCCAGTAATGTCAGTGGATCAATGTCCATTTCCATTACCAGAAGATAAACCCTACTGTGTGTGTGAGGAAGCTTCTTTTCTCAAAAGGACATGGTGCTGCACATAAGGAATTTATAGTTCCTGAACAAAGACCCAATTTTCTCCTGCTTGATCACACTGTCTTTCAGTACAGACACAGCCTTAGCCTGCTCTTTCATGACCACACAGCCCAGAGTTGGACTGGGATTTAAATGGAATAGATAACATTACCAGACACTGTGGAGAAAGAGATAGGAGTCAATCAGCTAATGAATTCTTCCATAATGCAAGGAGTGCATAGGGAAAAGCACTCAATGGAGTAGAAGAATATCTGCCTGATAGTAATATAGTCTAACAGGCAACATCTTGTAAAGAAGAGCTAAATATCTCCAGGCTACACTCTTGAGTGTTGCTTCCTTGAGGAAAGTTAGAAGGGAAAACACTGAGTTAAAAAGCTTTTTATTCTGGATCCATTTACTCTGGATCAAAAGTAAATATGGCAGGGCAGAAAAAGGCAAGGGGGTGGGAGGGATGGCGGTAGGAAGGGGGTGGTGGAGGGAGAAGAAAAACAAAAAAAATTGAAGGCATAGCTAGCTGGGAGTTTACTATATCACTGACATTAGGAAAATTGCACTTTCTGTTTGAATTTACATCAGCATCCCCAGAAAGCACTTTGAGATATGCAAGAAATGCGGTGATATGCAAGAACCTCTTTTGCTCTACACTTGTGTATCCAGCCCTTTTGCCTGTTTTTTTAAGCTTGATTTTCTGTGTAGACAATGAATCATAGCATGCAAGTGAGAAGCCTCCAGGGTAGAAGCTAAATGGAAATGCTAGCTTATTTTTCTAGGGTCAATGGCCTCCAACACATTCCAAAAGTTGTCTTTCTGGATTGTAAATACAGACTGTTTCATACCAATTGGCTGCAGAGTGACAGCAACAAAGAAAGCAGCCTGGAGCAGAGTTAAAAGAAGTTGTCTTTATTTCTTTGCAAAAGGATTTATTTTCCTACCATCACTCAAGAAACAAGACCTTAAAAGTGACACTGGGTGAAGGAGGGAAAAACAACCACCATGAAGGAACGGGGAAAGAATGTCTCTTCCGGTTAAATAAGAGCTCCTTAAACGTGCCAATGGCAAACAACAACTTTATTGTACTTGTTTGTTTTCTCCTTTATATCAAAGCACCAGATTTGCAATGACAGACTAACAAGCAGCAAAATTTCATTGTAGCCTGATGTTCAGGTGTGGTCAATGGAAAAGCAGGTGCTGCCATTGCCCACAGTGAACAACAAATCCATCAACTATGTTTTACTTTACTAGATTCATAGTAGAGGGAATATTGATGTCAGCAGTCTTGCACCAAGGAAATGTAATTTCAATTAAATTTTTCCTTTATATTGGTGTAATTTAAAGGGGTTCATACTTTCCTTATTCCATCTTGATAGTATACCCAAGCTTTACTTTGGTCTCTTGAAAACAACAGAGAGTAAATGCATTAAGATGTAGCACCAAAAGAGGGTAGTAATCAAATGGGATGCAGCAAATGAAACCACTTTTATGTCTTTAGAATCTGATGTATTAAATTAGAAGAGCAGTAAGATTTATTTCTCTGTGTCATATCACCCAAAACCTGCATATCTCTTTCCAAATTTGCAATATAATGCTAAAAAAGATTATTCACTTTCCACCCCTCCTCATAAATAATGGGCATGGTCTAATTTCCGGTTCAGATTGCTGATGTTAAGATTAACAGCAGTTTACTTGCTTTGATATGTGGATGGGAGAAAGTTAAAGGACTGTTCACAAATAGAGATTATAGTCTGTCCCCTCCTCTTGCTGCTGTTGCTACAGCTTTGGATGCAGCCCTGAGAATGCCATTTTTTTGTCAAAATGTCTTTAATTGGACAGAAGATCAAGTTTTACCTCAACTGCTAAGGAGAGGCAGTGGAGCAGAAATATTAACATATCTGCACATCTGCTCCAGAAGTCCACTGTACACAAGTTGCTCTGTGCAACTAATACTTTTTTCTGATTCCAAAAAATGCAAATAGTTGAAGTCTTTTCCAGAAAATGAACTGGTAGTCAGGTCAGAGCAAGCTCACTTAACCTCATCTGGCAAGCAATCAATTGCCAGAGGAATTATTATTTATTTTACGAAAGAGTTGCTCAAACTATTCCACCCTTCATGATACCAGAAAAGCACAGCTTAGGAAGTACAATACTAGACTGTGATACAAGTATAAGTTTCCATTTAATTTTGCTAGTTTATACAAGGAGGAAAAAGAGAGAAAGAGTCAAAGTGGCTGGAGGCTTTTCAAGTGTCTAATTACAAAAACAGAAAAATCAGTCTTGATACAAGGAATATGTTCAATTTCATTAAATTTACATCATTTTAAACAGAAAACTAGACAAAAAATGAAGAGCAGAATGGCATTTCCTTTGTTGACAAGACTGAAGGAAATATCATCATATTTGACAACAACCTGATTGACAGTCAATATCAAATACTTTAAAAATTGACAAACAAGTGTTCTCTTTTCACCCTTTTTTTTTTTTTTAAGGTCCTGACAGGACCTTGTTATTGGCCATTCTTTAGCACTGCTGGGTGTTATAACCATGAAACAACAATACTGCAAAGTGAAAGAATCATTAAAATTATGAGACATTATTGAGTGGGCAGAAGCTTATGTTCTTACTGAAGAAGTTGCTCACATGACAAAAAAAATTCAAAGGAAGCATCCTAAATACCACACAATTAAACAAGCATGCTCCAGGTAAATAGCATCTGTCTGCAATAATTGAAAGATAAAAGGAGGAAAAGGATATACATCCAATACCCTCTGTAATTTGCATTTATTTACTGGGGCTGTTGCTTAAACCATTCCTTGTGGACTTTGCAGAGGTAGGAAAAGGCTGAGGTGTTTGGCAATACCTTTCTTCATGTGTACCTGACTGTACCCTCTCCTTCACCAGCATTTTTTGACGTCTGAGTTAAGTTTATAACTACAAATATTTTGATTTGCTGATATTTTTTCCGTAGCCATATATTTTTATGACAAACCTGCCCAGTGGTGTTTGAATTTGCATCCTGTATCCCTTTCTCCAATCTAAAATCCTATTATGACATTGTTATGGCTTTTTATAGCCATAGAGAGGCCAGAAAGTTGTGCTTCAAAAGCAATTGAGTCAGGAAACCTTGGTGTCATTGCAGTTAATAGTAAATCACAGCTGGAATGGGAGCTGTCCTCATTTCAAGTTAAGCAGGTTCCCTAGTTCTCTCACATAACAATGTTTTTTCCATGATAGCTCCCAGCCATGTAGTCTGGCCATAATTGCTGTGCCTAAGATGTCCAATAAGCAGGGGAGGGAGTACATAATGAAGGTGGATTGCTGTTTCTTGGTCCAAATTACTGGCTTTTTATGTCCTCTGGGGATGCTACATTTAGAATAACAGAGTGGATGGACCCAGAATATCTCTTCTTAAGCAACCTTTTTCCTGTTTGAAAACTGGTATTATCTTGCCTCTGATTACTCTTCTCTGGGCTATTTTTCACATCCTCCTTGTGTAGACTTCAAGGGGAATTTTCTGCTGTGTGTATATTTTTGGCAGGGAGGGAAGTCGTTGCTTCCATTACTCATGTGGTATTATTGCAAATGTACATTTTAATATGGAAATTCTCTGTACCATGATTCTCTGTGCTGCTCAGTGAAAAGGACACTGTTAGTTTGCTTGTTTTACAGAGGAAAGAAAAAGTTGAATCCTACAGAAAATGCATTTATTGAGGCTAGGAAGTAATATTTTGAAATCCTAGAGGGGATCTTGGTCACGTAACCCGCCTGAATTGCAATACAGTATTTTTTTCAAAATGCAACATTACTAGGTTTAAATCTTTTATATTTAAGTTCTGTAATTATAATGAGATGAATATTTTATCTGCTACCATATGATCACCCTAGGCTGTTTAATTTTAGACCATGAACCATATTTTAACTAATACATTAAAATGTAAGATATCATACAAAATTACTTGGGTTTTTAAATACATTGATATATGGGGTGTGAACCTTACAAGACACTTTCACTGTACCTCCATTTACTGTGAAATCCCTGTTCTCTTCAAGCTTATCACATTGTAAAACTGTATCAGAATTACATTACCACAGAGAAACCTGCAGAGCTAAAAAGGTTTAATTGCTCAGAAAGTATCTGCCTGTGTGCAAATCCTTCCTATTCCTACTGTGTCTCCCAAAGCTGCTAGAATCCATGCCTCACTTTGGCAACCTCCATTACCCAAAGCAGGAAAGAAAACATAATTGAGCTGGTGCTCTTGCACCCAGATTTTAGATGCTCCACAACAACTCCCATTGCTTCATTTTCTTCCACTTACTGGCTTTTTCACTTCCCTCACTGTTATTTCTCTTTCTTCATTACAGAGGGTGCCAAAGGATTTGAGCCTCTTTGCTTATGCAGGCTACAACTCAGAATGTTTCCATCCCTAGGCACAGCACACAGGGTCAAGCTCGATAAGCAAGCTTGGCTTTACCAGATTTTAGGATGATAGGGAAGGAGACAATGTGTGTATTGTGTTTCTGATTGGAATAATTGTTCCACACCTCTGCAGGAAATTGCAATTGACAGAGAAGACAACATTTTCTTAAGACATTAACTGGAGTACCTATGCAGGGCACTATATTTAGGCTGCTCTGGATTAGTGCTCAGGGTCATCTCTGCGTAGAGCCAGAGCCTGCAGAGACGAAATCTCACTCTCCAAAATTACAGTTACATGTATAATCTTCTTGTTAGATGAGTCCAGTCTTCACCTCTGCACCTGCAGGTGAGACAGATGGGAAAGGACACTGCAACAACTGTAGAGACTTAGAGATGCCCTTCTGTGTCTGAGTATTGCAGACCTTTTCCAACTCAGTTCAGCACATCCACATCTATGACCATTACAGGGAAAGAAAAAAATCTGCATTCTTGTATGTATGTTCCCATTGTTGAGGAACCTGAAATACAGACAGCCAGAGGACAGAGTTCTCTCACCAACACCTGCAATTGTGTGCTCCTCTTTATTAAACTGTTTCATTGGATTATGGCATATAACCAACAGGAAATTCCTGCCTGGATGGTAGTACAAAGAAAATGTTATAAAATGCTAATCAGCACAATTTAATTAACTTCTCTCCTCAGAGTCCTGAGAAAATACTTTTTTGGACTCTTTTTGGAACATCTCTCTACAGCACAAATTATTCAAAAAGCTTAGACATGTTAGCAAGCAAAGTAATTCCCCTCTAAGAGCTCTGCTGCAGGCTTCTGGTCAGATGATCTCTCTTGGAGAAATAGTCTATGTGAAATCTCCTAATGGATTCTCAGAGCTGCAAAGTGCTATGTAACACCTTTGTTGCTGCCAGCCCACAGTCCCTAGGAGGGGATTCATCTGTCCTTTTACATTTGGGGTCACTTACTGGACAAGTGCAGCCCTCAGTCATGCCTGGGCATTCCCTACAGAGGACAGCACAGTATGAAAACTTGTGCAGGTAGGTTACGCACAACTTTGGGTCATCTCCAAGGCTAATTAATGTCCCATAACAAATAAAAGTGAGTACTAGCTGTTCCAAGAATATTATTTAGTCAGCTCTGAAAGTCTCCCAGAATACAACAAGTATATTACGATTTTAGGATAATATTATTTTCAGAAATACATCTTTCTGACATTTACAGGGGTTATTTACCCTGTTTTTTAAAATAATTTCACTTAAAGGGTTCCTTATATATTTGGTGACAGTGAGGAGCAGATGTCCTCAGTGGTAGAATGCATCCACATGCGTGAATAGTCTTCTCTCCACAGTGGTGTCCAACAGTCCTATGTACCTCAGAGCTGAAGCACACAAGAATGTGGTTTTTCTTTCATTTGTGTGAATCAGAAGCAGCTAATACTAACCAGAGAGAAAGACATCATGTTCAGCCTTTGAAGTGGTCCTCCTTGCAATTAATTAATTTCTTCCCTTTTGTGTTGTGGTTTGATTGTTGGTTTTGTTTTGTTTTGTAAATCACAATCTCTTGGATCAAAATAGGAAAATAGTGACTTACAGTATGCCCCTCCTTTGAAGTTCTTTTTAGAATACAACTCTGGTGGGAAATAAAAGCATAATTCAAAGTCTGACTGTGTTCTGCTGTTATATACTTTAAAAATATCTTTTAAAATGCACTGACAATTTATTTAAAATTAGGGTCTAAAAATTACTAATATCTTGCCTTGTCAAAGTACTTTGAGGAAAAATCACCTTGCAGAAAACCTGAGAAAAAGAAAGGAAAGCCAGACAATTATTTGGTTGAATTTACAGACTTATTTCAGCATACACAATGACTCAGCTGTTAGTTAGACTCCATATTTTCATCTCTTGTTATTTTGAATTACTTCTTCTCCATTCTTAGCATATTTTCCTAGAATGTCTCCTTTGTCTTTCCAGAAAGCATTTCATTGTATGTTCCCTAGTGTTACATCTGTACATCTGTTAGAAAATACAGGGTATTGGATACAGCTATTCCCAAAAGATAAAAATTTAACTTTTCTTATAAGTACACTGATTTAAAAAGAGAGGATAGGAATCAATTGTTCTTTGTGACAACAATTATTATCTCTTACAAATTCAACTCTATTGTACACAGATATCAAGTGATACACAACTGATGTCCTGTGGTTGTGCTGCAGTTTCTACAGAGAATTTAGAGAATTACACTTCCAAAACAGACACTAAACTTATTCAATATCCGTCCTTAGAAATATAAAAAAAATCCATCACTGTAAAATATTTAATAAATACTAATTAAAATATTTAATAAATACTAATATAAGGAGAGTCTCAGAATAAGAAAGCAATACATAAATAAGAGCCTTTACATGTCTGTGGAAATGGAATAATAAATGGGGAAGAGTATTATTGCATATTCCTTTAGTCTACCCTTACCCCAGAGTTATTTCATAAGTTTAGCAGCAGTAGTATGTACATTGTCACTAGAATTTTCTTTTCCAGAAAAAAAAAAAGGTTGGTATCAAACTTCTAATCTGGAAGTCTTTTGTAATCTCCAAAATGTACAGTTATGGATAAATACCACATAATTGCAACTTCATATCATTTTCAGGAAATCCACAGAGATCATCGCTCAAAGTTATGTCCCAAAACTCACTTAATGATTTCCTCTCAGGTTCTGGGAAAAAAACTAAGTTATTTTAGCACCATGTTTTATATTGAAATTAATGAATCTCTTTGCAACAAATAGCACACTTTACTGGGTTTGTGTTTGTTCAGATATTATTAACCATTGTCACCAATATACACTTGGAAAAAAAGCCAATAATCTGAAATAGAATTTTACAGTACATAATTGGAAATGCAGGTAACAATACAACTATTTTACAGAAAATGTCCCTTTCCCCTCCTTAAGAAATGGATAATATAAAATTTAGAGTCCAGTTGCACCAGTTAAATTATTGACTTTATAATCCCTGTTCACAATGGAAAATTACATTCCTTTGAAAAAAGAATAATTATCATTTCTGAGCATTTCCCCTAGCTCCTAAGACTTATATAAAACCCTAGCAAAGGATGGAATTGCCATAGCAACTGCCAATCTGCTTTCTTTTTATTGCTGTTTTTGTTTTCTCACTCAGAAACCCTCATAATAAACCTGTTTCATCAAATGACCAGCCATGGGAGACTGAAGTCAAAGCTTTCAGAGAAGACAATGCTTTCTAGCAGAGCAAGATGTTGAAAGATGAGAAAACAGCAAATGCAAATGGCAATTACAATCCAACTGCATTTGGAAGCTTTCAACAGGGTGAACCTTTGTCCAGAAAGATTGAAGATTTGGTCATTGAAGTATCCAACAACACACTTGTGCTGCAGAAACATTTCTGTGCTCTGCTTTATAAGCTGTACTCTGCATCAGGGCACTTCCATTGGACTATTGGCCTCTGGTATATCCTGACATTGGAACTAAATAAAACCAGAGATTATCTTAACTTCCAACTCAAACCATTCTCTGATTCTAGGATTAAATAACAGGTTCTTGGCATGGAAGAAAGACTTTTCACTTAGGCAAGTTATGACCACAGAACACAGTAAGTTCTCATCCTCAAACACAATATAATGGCAAAACCATGTGTAATTTCTGAAAGAAATTAATAATGTAGAGGAGAACAACAAATTGTTAAAAGCAAGCTTTTAGTATTCCTGACATACTCTTTTCTATACTAAATTATATCTCTGAGAAGGCTAATAAATGATTGAGCTGTATGGGATGTAAATCTTACTCTGCCTTGCCACTAAGAGTACTTTTGATTGAAATATATTCTTAAATTATACATGTGTTGATCAAAGAAACTGTAAATTCTGAAGATTCTGGCATTTTCCTAGTGAAAAATCATATTCTTGCTTTTTGCATCCAAGAAAAGGATTTGCTGGTCATTTATTCAAGGGCTGTCACTCAACACTCAGAAATGAGTGAAACTATTAAATACTAAGAATATTAATGCTTCACCTGTCTAAAATTCTGGGTAATTTTTCCATGTAGGATACTTTTCAAACTTATTTGGTTTATTTGTGAAGGGAGTTATAAGTTTGCATGGGAGTTATAAGTTTGTTCTTGAAAACAGGAAAAATGTGGGACTGCAGGGAAATATTTCAAAAGCATCAGCTGCATATAGCATGCTATGATTTAATTGGCCATATCAATCATTCCTGCAAGGCAGCACTGTGTCAGTTTAACTGACAACATATAAAAAATTTCTGTGACCTATTTCTGGGATTTTGGGCTCATGAGAGTAGAATAAGGAGTTGAAAGTGAAGCACTCAATAGCATATTCATTCTTTACCTGCAACCAAACTCATCCAGCACTGCCTTCACAACAGATTGGGTTTGAATCCTTCTCACGCACAGCCACCCAACCAAGCTTTTGCTATTTCTGTTCTTAAAAACCATCAGGACGTGATAAAACATCCAATTAAATACAACAAAATTGCTTTGATGACTCTAAAATCCAGTTAAAAAATAGAATAGACTTAGAAACAAGTCCTAGTTTTACAAGTAAAGCAGCAGGAAAAAGCATCAGAACATGCCTAACCCACCAAACATCGGTGGCTGATTCAGTAATATCAGGAGGAGAGATGGCTCCTACAGATACTGAAAAATTTTACAAAGTAAAAATGGTGTGATACTTGTGCTTTTAATTGCCAATTTTAATTTCTGTGTAGATGCTGGAATTTCCAGTGATGAGCTTATGTAGTTGGACAGTGCTATCTAATAGTTGTTTTTTTTTAAAATGTTGAACACATACCTTAAGATGAAAAATTAAACAAGATCTTTTTGACTCCATAAATTCCTTATAGCTTTATACTTCATTCATTTTGGTTCTAAAACATATCAAACTTTAGTTCCTTGTCTTTCAAAAACTGCTGCAAACAATCTTTCCCATCGCCTTTCCTTTCTGTGAGAAAAAGGAAAACCAGTCTCTCAATTCCCCTTTTTTTCAGAAAACAGGTACAAAGAATATCTAGGAACCAAAAGAGTGACCTGACTGCATGCCTAGTAGCACTGGCAATTATCAGGTGGATCATTTTGCATTCAGGATGCTTCAATCTTTTGTTTGACTTGGGGTTCTATTTGCTGACTGTTGCCTCGTGAGTCTGGTCTCCTACACAAGCTGTAAAAATCTCCTTATCAGGAAACATGGAAAAGCTGCATCAAAAGCTGGTACATCTGCCTATGGATGTCTAATTTCCCCTTTTTAATCCATATTGTGTATATTTTTAAGGTATCTGTATGTTGATCAAAAATAGCTTTGCAGTTTCTACTGTAACTACTTGGAACACCATTTTTATAAAATAGATCATCTTCTATGACTTTTTGCCAATGAGAAGAAATTCTAGTCCTTAGGGGAACATCCAGAACTTTAATAACATTTGCATTTAAAAATAAATATCCTAATTCCGTAGTTTCTTAAAGTCACTAGGGAAATAGATGCAGAATTTTTTTCACCATGATCAAATAGTCTTTGCTGAATCACCTTATTGGGAAATCATGTCTACTTAGAATTTATTTTATTTTAAATTAAGTAGTATTTAGGGTAACTTTGTAAATCACACTTGTATTTCAATTAAGAATGTAAATATTTTAGATCAGAGATCAATAATTTGCATTATACTTCATTTTTAATTTACATGTAAAAGTACTTGCTAGCTATCAATGAGGTATTTATTACTCTAGGTAGTACATACACTACTCAATACACCAAGTAACACAGTGTTGGGGTTTTTTTATTCAATGTGCCCTTTGTTTAAGTGGATGGCACACTTCATGTATCTCAGCAAGTGCAGAAACGCGACCAAAGTCCATTTCTGCTACATACAATCTAAAAAAGATCCCAAACTATCTGGAATAAGCAAAGGGATGAAGACTACAGTGTATACTGTATATAGTTCAAGGGTAGTCTGATATTTGGTAATGGGGAAAGATACACAGTAACCTTCAAAATCCCCGTTTCTACAGAAGGGAGATGCAATATCCCCTGACACACTGCGCTGTCTCCAGCAAATGTACCTGTCTCTGAAGACCTTGGTGATGGTTTACAATTCCCAAGATGCCAACTGTCTTGCACCTTGTTCTCACTGAACAAGCATTGCTATTCTGGACTGGCAGTGCTCAATTAAGTTTGTCCCATGTGTTTTCCACAGAGTCTTTAATGAATGTGGGCTGCCTGGAAGAAAAGCCTTTGGGAGCACAAAGCAAACGAAGGAACAAACTTTTAATCAAAGAATCTAAGTAGGCTCAGAGCTTGGTTGTGTGGAAGACAGAGAGAGCTGAGGGTTCTCAGTTCTCAGCATCCCACAGGAATTAGCAAACACAGTGGAAGGTGAAAGGATTGCAGACAGAAAGTCAAGATCACCCATTCTCAAAAATCAGGATTTATAATGCATACCATGTCGAGAATGATTCACTAATAATGACTAATTTGCTAGAAGGAATTATGTATGCTCCGAAAATTAAACCCTAATTAGAACCATATTAAATTTTGAGATGTATAGAGCTGTAGTCTGAACTATAGGTTTTAAATGCTAGCTAATGACTTTCTGATATCATTCCCTTAAAATTATATCAGAAGTCACTTTTCGCTCTTCATGTAAAGGCTTTGAAAGAAATTATACTTTGCAATTCCAGACAGAAAGAATATTAATGTAAGGGCAACTCTGAAATTTTCAAAAATCACTGTCAATTTTTCTGTGAATCATCATTTAGAGTCGCAGTCAAGCACGTTTTGAATCTCTACTGCTTAACCAATGGTTTGCAGTCATTTTCTTAGGCTTAAAATATTAATGTGAGAACATTTCCTACATCCAAAACCCATTTTATGATAGTTTTTACCAAGGAGAAAAGAAAGATCATTTCTTTCTTATCTGAATATATAATTCAGACAGGCAGGATTGCACACAATGGTGAAAACCTCATAACCCAGCTAGAATAAAATGTAATATCCCCGGGTGATCTTCAGATCTGCAAAACAGTACCAAAAGGTGAGATTTCTGCATCTTTACAGAAGACTTATTTCACAATAACACTCTGCTGGATAAGATCTATTCAGGGAAGAACACGTTCCTGGATATGGCTCCCAGAAAGGGATATAGCTCCACAGCATCATTAATCAAAATATGTAAGTACTCTCAAAATCAAAGGCACGTGTTCAATTCTTCCTACTCCAAAGCCAGTCCCCTCTGCAGTACAGAATGAGCCAAGCATTGGGGCAATAATTCCTGGGAAAGCCTATGGCATGATTCTAGTTTATATCAAGGTCTCTGCACCATCTAATCAACCTATCAAAGCAAGCTCTGTGCAAAGCAGAAGGACATATCTGCACTGCGATGACAGTGATGACAGCTTAGGTATGTAATTAAATTATGGTTTAATCAGTTTGTTAACTTTAAGCTGCATAGGAAATTGCAAAATGCAGAGCTGCAATGACATAGAGCTCGGTTTGTGCCACAAAAATCACTCAGGATATGAAATAAGGACCTAAAGGTTCATTCTGTTTTGAGCCTGGGAGCAATAGCTAAACTATCTAATTTACAGCCAATGCCATTGTATTCACATGACCATCACTGCTGGAACAAAGCCCACACAACTGCTGCAGGATAAATGTCCACCTGACCTGGCAAGCAGAGCAGTATGGACACTGCAAGTTCTGTGTGCATTTAGCAAAGGTTTATGCTGGTAAGAAATCAGTGTCTGAGCAAGCATTCCCTTCTAGGGGGCCAACTGGTTCTACAGCCAAGATTTTAACTTCAACTTAGGTATTTAAGCTATCCCAAGATTCATGCTGGCATGGGGAGGGGAGGGAAAATAGTTTTATGCTTGGCTGCCTAATTTAAGACATAATCTGAGGGTAAAATAGATCTTGTACAGGTTTTTCTTATAAACAAGTTTATGTTTTTTTAAACAACTCAGTCTCTTCCAGTTCTAATGAAAATGTGAAGACCCTGAACTCCCATTCTGCTCATGTGATAATATCATGCATAGTCTTTGCATTCCGTTTTTATCAATTTGTTGGTTTGGAGCCATTATTGAGTTTTCTGAACATCTAGATATGGGAACAGGAATCAGAGTTTATTTGTATTCTATTTTAAAACATTTAAAAAATGAACGGCATAAAGATTAAATGAACTCATAACAAAACACCGATATCTTGCTGAGAATTGCAATGTTACACAGCAGCAATTTCTGCATCTTGGATAATTTTAATAAACATATCAAAGGCAGAAAATTAAATAGCTAATATTTTTGATGGTGGATAATTGTTCTTGTTCATATTTATATTTCATTTAATTAATCTGTAGCTCAGAAACTTGCAGATACAACATTTTTTAAATATATCGTGACAGGTTAAAAAATTAGGGATCATGTATACTCACAAGATGTGCTTGGCTGCCAGATTTATTGGTTTATTTTTAAAATACTTATTTGAAATCCAGCATCATACATTGACAGAAAATGGCATTTTGGATGTAAGAGCAAAGTCACTTTCATTGGGATACTGTGAACATGGGCATGTGAAATAAATTTCACTTGCTGTAACAGCTCTAGATCCGAAGTTATAAAATGCTGAGCTCCATTTTTTCTTAAGGGCTGTTCCCAAAATGTTTGGGGTTTTTTTTCAAAAACTGTGTATATAAACTGTTTTTCACCCAAGGTCTTTTCTGTTAGCAAGTCACCCCCAGCTTTAAGAAAGTTGTTGGCGTGGGATGTGTTGGACCAGATGCCCTCCCAGAGTCTTCTAACAGTAAATATTTTAGGATTTTATTTTAAGGCCAGCCAAGTTCTGACAGAAAACACCATACCACTAGATAGAGTGGCACATAAAAATACTCCAGGATATCAACAATTAATGCCTGGAAGGTAAGTTTCTAAGCACTCAGAAAGGCAACTGAGAGGTAATAAGGTCTGCACTAGAAATGGGCTCTGCTGCAGAATTCAGATACAGAATACCTAAGTGTCAGAAACTGAAAGTCTATGTTTGGAACTCATTTGGACACACTTGGATTTCAGAATTACATAATTAAAAGGAAGAAAATCTACATGTCTAATCATAAATAATAAATTCAAAGCCTTTGGTCTACATCTATTTTCCACTGGGATTTTGGGCCCAATTTCACTTAGCTGTCAGTTCTCTGTAGTGTCTATTCTGCAACTAAAACTTAAAGCATCAATTATCATCACAGTGTTCTGAGAACTGCATCACCCATGATTACAAGGTACCATCCGAAGAGGAAGGAAAAAGTTCTTCATAGATTTTGTATTCTGTGGATTAGTAATGACAGATCTGTCTCTCTGGCTCCTACTTGAAAATATAAATTCAGAAAAACAAACAAAATACCTAGCTTTAAACTAATTATGATCAATAGGTTAAAGCCTATTAATTGATGAGTCTGGGAAGACTCAGAGATGACAGTGGAAGATTACCCCTGACTGCGACTAACCCTACTAAAGAGCAGTAACTAATGATGGGATGTACGTATTTTAAAAGCCAGGAGGCCAGAATGTAAATATTTTGTACATACTCAGCTCCTTCTGTGATAATATTCTGTGAATGTTCTAGGTCAGAGACTGCTTCTGTCTTGAATCTCTTATTCTGCCCTTGCTCTTCCCAATGAGGCACACAAAGACTTTTGGAAACTCACTATGAATTTCTAACTGGAACTGAATTCATAGCTCAGAGTGCAGACTAGCTCTCCAGGAAGACATGAGTATATTCACCTGTTTTGAGTTTAGAGGATGAGGGCACTGAGCATATCTGCAAATTCTACTCTTCCATGAGAAAACGCTAACTTAATTTCTGGTCTTTCTGTCCACCTACAGCATAAGGCATTATAATTTACCTCATTGAGGGCTTTGCTGAAAGACTGCATATTTAAATGTGGTATGTGCTATGGAGACAAATAACTCAACATGCTACTTTCCTGTTAGTCATTTGCAGTAGTTTTTCTTTTCTAGCAATAAAAAAGGAAATTCTAATAAAATTTATTAGTTAGACTGTGAATTTTTATCCCTTGAGAACAAAATGAGCCAGCTTCAGGTTATCTTTATTTTACTGTGACTTTATTCTCTGACCTCATTCTTGAATAAGAAATTAGTTATAACTAGAATATATAAAGAATGCTATTCCATAATTAAACTGCCGCAGAGAAGTTGCTGATGTCCAGGAAACAACTTCCGAAAGAGTCATTTCTCTAAATGAAACCTGCATTTTATAAACAGATTGCTCCCATTTCAGAAGGTCTTAGGAAGCTAGAGACTTTAAAAGTACAGTATGGATGTTCCCAGTTGATGAAATTGTGCCAGAACACACTATGCTAGAAATTAACTATTCCATCCTTTTAAGTACTGCTCCCTGAGCTATGAATTTGGTTCTGGTTAGAAAACTCTTAGTGACTTTCCCAAACTCTTTGTGTGCCCCACTGGAAAGAATGACACCAGAATTAGTGGTTCAAGATGAAAGGAGTCTCTGACCTAGAACATTCAGGGAAAGTTACTACAGAAGCAGCTAAGGAACTACAAAGGAGTTGCAATCAGAGCCCCTGGCTTTTACACTCACTGCTGTCAATGGGGGCAACACTAGTCAGAAGGGTGCTTGCTGACTTAATGTGGAATAAAATTATCTATTTAGAACCATTTGGTCTCTTCCTTGAAGAAGAAGCTGCAGAGTTTTAATTCTTAATCATGAAGAGCATAATTTATGTTGTTTCGAGCTTTCTGTCATCTTTCCAGCTCATCTTGGCCTCTGATACGTTTCAGAATTAAGAGGTGTTGGAGGAAAAAGTTGTTTTTATGACCTGGCTTTTATTTCCATGTATTTATGACCATGTTTTTGATAGTTTTATTACTAACTCCTGAACAACTGTTCTGAACTATCAGGCACTGAGTAGCTGGTCTCTGTCCTATGTCCAAAAGCCATGATAGTGGGGAGCACTGTGAAACTCGTTACACATTCTACAATTCACCTTGATTTTTATTTCTGCATCTACTAAATCCTAGAAGTTTACTGGGTTTAATGACCTCCTCTTTAGAATTTGTCTATATATGATCTCTACATGGGCCCACAAATTTAACAATTTCAAAATCTGGTTTAAAACCCTGCTCCCTTACTCTTTTCTTTTAGTTATCTTTTCATCTTCTATTTTCTCTTTATTTTCCTGGGTTTTTTCTCTTCTTCATTGTCATGAATACCTAGTGACTCCATTCAGTTCAGTGAATTTAAATTTTTCTACATCCAAATCAAAATCATACCCTCACAAATCTTACTTTGATACAACTTTAAATTAATGACCATCCTGCTGTGTGTCCAGGTTTGTCTGTCCTGCAGTGAACATACCTTTAGTTCATGGGCTCTCCCAGACCATGGAATAGTTTATCCATCAAAAAGATAAAATAAGTAATTCAAATTCAAATACTGATTGAAGCCATTATATATCATAAGAATTTGTTGAGTCTGAAAAGGAGTGACTGATCCAATAAGGTATTTCCACCCTAACTCATGTCAGAGAATACTCCAAGTAAATTATTCTCCTTTTCTGAAGTATAATTTATATTATTTGAGAAAGAATAAAAAAACATGGTGAAATTCAAATTCACAATGCTATAAAATATAGTTCTAGGAGATACTGAAGTAAGAAATATTATTTCTATGGCACAAAGAGATGCACAGTGAAAGAATAGACCTCTTTATTATCTTTCACACTGTCTTGCACTTTTTTGTCTTATGAAGAAACAGATTGTCAATTTGTGTAATTACTGATCAATTCCAGGAACTTACCAGTTACTGTAGAAGGGGGACTCTGGCTGCTAATGGTAGGTTCCTGACTGGATTAATTTGCAGCAGTTTCTATTGACATTTTTATTGGCCTCATGCTAGAGATGTGTTCTCAGCAATGGCAATTAGCACAGCTCTTCTTTTAGGTAAACACAACTATAGAATTTCTGATATTCTAGTGCAGATATCCCTGCACACTGTTGCTTTATGCTGGATAGCTGCAGCCTTCTGGCCTGGACAAATGCTGAATGTTTTTATCACACAATACAGTTTTCAGATGACTCTGAAATTTATTACTTATGTGAGACTGTAATAAGGATAAAAGCATCCAGAGCAGGATGGATGTATACTGAAAGAAAAGAAGCTCCTGTCTGTAAAGCTTTGAAAAATACCACAGAAGAGAATTGAAATTGTAATGTGTGGATTAATAATGATCCATCATATGCTCCCCTATATAAACACATGCACAAAGACATATACACACACATGAGAAGCTTTTCAAAATAATTTCACAGAGATCTTTCTGACCACATTCTAAAAATAAAAGCAAATAAATATAGATTAGCAGCTCCAGGAGATAAAGCCAAATGTAACAGAATAAAGAAGTGCTGGTGCTCTCTTATTGTGTTCTTGAAAATCTTAAGCCTTTATACACTAACTGTTTGAAAATAGCATTGAAATAAAATGAAATATTTTTTTAAAGTGTCCAGAGGAGGACTACAAAGATGGTGAAGGGCCCTGAGGGGAAGCCACGTGAGGAGCTGCTGAGGTCACTCAGTCAGTTCAGCTTGGAGAAGAGGACACTGAGGCAAGACCTCACTGTAGTTACAGCTTCCCCCTGCGGGGAGGTCAAGGGGCAGGCACTGGTCACTCTCTTGTGACCAGTGACAGGGCCTGAGGGAATGGCCTGAAGCTGTCAGGGGAGTTTAGGCTGGATATCAGGAAAAGGCTCCTCACCTAGAGAGTGGTTGGACACTGGAACAGGCTCCCCAGGGAAGTGGTCACAGCACCAAACCTGGCAGAATTCAAGCAGCATTTGGACAATGCTGTCAGGCACAAGGTGTGCTGTTGGGAGGTCCTGCACAGGGCCAGAGTTGGACAATATTTTAAAGTAATAGATTAAAATAGATAAAATAAAACCAATAAAGGAATGCAGCGCTGCTTGGACAAGGCAGCTGTAGTAACACAGCTAAGGATGATGTATTTACCATGTATTAAGGTAACATCAGTATCTCTTTTAGTATGTTGAGCAGTTCCAGGGAATTTGTTGTCTTTCACTAGCTCTGCAAAGACAGAAAATCCCTTCTATCTGACAGGTTTCACAAGCATACTGAGATTCGAGCTAAAGCGCATTATAATGGTCAAAACAGCAGTCCTATCCTGCAATGGCTCTGGACACAAAAGATTTCCAGTTCTTTTCTTCTCTAAGTTCTTAGGTTACAGTATAAGAAAAAAAAATCCACAAAAAAACCAAGAAACTTCCAGATAAAAAGAAAAGCACAGCTATCTTTCTGGATTTTGGTATGTTAGCAATAGAAAGAAAAATCCATCACTTTCCCCTGGAGAAAGACGTGGGCTTTTCACCCAATGGGTCACATTTAACCTTTTTACAGGGCACTCAAATACAAAATAAACCACACTTTTATCTCTTTTTTCCCCTTGGCTGTATTTACAATGTTCAGTTGCTGTATCTTCCAGCAAAATTACTGTTAAACAGATGACAGTTCTAAATGTCTTTCCATAAAAAGCCAGCAAAGCCCATCATCACATCTCCATAGGTTTTAAATTATGTGGAGTTTATCGTCAAACTGCATTTTCCAGTTCAGTGAATCCTTTTGATGACTATTGCTCCAACATCCTTGTTTGCCATTACCAAATGGAAAGTCACCATATGACTCATAATAACTTGGATTTAATTGCAAAGATATGACTTTGGTCCAAATGGATAGTATGGGAGGGTGGAGCAGGCAAGTTATTCCATATCTCTAAAGCAGTGATAAGATTTCTTTGAAATATTTTCAAATCATTTTCACCCCAGTTTTGAAAGTCCTTATTAGATTTCCTCCAATCTAAAATATTCCTGGGGGTTCTCCCTTGTGATGTTATTGCCTAATAAATGGTGTGGAAACTTGGAATCTTTCATAAAAGCTCCAACAACATGAAAATAGTTTCCATAATGAATAGATTTTAATCTCTAACTCCCTCTGTAGAAATGCTTTAATCATGAAAGACAGAATGGCATTCTCATGGGGCTGTTATTTAAAATACTGAAGAAAAATATTTCCATCTTTTATGCAATTGTGAAACATGGCTTGGTGCTTTGTTTACAACAAGCAAGCAGATGTTTATTTCATTGAAAGAATTGACTGGCATCTTGTATGGATTTTTGAGAGGGAGTGTATTTGTGCCCTGTGAAATTCTCGTATTTCTGTTCTGAGTCTATATCTTGACATTATTTTTAAGGGAATATTGAGTATTTGGAGTAAGAAAAAACCTTTCCATATAATATTCCTCACATGTAGTGGAAGCAAATGAATAGGTTGTATAAACAGCAATACAGTATTCTCCCATGGGTTTATGTTATTGCTGTCTCCAGAGTGAGGACAGGGAGGATTGGGCATGAGTGTGGATTTCTCATTTTCCAAGTCCACGTTTTGAAATACTGAAAATAGAAAGAATGTATAAAGGAGACCAAATTTGCACATACTGCTAAACATCTAAATAACATGAATCTTGACTCTACCTACAATAACAAAATTTCATTCCAGCTGTGCATCCTGCATTTATTAGCAATTAACACCATTTTGATTTAATTTCTAGCTTCTTCTATTCCTTCTTACATATGCAACATGTACCACACAAGCATTTGAACTCAATCTTCTCGTGAAAGTGATAAATATGGATGTGATGGGAGGTTCATGACTCCATAGACAAAAAATCCTCTGAGATTTGATTTATGTATAATTAGGTAATGAAAATATTACTAAAATCAAGCATAAAATTTCATTACTAATCTAATGTTAGATGCACAAGAAGGGAAAGGGTAACAATAGCCTTATTGACACATGGAGGTCCCTGTGACCACAAAATCCCAGAAAGTTCAGTAATACCAACCAATTTACTAGGTGATAATTTTATTAAACTATAGATGGCTTTGCATGGAAAGAAGTAAATTCATTGGAATATTAACTTAAAACCAGTATTTCAATATAACTTTTAGTTTGGGTGAATTTTATTTTTCATGTCAGAATAATTTACCCTGAATATAGCGACATATTTTATTTTGAGGAATTGTTTAAAAAGTTTTCAAGATTCTCCTGAATCAATCAACAAACAGATTGAAACATGGGATAGGGAAGAACAAAAAAAGGGGAGCAGATTCAATTTACAATGAAAACCAAACACTTGCCTGGGAAAAAAAACTCCTCAATACCTTGGAAATTTGTTTTATTCAAAACTTCAAAATAAAATATTTTTATATCATTAATTAAAAACTTAGTGAGAGGAAAATCTCTGCCAAGTAAGTGAAAATAAGTTAAATTTTAAAAGGTCAGGTTTCCTAACTTTAGTTTTCCAATTTTAGTTAGAAAACCCTCAAATGCCAAGAGCAATAAAGGATTTGGTACAGCACGAAAGATATTTCAAATGTAGGGGTACACATATACTGCAAATGACTCAAGCTTGAAATAGCATCCACTAAGCCAGAAATCATGCAATACTATCATATTTTAGGAATGTTTTGTATCTGTTTCTCTCTATTTATTGGGTCTATTTAAAGGGGTTTTCTAAAATTTATGAACGTTTTCTCATTTATTTTCTCCTTGAAAGTACATTTTGTTATTCAAATACATCATTATATTTTAGTGCTTCCCTTATGGAAGGGATTTTTACAATGCCATTTAGAAAAACGTCAATTTTCCATGGTGTCTTATCCTTTTGAATTACCAACTGAAGTTCATCTAAAAATAAAGGGTTAGATTAGGCATAATTTAAAAGCCCATAGGGAAAAAAAGGTCAATTTTTACTAAGAGAAACACAGTTTTAATAATAATAATAATATATGTGGAGATTTTATTTCTGTTAGCTTGCACAAGGCTTTCCCATTGGAGTATCATATTGATCTCCCAACTCATGCCAAAGTGCTGCATGCTGCTGTACTGCCAAAGAAGTCAGCAGGATAAAATGCTCAGGAACCTTTGAGCGAGCCATTCTCAAGAACTCCACCAGGACCTATTATACCAAAGCAATTGGATGTTATGATGATCATATTAAATTGAAGGTAGAAAAAGTTCACAGCAGTGCACCTTGAAAAGAACAATTTAAACTACTCATATGCACTGATAACTTCTGAATTAGTCATAAGATACCCGTGGAAAAAAAAAAAAAAGAAAAAAAAAGGAGTCATCAAGGAGAACTGAATAAATCTATTTGTTCAGTGTTCAGTCAATACCTAAAAATCATGCTATAACATTAGGTTTCTTTAGGAAGGAAATACAAATTTAAAGATGTAATGTTAATATCAAAATCACTGGTGTATCCTCACTTGCAATATTAGATGCAGGTGTAGAATTTCATCCCCCAAAACCCCAATACAACAGAAAGAATTAAAAAAAAAAAATTACTATGCCTCATAGTGAAAACTGTCACAGGACCTTTCTCAACAATAAGAATTTCAAAAGAAAAAGAAGTAGAGATAGAAAAAAATAAGACTCCAAAGCATTTCCCACAGTTTATAGGAATATTCAAATGGAATGTCTGATTCTGGGTTAATTGACATGGTTAATTTTTGCAGTAGCCAGGAGTGGGCCATGACTAGCACACTGAGACTATTCTATACTACCTCATGTCATTGCTGGGGGTGGGTGAAAGGAACTGTCTTCGAGATAGAAAGGGTTCCTTCCAGTCAAGAAAGTCATGGATAGATGGGGGGATTGGGTTAGCAGGGTGCTGCTCCCAGCTGGAGAGAGCAGTGGAGTGGCTCTGGATGCAGCTGGGTCAGGATGGGCTCAATGAGCATTTTGCATATGAACCACTTTCTCTTCTGTACGCTTTTGTTATTAATATTGTGGCTCTTACTGTTCATTTTCTTATCTGATCGCCATTTCCAGTAAATTCAACCTGTGATATTTGCCTTTTGTGCCTCCAATTTTCAACTGCATCCCACTGCAGTGGGAAGAGGGCAGGAAACACAGGACTGAGAGAAAGCAGCAATGTGGTTTTGAAAAGTCTCCTTGGGGGCACTGAATTTGGGAGTATCATTCCTAACACACAACAAAAAGACAGAGAAGCTTTCATTGTGTGTAAAGAACCTGTGTAGGAAGGAGGAAAAAACCATAGAAGACACCATGTCAGAAAAACAGCAAAATAGACATGAAGGAACACCATCAGACTTTCTCAGCTACCCCTTAGATTTTGGACAACAGAAAATACTGAATGCTTTCCTCAGCCCCTAAAATGAAGGTCTGTATTTCATCCTTGCCCAAGACTTGTACTGTATAGCCATCCCAGGGGCATTAACATGATGCCAGTGGTGGTTTAGGCCAGAGATGTTCAACCCTCCCACCAAAGCCAACAAAGAGAGAAGATTCCATTGCTCCTAGTTCTGCAAAACCCAGGCCTTTGGGTAAGGCCACGGTTTGGGCATTCAAAAGCCATGACATTCAGATAAAATTTGACCGCAGGCAGTGTATTATGTTATCAGATCTTCAAAAAAGGTCCAGTTAGTATACTGCACAATGTCCACATAAATAGCATACATTTCCCAATATTTTAAATACTTATACACACAATGTTAACTAGCACTACAAGATATTGCAAAAGCAGAGTCCCGCAAAGCTTTAGCAAACAGTCATGGTGAGACAATAAGTAATCAGGAACTGCAACTTCTGCGCTACCTTGGATCAGCACATCCTGTCCCACAAGCCACTTCTCACACAACTGGTATCTTTTTTCTAGGCAAAGAAACACATTACAGGAAATAAAACACAGCCTGTTTTAGTATGCACCATAGCATGCTTCTGAGCCAGTAAGAAAGTTCTATCCAAGTGTGAAACTTCCTTAGCCACTTTTTGAGGTACTGTTAAGAAACCACAGTGACAGGTACACCATAAAAGCCTCAGAAGATTAGGTTAACCAAAAATAGGTCCTTTTCTATAATGAATTATTTTCACAATCACCTAAAGAAAGCAATAAAAATAATTTCTGCCCAATCCCTTCCAAAGAAAACAACTGAATTATAACAGATCACATCCAGTACAGTCTTTAAATAAAACTAAGCTTTGAAAATAAAAGTTGATACAGCTAGTTATTCTCATCTTGACTTCTTTACTATGGTTCTTTGTTTCTATTACTGATCATTTTGGAGTAACATCTTGGAAGTAACAGTGTTCCATGTTATTTTGGGCTGTATGGGAGAACATGAGTGTCTTGACTGTAATTCCCTTCTGGAATTTATTTGTGTTGACTGCTGACCAAGCTGTCTGAATCCTAACAATAGAAAGGCAGGAATTACTTAGTCACTGTCTCCTTTCTTCTGTGTCTGTTTCAACTCCAGACATCTCTGCATACACTGAAGATGAAAGGATGTGATTATTTTCCTGTCTGGATACAGGCTCACAGTTGGTACAATATTTCTTTCCTATGTAGACAGATGGGTAGTTGATCTGTTTTATAAGGAAAAATAAGCAGCAAATGCCAGACTCATGCAAATTTTATCAATATTGGATTTTTAAAACTCCAAACACAACAATCACAATAAGAAACGTTTGCTGGGAAAATTAAGCACAACCTCTCCTCTGTCGCAATTATGGTCTTGCATCAATGGATTTCTGAGAATTGCAGCTTGGGGCTCCAGCCACTTCTATGCTTCAATTACTACTATTACTCTACTACTACTACTACTACTACTACTACAACTACTACTACATTATAATTCTTTTTCCAGGATTCTTCATTCTCTCCTTTCCTTTGTTTGCAGGTTTCATGTTCAAAAGGATCAAATTCACTGAAGTAAATATGAACAAATGAGGGAACATCAGAACCAAAGTTCATACAGGCAAAAGAGACCATAAACAAAGAAAATATTAACTGTCATGGCACTGTCCTTATTCTATTGTCAGGGCAGAAAGAGCATCTAGGGGAAGCTGCATCAGAAAGACATAGATGCCACATAGATAATGTCTGTTGATTTCTTTCTACTTTGCAAACTTTTACTTTTGGGAACCTTTTGTCAAGTTACTTTATCTCAAGTTTTCCTGAAATAGTAACTTGAAGCGGTAAAGAAAGTAAAATAGTACTTTGTGGAGAAGTGAAAACAACATCACTGAAGTTTCAATTTTGGTTTATATAGCCCATTTATTTTGACAAATCATCTTCTTGGTATTTAATATTACAGCTTTCAATATTTCCCAAAAATGTATCTTAATTCTTATTTACTTTGCTGGCAACTTGGCTAGCAAATCGTTTGTGCTTGCCTCTAAGCTAGTGTAATGCTGACAGAGAATGCTCTCCTCAACTTCTATTATGTCAAAACTTACAGAGTACATTTGATCTGTGTGAAGCCAAACAGAACTTTCAGTGGCTCTACTACTTGACTGACCAGGGAAAGAAACATCAGGATTAGCTCAGAAAGCAGACAGTCATCTGTGTGGACAGAAAAGCTGACTTGAAAGGCTAAGCTGGATCATATTTTCAAAACTCCTCTCCCTTTGTTTCTGTGGGAAGCTGATACTATTGCAACCATGTTTTTACTATCAATCAATGATTGCCTCAATCTTCTAGCATCGTTATTTTTCAAGGTAATAAAATTCTGAGTGTTGGCTAGCGAAGGAGAGAAAAACCCCTTCACTCAACTTTAACTAGTTTAACTGCAATAAGCTTTCCTCAAGCTGGTAAATTAACATCTGAGCCATACAAATCTTTTTAGACAGATTCAGTTGCAGTTACAATAATGAGGAGGCAAAAAGCTGGAAGAGATGCAAATAAAAGTGATCATGCACATGAACTCAATGGTAATATCATATTTCTGAACTGCACATCAAAACCTTAGGAGTATAATGGTACTTTCAGGCAAATTCAATGGCGCTTTATTAATTTCAATGGAATTGCACCCACTTACAAGAATAGCAAATCTAATCCATCCATTTCTATTGTCAGCATTTTTTAGTTTGTAGGAGGAAACTCTAACTTCTTCCGACTGCTGAAAAAAAAGGCTGGAAAATTAAGACTGGGTTGATTTCCCCACCCCTTGCTTGCTGAATAAATGCAGATAAGCCTAGAGACATGGGAAGTTCCCTGCCATTACAAGTTTTAACTACAAAATATCTGGGCTTCCTAAACGTACTTAGTGAGAGAATTACTAATTGCAGATTTATTATCTGTGCTCTGCAGTAAGAACTATTAGATCATCCAAATGTTCATTTTGATTCCACAGTCTAAGCAGCTAATCCTGGAAGCAAGCCAACAAGTAGTTACATATATCTCCAATACACTCTTGCATATAATTTTAAAGTGTCTTTTTAAGCTTTAGCGTTCTTATTATTCTTCTAATGCTTATGCTTTACTATTCTTGATGACCATTTTAGCTGAGCTACGAATAGAAGACTGTCTTGGAATACCTACTTGGTCACCACAATTTGGCAGCTTTCAAATTAGTTCCTTGGGGAGGAATAATTGACAATGGAAGGACAAGTAGCTTTAGTGTTATCCTTATTCGTATCCAAAGGAGTGTAAACTCCTGATTCCCTGAAGCCCAGGGAGTAATTCCATGCCTACCTGCAGTCAGTAGTCAGCCCAAGACTGTGTCTCCCTTAAATTTTTAAAGGTCATTGTGACTTCAGCTTCTTTGGTTTTAATTTGTCTGCATTTCCTTTTCCTTCTCTCCTTTCTCCAGTCAATCCCAGTTCCTGCATGTTTTATCATTTCCCAAGAAAAGGCATTAGCCAAAATGGTTTCTGCTCACTCTTATCTGGGCCTGTGTTCTGCTTTTCCTATTTTTGCTATGGCTGAACAAAAGTGAATTAATTGTTCCTTTGTTTACACTGAATTGAAAGGAAACTGCTTCGTGTAACACCTTTAACCCAAACTGTAATAAAAGTTATTTTTTGCACACACATATATTTCCTATAAAGCTTTCTTTTTTAAAATTCTTTATAACATATTTTGCACTTATTGATGACTGATGGAATTAAGCAGTCACCAGAATTTGTATAAGCATATGCTCTTATTTATAATAATTCCATTAAAGCCTTGCTTCTAGCATAGAGATGCTGTATAATACTTTAGCTTTGTAGGACACATGGCTTCTACTAATGATATTTTTCTGCATTAAGAAGCAAAATTATGAAAAGTCAATGAATGTACAGAGCAACATGCAAGTATGAATTTACACTGGATGATCCATTCTGCACAATATGGATTTCACCAGAGACCAATCCTACGTGGCAAAAGAGCCAGGCAGAATGAAAACTATCAACACCAATATGACTCTAAAAAGTGATTTGTAGAAATGAACAAGAAAATTATCATCCTTATGAGCTAGCATGCATCCCTCTTTCTCCCCAAAACAACTGTGGGCAAATGCTACTTCAAATATAATTCTAATAGGACTATCCAATAAAGGCAGGATGGAAAAACTATTTGCTTGGTTGCTAATTTAATTCAGGTAAGTTGCACATCATTGTTAGATGGGGTTCAAACCAAAAGCACTTTGAAGTTCTTCAAAGCTTGTCTATTTAAACGTCTAAATACATCCACCACTAAAAACATAGCATGACTGTACTTAAAAAGAATGCAAGAGGTTGATAATGCATTCATTGTTAATGCAGATTAACACCACCACATAACAGCATGTAGCATTTCCATACACTGTGATGTTTCTCAACAGAATAGCTTCTGCTAAAATTATTACAATCTTCAAAGTGTCATCTTCTTACCCAATAGTCATGAGAGACAAACCTACTGTTATTTCAGGTACATAGATTGTACTTTTCACATTTCAAAAACATTCACAGAAAAAGACTGTGTTCTGAATTTAGTCATATAATTATTATTTTTAAAACAGAGACATCAATATAATGTTATAGAAAATCACCAGGCCCCTTACAGAAATTTTAAAAAACTGATAATACTTAGTGTGTCATATATTTGGCTGGTTCCTAAGTGTTCAAAAAGACATATATCAATAGCTATATCCTTGATTTTGGAAAGAATATATAACCAGCTGGCCAAGTTACACTGAACTGAAAATGCATACAAACATTGAATGTTACACAATTAATATACAGCTAATGTTTTCAGCATTCAAGGAGATATAGTTTTCTTACTGAATACCAGTTCTGTGATGGCTAATATGAACAAATAACTTTAAGTATACTTCTACCACTTGATCATGTCTCAGAATGACAATATAGCTAGCTACAATGGCTACTATAATTTTCAGTATTTTGGAAACCATCTCAGCATTTGAAGCCAAGCAGGAACTGCAGAAATCAAGTAAAGAACTTCAGCAATCTGTTACAGCAACTCTAAATATATTGCAACCATAAATCTCTGTTCATAAATTTTATTTTTGGAAAACAGACACTGGGAGGATACAACAATAAAAAGCAAAACACCTTCAGATTAGTCCAACATCAGAAAATGAAAATGACAGCCTCACACATCAGACAGAAACTGAAAATACCCTCTAGCCAATTGCACAGGAACTAAAAACAACTTGTCTGGCTCAAAGAAATCTGATTTCCCCAAAGGAAATTGCAATGCAGAAGCAAGGAGAGCTGGAAAAGACAAAACGTCAAACAAGCTTCATTGTCAAATTTTTCAAGAAATCTCAACTACATCTTCACCTGGCAGGGTCTTTAGTTTAACCAGTCAAAAGTGATCTCATCTAATAAGGGCTAAATAAAAAGATACATGGGTTTTCCCCTGATAATGTTCTTCAGCAAAGCCTGCTTAAAAATATTTGTGAACCACTGAAAAAGAATTACAGCCAAATTCATCTAGAAATAAAATTATACCTTCAGGCTTATGAAAATATAGATGGCAAGATGATACACATGATAGTTTACACTCTTTCTGAAACAAAAAGTGGGGAAACTCAAAATTATCTTGATTTTCCAGCCAAGGAACTACTTGGAGAAACAAAGCACAGAAATGAAACTGAACACCATGATGGCAGTATATTCATGTGTGATTTCCTACAGAATCTTTGAGAGTTAATCAGTGACTGGCATTCTTCAGTCACTGTTCATCCCCCCATTGACATTACTTCATTATGATTTGGGTATGTGACTGCACCTACATATCAAATGTTTAGAAAGCAACATCTGTGGACCCTGAAAGACTTTCACATTTTTGTGTGATGTGAGTTGTGTCTATCATAAACAATCCCTGACTGGGGCAATTAGAAAGAGATTAGAAATAGATCTCCTGCACCTTGGAATAGAAAGTTCTGAGTAGGATCATAGAATCATTTAGACTGGAAAAGACCTTTCAGATCATCAAATAAGTAAATCTTCCTTCCCCCCAACTCTCTCTAATATCCATAGGCTGAATTTTCAGCACAAAACATACAAAGGAAAGTCTTTTAGCTTGAGAAACAAAGGAGGAATTTTTTTTAGCTTTGGTAGCTGGAATCTAAGAAAGAGCAGGCTTTCTTGTTGCCTTGCATTTAAAATAGTCAGTTATATCCGTACAGAGACTTGAAGACTGTGTAAACAGAATAGTACCTTTTGTAAAGACATTACTAAACAGGACAATGGCACACAATGAAAAAACTAGGCAAAAGAAGGCTAGCCCAAAATAATCTTGAACTAAATTAATTGAACTAAAATAGATTGTTTATTCTTTAAACAATCATGTTCATATGCTAAGAAAATGGATCAGAGAAAATGGACTTTAGATTATTTAAATGCAGCACTTAAGAGGAAAGTGAAATGTGTGTCCAAGAAATAAAGCTGTTTTGACATTTGCAAAATTTGTTTCTATTAACAATCATACTATGATTAAAGTGTGAAAGCTGAAGACTAAGTATTTGTGTCCATAAAGATTTAAAGTATTTCTTCATGTTTCAAGTATTATGATTGAAAAGCAATAACAAAGGTTTCTCAGCTTAAAGATACACTTAAAACAGAGGTTTCCAGCTGCATGTATCTCTGCAGAAGAATCTTCAGATTCTCCACTGTAACTCAGTGTAGATTATGGAAAAAAACTTAAACCTAATATTCTATCAGGCCTCAGAAGATCTTTCCAAAAAATGTCTTTCAAACAGTCTGAACAAATTATATCTTTTGACAGTTTGTTATGTTATTTAAATTATTTAAAGCCTCTTCCCTCAAAGCATATACAGGCTCTGACCTTCTCTCTATTTCAGTTATACTGGCACTATTTCAACAGGATCATGGTAACTGTGAGGAGTTACCTTCTTGGTTACTACCTCCTGGACGACGAATGGACTAATTTCTCCCAGCCCCTATTTTTCTCCTTCTTTTCCAAAGATTTTGAGGAAGTTTTTAGAAAATGGAGTTAATATTGTAACAGGTTTTGTCAAAGTTCATATTGTACTCCTTAATCCATCATATAGAGTGCCCACAGCACTCAGTGGACAGCTGCAGAGATATTTAAAAAAAAAACTAGAATGATAACAAAGACTCAGATATATTCTGTACTCACTCTACATACAGAATATGCCTTTTCTATTCTATTTGAGCTGCACTGCTGTTAAACTGGTTAAATATGGTTTTTGAAAAGAATTTCCACCTTGAGCATGTACATTGTGTGCATCTGACCCTTCAAGGTCTTTCTGAAGTCAGACTATATCATAATTTGCTAATTGCACTAGGAGCTGATGTCATTTACCATGGCATTTTTAATATATTACAAGACATATTACTTCAATTCCAATATGAAATACATCTACTGCTAATGCAATGAAATCATTACAGCAATTAACAAAAATATAGTTGTATAAAATCCTGAAAACATGAGTGGGATAGTGGCTAAGATAAAACAGAGACAGCATTTCTATCCAAGCAGAGACAGGCACAAATGACACATAGCAAACAAATGGCACCAGGCTTAAGGAACTTGGCACTGTCCCAGAGTGCTACAGAGCTTAATATCTCACAAACCTAGTCTTACATAACTCATTTAAAATTGCCTTCTAGGGGAAAAAAAAAAAACCTTCAGGCATTTAGCAATCCATATATTTTATATGCTGCACTGTACTCTGCATGTTCTGAATTCCTAAACTATTCCAATCATGTGGAAGCAGCAAGACCAGGAAGAGAGAGAAATGCATTCATTGACATAACTAAGCCGTCCTTGGTCAGAGATTTGCTAATAAGCGAGGGAATGGCATTTTGCTATACGTGGCACATACAACTGCAAGGAGATTAACATGATTGAAGGGAAAGGTCCTGATCTACCACAGCACTTTTTTAGAGGTTTTTCTTCTCTAAGCATCTTGCTCTCTCTGTCTAGAGTCATTAGTAAGGCACTGCTCTGGGTGATTGTGCTCATATCATCGTTATGTAAAGTATAAATTCTTTTAGGCACCACCTCTGTCCTTGCCTGCTTTGAGTCAGTTTGTTCCAGATTTGTAAAGTCACTCATACCATCCACTCCCATTAAAATGCAGTCGGCTGTAGATTTGACCTAAGCAATGCCTTCTTCCTGTGTATTCAGCAGACACTGAACACTCTTCTCAAAGAGATGTTGAAGCTTTTGATGATGCAGGTGCACAAACCAATAAATCAAATAAAGATGCTTTAATATTTAACTCAGTTTGAGATGCAAGGGAGGCGATAATGGGAAAAAAATGAAGTCTCTGATAAGTCTAAAATAATTAGTGAATTAATTTTTTTCAGGCTCAGAAACCATTTCCATAAATTATCAATCAATAAAAAACCTCAAATCTCCTTAAAAAAATTCTCAAGATGTACCCTTTTTGATGCTTCCCGTACACTTTAAAAATATTCAGATAAAGGGGAAAAGCATAGTCAGGACCTTGCAGATGCCATGGTTCCTGCAGAGTTTAAGACCAGCTTCCTGCAAAGTAAACAGGTCTTGCATATAAGTAACTGATTAAAGCCAGTAGCTCCTTAATAAATGAGATGCCTTTTTTACTCTAAACAATAAAATAAGCAGCTGAAAACTAGAGGCAGTGTATGCACTGAACCTTGTCTGCCTTACTCTCAGGGTGTACCTAAAATGCTGCCACTGTGCCTGCACATTTGGGAATTAGCTCAGACACCAACAGTGGCAGAATGTGCAGAGATACATATTTGGACTTTTAGACAAAAACAGAACCTGTACTATCAATACCAAAATGAGTAAGTACAAAGCTAGTTTATATATGTCTCTGTGTGCTGTAGCTGTGTGCATCAGATAGCATTGTTTGGGATGGAAATGGAACAGGTAGGAGGAAATGGAAGATGAAGAGACACCAGAGACGAGGCAGAAATAAACTAAGGGGTATAAAGACAATAAGGGAAGCAGGTAAGAGAAAGCAAAGAAAATAAAGAGGGAACAACTGAACAAATTTCGTCAGATTTCATTTGCAAATGACTTGTGTGCAATGATGGAATGACCACAGTGTAATAGAGAAATTATTTACAAAGGCACTGCTACCCTGACCCTGTAGCCCTCAAAGGACAGAATCTACCAAAGGGAATTCCCAGTGGTGAAGAGCTGGCTCTACCACAGCTTCATGAAATAGTGAGTGGCTAAGGAAGAGACACCAGTGTATGCAGTATGGCAACTGAATCATTATCATGGATATTTGGCACAAATAAATACCCCTCGCCACTGTATTTTTATTTTCTTTATAGGATGATAAAAGCCTTCAAAGAAAACAAAAATACAGGGGTGAGGGATATTTTAAAAGCCTTTTTTTTACTATCAAAGGACCAGCAGAACATCCTTTCTGTCACACTGCCAGCAAAATAAAGCAGAGGCAGATAAAATAAAGACAGAGCAGATCTAAAGAATGTTTTGGAAGTTGTAGTTTTGATTTCTGCACATGAAAACCACCCACATGTACTGTAACCATATTAATAGTTTTACTATTTTTAGCAGCAAGGATACAACAGGACATTCTCACATGCAGAATTCGATTTTATTTGAGATAAGGGAATTAGCTCTGAAAAAGTAACAGTTATAAAGGAGCCATTTTCTAAGGGGATTATTATCAACCCATAGTATTATTGATAAATACAGAAACTTTATGGAACTACCTTGCCACAAATTAGGGTACCTCATTCCTGAAGACAACCACTGTTTAAATCAATGTTTTACGTGACTGAAGAGGTGTAAAAAGCACCAGAACTCTTTGAGCTCTACTGTCATGGTACACAAAATTCAATTTGGACAGTACACCAGGCTCCTATGCTTTATTGTATGTGACAATCTTTAAATAATAAGATGGAGAAAATGAGGGATATACATATGATCTTATGTTTACTGCTGAATAAAAATATCCTTTGATAGATAATACTAAAGTTCTTGTTTATAAAACCAGTGAAATATCTATTTCAGTGTTTGTGTGAAAAAATGCCAAATCTCTTCCTAATTGAAGTGCATATTCAAGGCTGAAATGCTCAAATAAACTCCAAATTGTTGTACAATGTCAAATTATTCAAGATTAATGAAACACTTCCATTTTAATTTTTTCTGTAAGGAACAATTTTCAATGGTGAAAGAAGACAAAAAAAAAAAGAAAAAGCCCAGTTTGGTCAGATAACAATCATATTGAAAAATACTACTTTCTGAATTCATAAATTAACCACTGAAAATAAATACGAGGTAGAAGGAAAAAATACCATTGTCCATGGATAACAACTTCTATGATTTAAGAATTAAATTATTCAAATAGCTAAGAGAAAAAGAACACCCAACTTCAGATGGGTGTGAATATTTTGCAACACATCATAACATAAGCTTCTACCACAAACTTGTAACTGCAAGAATCTATGAATATGAAGAGCAGTATATAGAAATATAAACAAGGAACTTTAATTACTGAACTCAAAACCATTCATTGGATTAGACAGAGAAATCCTAAGGCTTTTATAAAGCCATACAAGCAGAGTATACCTTTGTACAATGTGGATCTCTCCTCCACTTTGTACATCTGTGAAACACAGACATAAACAACACTTGAAGAGGAAACAACTAATACACTAGTCATAAAACAGGATTTTTCCCCTTCTTTTGCTATTTTTCCCATTCTACTGCCCCAGTAGAGATTTATTCAGGCAGTGCTTTCACTGGAAATATAAATATCTACCCTGACCCTGTCCAAAAGGTCCCACTGAGTTCTGAAAGTGGAGATGTATGTAAGAGATCTTTCTTTCATGTAGCCATGACTTGGACACAACTATGAGTTGACACTGCCAGTCACTGGTGCTAAATGGAAAAGACTAAGAAATTAATATTATTTATTCAAAAGATATGAAAGGGTTTAAAGAAGCATTTCTGCTTTCATTCTTAGATTGCATCAGAAGTATTTTCTAAGACTGCAACATTTTCCCTTACATACTGTCATATAATATTTATAAGGTACCTCCACCTCCACCCCTGGGGTGCTTCATGAGCAATTAAAATGCAATCATCATAATAAAGAAAAAAATAACCTTAATTAAAACATTGCACAGGAACCTTCCTCAGATGCAGAGCCAGTGGGGAGCTGTCTGTCTTCATGAGATTTTACATATCTGTCAGTCAGACTGGAACCCAGATGCAACATCCGGTTTCATGGACATTTGGATTTACTATACCCTCTGAGATTCATGGATTCATTTCCCCAGCAAACAGAGGATACTCAATGTAGATTACGTATTTTTTAGATAAGATTTTTTACTTGCATAATTTTATTAATGTTTTTAAAGACTTCTGGATTTGTGGGTCACCCACAATCTTCTCTATTCACCTGGAACCATTCTTATCCTCTCTATTTTGAAACAGCACCATCTCTTCACCTTCTAAATTTTGTTTTTCCACCCAGGCATGTTAGATAATAACTTTTGGTAGTTACTTCTATCATTCTTTCTTCAGTGCTGTGTTTACCATCATTCCAGGCAAGGAAGAAATCTGCAAAATATTCTCCCCCTACCCATCACCCACCAGTAGGCTTAGATTTTTCTTCATTAAGTTGTTTTAATCCTCAGTTTTTCAGTGTAGTATTCCCAAAAGGGAGCAGAATATTACAGTAAAAAAATACTGCTCTGAAGTTTGGTTACTTTCAAAAGCACTCCACTGTCCTTTTCTATGTATTAAAACTCCAACACCAAAGGAAATAAAGAAAGAAACAATTGATTTACTTAAGTACTTGGGCACAGAACAATAGTTCTTCCTGGGTCAAAACTACTATTTGATAATACAGTTTGGTCTCCAACTCCCAAAGCAATTTTTTTGTGCTTGACTTGGCATTTTGCTTACAATCTTGATGCAAAATTAGCCACTCCTTTGAAATACTTTGATACTACTAAGGAAATTTTTACCAGTTTCTGATCCAAACTGTCAACTTTGTGACTTATGGTTTTAATACTCAAGCCTAACTGCCACAGAATATGTATCTAACTCTGTCCTTCTGGCCTAAGTTGGCAACAACCATGAACCTAGAATGGCTCTGCCTGAGATACTGACCATGGTGCCAGGGTCCAGGCCCTCTAAGGATGGTGATGTGCCCTGTTACAGCTGTAGATGTGATGATGTCTATCTTCACTAGAAATGGAGTTTCAGGGTCCTTTTCCCTTGCAGCTAAAAGCTCCATGCAAACAGGCAGCAAAGTTTTCAAACCATGGGGGAAAGGGCATGACTAAAAGGAAGATATCCCTCAGTGCACACAGAGGAACAGGAATTAGTACAAATGGCTCTTGCGTGAAGTGAGTACATTATTTCCACAGATATGTGGGAAGAGGTGTATCTCACCCCCTTTGCAATCTCGCAAGCCTTCTTTTTCTTTGAATGAAGAGAATTCAGCTCAGACCTAAAATCATACTGCTGGGTTCAGCTTATTCCATGTTTACAATTAAAGACTGCTGAGCTATATATTGTATATAGCTATATACTATACACATTGTGCCTTTCATATGTTTTCAGTATTATGTTTTCTAATTGTATTTCTACCTATTGGTATTCACTAAGGACCACATTGTCTCATGGCTCTCAAGCTTAATATTGAAGCATTTGGATTCTGACTGATGCATTGTAATTTCAGGAAATCTCTTAAGTTCTACAGAGGTTTCAGAAGAGTGAAATACCACAGAATAAGATAATTTTCTTTTTTTCCAGGAGGAATTCAGGATATCTCCTTGCCTAAGGCATTTACTAATTATTTTCTATTAATTACTAGGATTTTATGCACCAGGCTTCCTCCTGTTATAGCTGTGTTTAGAGCATATTCTCTTTTTCTGAGTAGTCCTTTTATATTTTAGTATCTCCTCTGAACTAAAGGGGAATGAATGAAAAATAGCTAAGAAGTAGCAACATCCATAAGGGCAACGTGAACACAGGGAGAGCTTTTACTGTATCACTTTGAAACAAAGCAGCTTTGTATGCCATGATCTGCCTAATTTGGTGTAAAACAACAGCTCCTTTTGCAGATGTTCCCCCAAGATTACCATTGTGCTTCAGTAAATACAGCTAAAACTGCATTTCCTTTTCTGAATAGAGCTGTATTTGTTAACTCCTGTCAGTCAGTTTTATAAACTAAAGTAATGGACTGGATTAATAGAAGGTGCTATAGGCTCAAGCGGATGACGCATACTGCTGCATTTTACTTTGTATGTTCATGAGGGCATGCAGCACCCATTGCCTCAGTGGGAGCTACTGCTTCCCCTCTGAAACAGCAATGCAAACCCCCCTAACTTCATGTCACCATCACTATTCTCTGTGAGCTCTCCTGTGACCTCAACCTGAAGCAGCTGCAAGGGCTGCAAGAAGTAGCAAATCCTCCATTCTTTACCTTTGTTGCAAACAGATAAAAACATTCTCTTTCCTAAAAAACACAAAGAAAAAAGTTTTATTATTGCCTTTTGTCTTTTCTTTCTGAAAGAGTACATGAATAGTGAAATCAAAACAGTAAGAGTGAAAGACTCTGCTTGTTTTATACCATTTCATAGCACGCTCACTCTTGATTGCTCTTATAAAAGAAATGATCAAGATATGGGTGCAAAAGGAAAAAATAGAACTTCTGTTTTGCACAGAATCTACATAGCAGAGATGGTTGTTTTTATGCTCTAGATATTCAGTATATCAGCAAAGTCAAGACCTTAAAGCCCACCGCTTTTTCTTCAAAAACCAAAATTTTTCCAATAATAATTTCATGTGAGTACAAGAGACCCACACATTTATGAGAAACTTTCTGTTTTCTATTCTAACTGTCTATTGTCAACTGAATAAACATTCATGGAGAAGAATTTGTTATGGATTACTGAAAACTGTAATCCAGATCACACTAGAAACAAGGTTAGATTGAAGATGCATGATGCATTTAAAAATCCTACTCATTTTTTAAACAGCTAGACATTGATAGCAGTTTAGACCAGCCTGTTCTTGCAACCATTTTTGTGAGAGAATGCAGAAAATTGAAGTTAGTTTTGAAATTAAAAATTCAGTAACAGCTATGTATGCATGTAGAGCACAATGGATTTCGTAATAAAGAGTAGGCAGAAGGTCTTTTTACATCTTGAGATTCAGAAGCAAATATAAGGTTTTAAATTAGATCTTCTTGTTAATAGATCATATTTTAGGCACATATAAAGGCATATACAGATGCATTTTTATATGCCCTATAGATATCGTGTTGGTGTATACAATATGTAATGTATGTGAAAATGGTCAGAACTTTTGATATATTAATAACATTTGCATGAACAGAGGTGATTTAATGGGAGTATCCGTCCTTGCCTTTATTTATGTGAAAATAGATGGAATTACGGGAAGGAGATGCAAGACTCTATTGACTAGTAAATTCTATTTTAAAATGAGCCTGAATATGGGTGTTTTGTTCCTCTATAGCCCTGTTTAGATGAGGAAGTGAACAGGTGAATTTGAAATTCAATAGCTAATACACACTAATTTCCTCTGTTAACACTATTTCCTGTATTAACACTAAGTACACAGAATAAGTAGAATAAGTATGCAGAACAATGTTTCACACAAAGTAAAGAGATGCCCATACTAGGAGTGGAATTACAATTTAAAATTACAGTTACTGGTACAAGTGAGTGGGATACAAAGAAAATTACTGTCTATATATTTTAATGGCATTCAAATAAGTTCCAGCAGAATAATTTCAAGATTTCCAACTTACAGGGATTTATTTCAAAGTAGACTGAAGAAAAGTTTATCTCAAGCAGAGGGAAGCTAAAGGCTCTAATCTTATAAGTGAGATCTAAATAATTTTAGGGACTGAGCTCTTAACTATCTAAATATTTTGTGTCGGTTTATATTACAAAAAATTTAATGAAGTCTTTATTGCTAATCTAATTTAAAAGTAATTACATGGTTACTAGATTTATCTCATACTTTTAAGTCTCTGAGTTGTTCTTAACAGCCATTAATTAATAAAAATATTGCAAAAACATTTCTGAATGTGAATCTAATAATTTTTTCAGTTAAAAGCAAGTGAAGTAATAATTTCTACATTCCCCATTATTTGCATTGTGGAAGCCCCCAGGTGTACCAATTGATTTGAAGATATGAAAACAAATGGTCCTTTATACCCTCTAATTTTATTCATGGCAGTTCCTTCTTGCATTTAAAAGCTAAAATTATTTAGCTTTTCTTCAGGCAAAGAAGCATCTTACTATTAATATTAAATTACTCTAGGTTAAAAATAATTGCTACTTAGATCCATGCATAGTTAAGGCTTTAAACTCACTTTTCAAAAGTTATACGAGTCAAAATATTGCTCAAAATAAGGTTATTAGCTGTTGTTGTTCTGCCCAACATCTACCTACAAACGAGAAGGGAAAAAGCATTATTATTTCACCCAAGGTCTGTTGTAAGTAATTTATTTCCATAAACTGGAAGAATTGCAAAGACTCATCTAAAGATCACCAGAAAAATTACAGGTTTAATTTATTCTGTAATTCAATTACTGCAGACATAAAGTATATAAGGAGCGAAATAGGAATTCAAAATTAAAATTTTAGTTCATGTTAATGTCTTAAATTTTGCAATGCAATATTGAGCCATAGCTATACTCCATATCCAGACTACTATATTTCTAAGGTCACTATGAAATATGCATGGTTATTTTTCTCATCTTACCTGCAGATGGTCAGAATTTGTTTTATTGAATTTGTCTCTATTGTCTTCAAAGTTGCACTGACTTCCAGAATATATTCTTGCTTATAAGAATAGCTTGTTTATTCAGACTACAACCAGGCAATTTTAGTTTTAGTGCTCAGTAATGAAATCTGTTTTAGGGCACTCATTGAAGGAAAGTAGAAAACAAATTTTCCTATTCTCTTTTCTTTCAGAGATATTTGATTTTTAAATCTCAAAGTATTAAAATTAGAAAGTCACAAGCTTCTGGAAAATAACTTCTGTGTCTGCTTCCTTTCAAGAAACAAAATGGTGATGAACAAAGTTGCAGAAACAAAGCCATAATGGGTTTGTATTCACAATATTTAAAGGGGTAAATAGCAGTCAGCCTAGAAATACAATATAAACCAAAGTGACATAGAGGATTCATTTTTCCATGCTTGTAAGAAGTCTCATAAATGAGAAGAGATATTGACCTCTCCACCCCACAAGAGAAAACTAAAAAAGTCAAGGGGGTTTTCCATTGTAAGCAATAGACTAATTTAACTGTTGTCATTAAGATCTAACTTTTCTTCTTTTCTTTGTTGCTGCAGTTTGATAACCAGGGGAGCAGCTGACATTGATGGTGGTATCCATAAATTTACAATCCAATGATGATTTGCCACACTCCCTGAAAAACAAGGTCTTGCATCCACTGCATTTGTAAAACAGCAGACTGCCTGAACACAATTACTGTGTAAGTGAAAACTGCCGTTCCATGAGACAATTAAATCAAGTCTAGAGCTTGACCAGGAACCAGAACACAAGATTCTGCCTGTAAACAGTGTCATTTTTTAAATTGCCTTTGAAAAGCCTGGAATTAAACTGAGGGATAAACCTGACCTAACACAGAAAATTTTCTATAAATAATCAAGCATACAGCAGTTATGGAACACTGTCAGACACAGGATCAGTTTCAGTAGCATTGCAACTTCCCAAGTCAATGCAGTTACAGTCTCTCACTTGCATCCAATTATAGTAATCTATAAGAAGAGTGAAGCATCTTACATCAAATGATTCATTTTGTAGTAAAACAGAAATGACCATTCAAATTATTTCCTGACAGTTTACAGAAAAAGGGAAAACTTTCCTGTGTTTTACCATTATAACTCTGCAACTAGGAACAAAGCAATTCATTCCCTTGCTCACAGGAAACATAAAGAGGTCACATATATTAATATGTGTGTAAAAAATGGACAGCTGTTTGAGGAACTACATCCTTCCAAGCTACTGCCTTGTAGATACAATCTTTCAAGAAAACATACTGTCTTAGGCCACAAAGACTAAATATTGCCCCAAACTGGAAAGAAGAGATGGAAAGAGGGAGAACAGAAGTAAAGCTGAAATATAAAACACTACTAAAATCCAAGTAGTGATGCAAACCTGGTATTTCCTTTATTACATTATTTGCTCTGTAAGAATATACTGGAATGACAATAAATAAATAAATAGTTTGCCAAGGTAAATAAGCTCCTTTTATGACACAGGTACATCACATTAAATTTCTAGCCCATTTGCTTTTTCCCTAAAACATTTGAACTACATCTCCATATCTACAAATAAATGGGGAAAAAAAGAATATATATAACAAATATCTAAAAGTAGATTTTTTTTTTGCACACAAATAAAGTAATGGAATGCCAATTACAGAACAAGTATAGTACATTTATCTATCTGTAAGAATTTACTGTCAGTTACAGTTAAATGAGCAATCTGGATGTCAGATCAAAAGAGAGATGATATGTAAGATGCAACAAAAAGCACATTTGATAGGTGTTGTAGACATTGGAAGACATGGACAGTTTATTTATAGGAAATACTATAGTATTATATTAGGATCTGATTCTAGCAATCCACTGAATTCTTCAGGAAATAATTTGCTGCTGCTGCAGAATTCTGTTCATCACTGAACTTGAGGAAAAACAACAGCAGAGAACCTGAAGGACTGACTGTAAGGGAGCAATGCTCTCACAAGACATGCATTTGGCACAGGTAGACAACAAGCCACAACTCTTTCTTCACAGCTAAATTAGAAGACTCATAGATCTGTGATTAATGGGTATTGGTACCTGAAAGGAAGATGTGTGACTAATCTAGAACAGTTCAGAAAATATTTCTAGAAAGTCAAATAAGAAGCTAGAAGTAGAAAGACTACTTCTGCAGTTAAAGGAGATTAAATTGTCTTTCTTAAACTATTAAAAGAAGAAAGTGCTTTTCCATTTTGAAGCCTAATTAGGGGTGAGTATATATATGTGTATATAAATATATGCGTACATATGTGTGTGTATATATATATATATATATATATATATATATATATATATATACACATACACGCACATAAATTGCCCTGTACAGGAATACAGGATAGTCAAACTCAGTGGAAGACCATCAGGAAAAGCATTAAGAATGTGAAGGTCAAGGGGAGTAATGAGGATAGAGTTTTTCTTGACAGTCATTGGACAGTTGCCTTGAGCCTTAATTAGTATCATAAGTATACACCAAAGTTCCTGAATATACTCAATAACATTAGCTACAAGGGCATTATTTATTTATAATACTGTTATTATAGTTGTGAAGTAAACCAAAATGAAGGTTTATCTGAAATTTTGTCTGAAGAGCACTTTTTCTTTGCAAAGGTGAGTGAGAAAGCAGGCATCTATAATGGCCTAAAAACACTCACTAAATACTTTGTCCAGAGTTTTTTGGTCATGATAAGAACAAAGTCTATAATAGATTAATCTAGATTATCTAATCTTTTCTTTTTTTTTTTTTTTTGCTCCTACTGGACTTCAACGAGAGAGATCTCAGCAGCTTGTTCACTGCACCCACAGTATTTTGTTTCCTGACGAACTCTACATAATTTTGACAACTAGGAGTCAGATTATTTAATCAGCAATGAACCCATATGCAATAAAAAGGGTTAAATTTCTTAAAGCTGTTTAGGTTTCTCATGCTCTATAAGTACAGGAAGTGCTCTCTTAAATGGAAAATGTCCAGGAGTGATTAAAAATAGCCTTATAATAAACTCAGTGTAATTGTCTTTGGATAGCATGAAATTGAATACACTAAGGTCATTAACCTTCAGTACTCAAATTCTGTTTTTCTATAATTATGTTTTCTGATCACAGGAACCTTGTATATCAGAGCCAACAAGGCCCACGTTACACTATGAAACAAAAGTTAAGGCCACATGGTCAGTTGACCTTCACATTTAGCATTCATAGAAAAGAATACTTTGCAAAGTAAGAATTTTTTGGTTCAGACTACTTCCCCTGCTTCTAGAAGTAATTTTAAACTTAAGAATTATGCTGTTTTCCTTCCTTTGGCATGTTTTTTGCCCTTAACTATGTAATAAAAATGCTAGTGCAATTCTTACTACATAGTGCTTATACTTACTGTTTTAGTGCTTATATTATGTTTGGAAATAAATATATATAAACTCAATTTATCCATCCTATATGTTGCAATCTCGCAGGATTATAGTCCTTCATTTAAAATTCTGGGTGTAGTTTATAGAGCAATAAGTTCTTGAAAGTGCTGTATTCTCTGTGATCATCCTTTCAGAACATGAGATACCAGTTCTCACCATGACTTTCCATTAACTTACAGTTAAATTCTTTTGTAATCTTTCTTTACATTACAGAGTCAGCACTTGATGTGCATACAGGTCATTTCAGAAGAAAACCCACTCCATGGAAACAGTTTGTTTTCTACACAATACTGTGAGAAAAGTGTTGCTTTTTTTCAATTTTCAAAATTTGATTGTAATCCAGTTTTACTAATAGGAATCCAATATTATGGGCCAAAGAAAGATTATCTGAGCAAATGGCTGAAGATGAAATGAGAAGGACAAAAGGAAGAATTGTTGCTAATTGTCACTGATAAACTTAGATGTCTGTATACTAAAGAAAAAAAACACAAGGTGGTAGAAATCAGGTGGCAGATAACCAGGCATGGGAAATAAGAGAAGCAAATGTATAACTTGCCTCACATTTAATCCAGTATGTTTCAGGAAGATACGACAGAGCAGAGAGGCAGTGACCTTAGCTTGCACATGAAGAATTTGCTCTGAAGCCTGAAATGTGGATGAACTCTTTGAAAGCATAAGAACAGGAAAAAGGAAAAAAAAAAGGGGGGGATCTGTTTCAGAAAGGTAACTCATGAAGCCAAATCATCAAAGTCTGATAAACCAAAATTTCTGCAGGCCTTTTGCAAAATAATTCAAAACAAACTTGAGTGGTGGGAATGAAGGATGTTAGCTTGTTCAGATATCTCTTGGGGAAGGAATATGTTTTGTCTAGTCAACTATTGAAATGCATTGGTCGAAAAGAGCTGTGCACAAATATTCCTCAATATTTGGTTCTAATAATAGAAAGCAACTACTGGAGAGCACTGAAGTAGATACATCTTGGTCTCCAATGACTTCATAGGAGCATATAGACAAAAAAAATTGTTCCCATGAAGGCAGTCAACTACTAAAAGATGTTCAAAGAGGCTGCAACATCTCCATTCTTTGAGATATTAAAGACTGGACAAAGCTGTTAGCAACCTGATCTTGGTTGACATTGTTTTGAACTACGGTTTGAACCAGGGAGGTCATCCAAAAGTTCCATAAATTTTTATCCTTTCCTTGATTCAATGATCCTACAGGAAATGGCAGTGTTCTTGGCCCGCAGAAGGGAAGGAAGAAATGTGAATATACACTGAAACTGAACCTCAGTCAGTAAGAACCAATCCAATATATACCTAGCTCAAAATCCTACCTCCATCAGTGACCGAACAATTAAATGAAGTGACTATGTTATTGTTGCATGAGCAGTATGAAAGATAGTTAATATGGCAAAAAAAGGCTGAAGGAGACACACAACCTGCAGCAGAATCAATTCAGATTAGGCATTAGAAACAATATTTTAGTGATAACAGTACTGAATCAATAAAATATAGGTAAGTAGCAGAAGTAGATAAGTTGCAGAAGCCACAACTTTGGAGCTTGTTTAAGAATATATTGGACAACCATGTACTCACCCAGTAAGATTCATTAATATGAGTTAAACTGAAAGACTCAACTGTCTCCTGTTTCACCGATTCATCAATATGAGTAAAAGTAAGACATTCTCACATTTTCTCTTAATCTCTCCCTTCTGTTTCCTTTGCCAATCACCAAATCTCTCTCATCAGTATTCATTACAGCAGCTGATCATACTTTGGAGTTAGACTTCTCTCTAAAATCCTCACACCCACATTGTATCTGAATCTCAATGAAGTTAGAAACTTCCACTCCACCTCTAAGATTCTGTACATGCTATTAAACCATAGGATCTGCATCTCCTTACCTTTCAGTACTGCAAGCTCCTTTCTGTTGGTCCGGACCAGTGCAAACTGGCTCTGCTCATACATATCCAGAAAGATGCTGAAAAAGTGATTTTCCTAGTTCATATTTTAACTGCTGTTTGTTTGCATCCTTTCACTAGCTCTCTTATAAAAAGAAATCAGAAAAGGCTGGTATGCATTTTCAGTGTGTGTACATGTATCTCTATCAAACAAATTTGCTAACATGGTTATCTGGCAATGCCAAATTCATTTTAGCCTTACTAAATGAACAGGCAAGAAAGCAAACAGCCACATAATTTATGCTTTCCTTCCTCTTGTCTATGATACTTGGGCATATGTTAACCTTAACACCTGCATAGCTGCCCTGTTATTTTCCTTACACCTCTCTTTGCTGTACTGGTGTGCTAACACAATGGGCTATCAGATTGAGCAAAACCAACCCACTGTTCTCCCTTTTTGGTCTTCATTTACACACATTTTATAATATGTAGATTTGTATTTAAGATTTAATTTATAGGCTAAAGCACAACCTTTCTGTGTGCACAGTTCTCAACAAAATGAGACCCATAGCATAACAACACCCTTGCTATTAGAACCTAGTTTCTCAAACATACTTTTCTATCTGAGGATGTGGATCTGAAAAATCTATAGTTGCTTTTCCTAGCATTTAATATCATACAATAAACATAAGGCAAGTAATTTCTTAAATGCTCCTTTCTAAGTGGGGAAGCTATAGACTCTTCATCTCCCCTTTGCAAATAATTACCATCTACAAGTTATGGTGTTGAACAAAGGTAATTCAATGTTTCTTTAAGTTTAGATATTGTAGTTCACTGATGAGTTATTTATGCTATTTGAAGATCTTTTTCATAAGGCCATAAAAAGCAAGCACAGATAAGCAAGACACCTGGCTGAACTACCTGAGCACAGTAAAGCCAAAAGAAACCATTTTGGTAGGCATATGGCAAAGTGCTCAATGCCTTCCTTCAAAGAAGAGAGGGGCAATTCAGGTCTTACCAGTTACAGCTGGTAGATTTCATCTGCCTGCAGGTGCAATTGCCCACTTATCATGATGAAGAGACAGTATGATAAGAATGATTTCTTCCCTCTCTGCAAGGACAAAAAGCCATATTGTGTGAATGGTGAACCTGAAATCAAGAACAGCATTGTTTTCATTTCATTATTTACTGAAACAAGATTAAAAACTCTGTTTAACACTGACCTTATTTTGTTAAAAGGGCAATTTTATGGTATCAACCTTTTCTTTAGCTTCCCTTATCTTTGTGAATCATATTAAGCCTTGATTTATAGTTAGATACTTGTGGTCTTCTAAAACAAATAGAACAGACGATAAACTGTGATAAAAAATCACTCAGGTGTATACCAATGACTTAAAAAGATTCTTCATAGATACAGAAATCTGAGCTACCCAGTCGAGGGTCAAGTCCTCACTGCTGGAATTCCATAGGGATGCTGAACAAACTTTGCATGAGCATCACTTGACTGGAAAGGCAGTGAAAAGTTTTTATTTTCTCTCTATCCTGTGCTCTACATGTATTGAGGCTCCCTCCTGAAGTCAAATTATTTTTAAGAAAACTGAAGGCACTACAATGAAATAGTTGCTACTCCATCTAATTTATACCACTATCAAAAATAACTCAGAATTTTAAAATATTTTAAAGTTGATATTTCTTCTTTATTTAATTAAAAAGGTACTTTATTAAAATACTTCATGTCAAGGAGATATACTTCAAATCAAGGAGACATATATAACATGGTGGCCTTTTTCATATTTGGAAAATACTATTTTAAGTATTAAATTACACTGTTTATTTAAGTATTAAATTATACTATATTAACTAAAATACTGTGTAGTGAAATATCATAGCTTCAGTACATGCAGCACAATATTTTAAAAATGTGCAAAAAGATTTAGCATGATGGAATGCTTCAGAATTTTTATTTCAATCAACATTATCTGGCATTCACATTTTTCTCCATACAGTGCCACAACTTTCACAGCAAAGTCAAACTGAAGATGCCTCAAAGTCTTTCAACATCTTCTGATAAACAACACTACAAATTTGATGTTTTGTGAACCACTCAAATTCACTTTTCCATTTGAAGATAGCATCAGCAAAGATCATTGTATCTTAGAACATACAGAGGGCTGCAGAGCAGTTCATAGGGCACAGCTTTCTTTGATTTTGCCTTTAAACAAAACTGCTTTTAATTTTGCATTATCCACTGATGTATGCCATTTAAGGAGGCAACAGCTGTCTAAAACATTAGGTTGGGTTCTTCTTGGCTGACATTAAAAAACAGTAAAATTAGACCTTTTTCCTTCAAAGGCTTACTGCATATGTTTCATTTTAGACACAATGAACAGTCTATGCTTCAACTGTTTCTGCCTGCTGGGGAGTTATGAGCCCATATAAGCCCAAAATATTACAGTGCCCTTGTACCTTCTGTTAAATGCTTACTATTGAACATGTTCACTGAGTGACTTTGCTCTGGAAAGCTTTATGTAGCTGGACTCTTTCTTTTCACACAGTTTAAAAATACAGAAATAAAGTACCATGACAATCAGCCCCAGAGATTGGTTTTGTTCCATATAGATGATGAAGGGAAACAGTTTTCAAAAGGCATAAAATCAGCAGGGGAAAAATGCAACAGTCAAAACTCTGATATGGCTAAACATAAATATAAATTAGAATCTATGGAAATGTTTCAATATCCCTTTAAGTTAAATTAGAAAGGTTTAAAAATCACAGTGAACTTGACTGTAGTCAAACACAATTAATCCTCAATTTGTAAAGAGGAAACCTCAAACATACGTGGGATTTTGGGCTTGGGTTTGCTTTTTTTAAACTGCTAGCTCTTCACTCTGCAGGACTACCAAATTTTAAGAGTCAATGCAAATCAGTAAACTGCATTTTTATCTACTTCATCAGTAAAGAAAAGCTGTCACTGTTCATGCAATTTTAGGACCTTATGCCATTCTTCTTAGCCAATATAGTAACCCAAGGCACTCATTGCAAGTCTGATATACTTTGTAGCAGTTTAACTAATTTCAGTCTGTTAATTCTTTTATGATCAGTGATAATTCATAGATCCTCTCCAAGGAGGATTTGGTTTTAGCCTCAGAAATGTCTGGAGAAATTCATATCTAACTGCTGTACAAATAATCAAAAGCCTTTTGATACTATCTAGAAACCATACAAACACCAGATTCCATTTTACAAGAAACTTGGAGAAAAAACAAGTCAACATGGATCCAAAATAATAAGTTCAAATAATGTATCTCTATTAAATTAATACATCTCTTTTACTATAGGATGGGAAACAGAGAAATTGAACATTGTAAATTATCAATACTACAAAAGAAGACAGCAAATTGTTGTTCTCATTCACTGGACAATTAAATTCATTGCCATTCCTTGATGTAAAGCAAAGCAAATGAGTATGTGAAAGTTTTTTTCCTTTGGTAAATTAAGGTATGCAGTCATGTGTTCTGTTTACAGGACTCTGTGGTCAGCATACATAAAAGTAAATGAGCTGCTCAGTAAGAAGGGAGCTTGCACCTATAATTCATAACTTTTTCATTCAGAAATCAGATAAGCTTTTTGTAAAATGAAGATCTCTCATCAGTCCCTTTTTTTGTTTTCCTGCTGCATTACTGTTACACTTCTTGGCATCAGCTATCAAATACTTTGGCCAAACACCTAACCTAAACTGAGACTTGGATGGATTTAAGTTAGTGGAATGATGATATTTTATATCAGCTAGAAATCCCTTTATAAAAATCAATCTGGCACTATGATGTAGCAGTGTTTGCCATCAGAACAAGCAAAGTAAATCATATTAAATATACAGCTGTTGTGTTATCTAATGACAAGATCTATTTATAGCTAATTGGCATAGTAACTAAGCTGATAAATTTAATTTGGCATTGTAGAAGTAGCTGCATTATTCAAAATGCATTTCATAACCTGCTGGGCCCTAGCAATTTCTTCATTTTCTCGTCTTTTGATTGGTATCAGGCAAAAGAAAGATGGGATCAATTCAGCTCCATTTGATGGAACCAGTGCACCTGAGAAGTTGAAGGCTTGGGCAACTAAGTGCAAAGCGTGGTTCTGATGAAAATGTGCAATGTAGCGAATTCTTTTTCAATCAATTCTGCCCCTTGGTCTTGCTTCTGTGGTCTGTCAGATACATTCTTCTGACTTGCTGAAACTGAATGCTGACCAATATTCTTCTTTATCTAATTTATTTTATACTTTACTTCTTTCATGCCATTTTTTCCTCTGCCTTCATTTGGTGGTTTCTAAATTCCATGCCCATGCTGCCTTCCCAATCCCTCCCCTTTTCAAGACCCTGTATTCACAAAAAGAAAAGAATTTACAATCATGTCACCTGACACTGAGATTTAAAAAAAAGGAAAATGTTCATCCAGTCCTTGAATCCAGTTTAACACTGTAGTTGAAGGAAATTAATTGACTAAAAGAAATCTAATGCTGACTGAAAAATTCAGAGTGATGCAGAATTGCCACCCTAGAAAATAGAGTTCTGATGTATTTACATTTGTGTTTGCAAGAATTTTATCATTAGTCACTCCAAAAGAGATTTATAACCCTATGTGTTCAAAATTATGAAAAAAAGAAAGACATATGAAAAGACTGAGCTTCTGCAAACACAAAAAAATCACCCCACTGATGTACGAAAATTGCAAAATCTCTTTTTGGAAAACTTAAAATAACTGGTCCAAAGTCTCCTTTGTAGAATCTCACTCTTCTTCCAGAGTATTCAAAAAGATATTAAAATTCCTGAATAGGTTTTTGGTTTCAAACACAACCTTGTACAGTCAAGTTAAAGAAGATGCATTAAGACGGGATTACACTTTCTTTAGAATATTTATTGCATGAACTGTGCAATTGAAATAATCCTACTTTTTCTTTTTGAAGGTTTTCTTAGGAGAGAGTTTTTAACTTCTGTTTTTAAGGAAAAACAGTTCTTTGTTTACATCTTTTATTATATTCAGTGATGTTGCTAGCAATTCTTTATGTTTTTGTGAAAAATTCTAGAGTTTTTCCCAAGCAGCTTTAAGTTTTCATCTGTTTTGTTCAGAAACACACATTTGCTTGCAAAGTGAGCATGCATTTGAGTGGAACACTTGGGAGTCACTTCATTAAGAGTCAGGTTCTTTTGGATATGGGACTTCATGAATAGGTAGTTTAAAAATGGAATGCAGCACATATTTTTCCATAAAGTTGAGGGTGTTTGAGTCAAAATAGGAATAAGCAATATGGACATTGAGCTATCACAATTCAAGTAGTTTAACACAGTCTTTCTTTAAATAAAAAGACAAATAAAGTAGGTGGTTTTCTACAAAATTATGAAATGTAATGAAAATGGTGCCATGCGTGATACTATACTACAATTTTCATCCAGCCCACAGAATATGTAAGAGAGTTATCTACATCCAGGCTGAGCTTTTCTCTGCAGAAGTAGAAACACAAACTGTAGAAAGTCCTTTCCTGTCAAAGCCTCACCTCAAGGTGACATGTCATTTACAGAACTGTTTGGGTTCTGTTCTGTCTTCAATGATTTTGGGCTAGCTTGGGTCTGCAGGAATTACTTCTACAGGAAGAAGAAGGAAGATGTAAAGAGTGAAGGTTGTGGATTGGCAGCCCTGTTAAGTGCAGCAGCTTTGCAGAGAAGACATGGATGAGTGACTCTTACCTATGTCTGTACACAGATGCTTCAGTAATATTTGCACTACTTACAAATGGAGAAAAACAAGAGTTGTTGAAACTACATCTGAAGTGGATATATTTTATCTCAGAACCAAAATCTCAGAAGAACAACTCAAATCCAAATATTATGTAATCTTACAATTCTTTATAGCTTTGTTATACAGTATATTTTGTCACAAAGAAGTGTCAGCAAATATCTCAACTGCATTTAAGATTTTGTTACCTTCCTAAAATATTTAGGAATACCTTCCATTTACTCCATATTTTAGTTCTCTTTAATATGTATTACTTAAAATACTTACCTAAAGGATTATAACAAAGTTAAGCAAGAGGGATTGAAGAAAAAGATTAGCTCCCCCCAAAAATAATTTCTTTCATCAATGCAAACATGGTATTTACAACGGACATTAGTGATGGTTTAAAATGCAAGGTTCCACAGTCTGAGGAAATTATAATGCAGACTTATAAGATAAAAAAGATAAGAATAGAATAATCTAGGTGTTATGGGTCTAGGAAAGAATCATGTAATAAGAAAAATAATTCTTCAGGGCACTCAATTTCTTTCACCTTTCATTTCTCCTTTACATTTTTAGTAAAATTCTCACTTTGTTCTGGCAACATCACTGCTCACTCTTCATTCTCACAATCCAGCCCAAGTGATTTAAAGGAAAAGTGCAACAATAGTATTTCTCATTTTCTACATTTCCTAACAAACACTAAGATTCTTTAAAATAAACAATTATGCCTGTACATTAGACACTAGTATTTAAGCCCCATTTTTACACTGGTACAAACAGAGTTTAAGACCAATGTAGCATTGTTCTAAGAAAACTGATGAAAAAGTAAGTTAGATTTCTAAGTCACCTAGAGATCTTTTTAATATTTTACCTGGTATTTAATTAAATATCATAACCCAGATAGAAAGCAAGGCTCTGCCTCATTATGCTATGGTCTGGAGTGTGCCCCTGAATGAATCAGCTCCAAGCTAATAGGAAAACATGTTTCTGAGAGCAGCAAGCACACAGCTGTTTAACCATATGGAAGTGTAGCTGCTTGTAGCTCTGTTAATTTCCACTTCTCACCTCCCCACTTACATCCAAACGTGTTGCCCTGGGGCAGGCTCCTGCTTCCACCTTTGCTCCCCTGCAGCCTCCTACTCTTCCCATCCTTTTCTCCTACTGTAATACCTCAGCTGTTCCAAGAGCTCTTGCAGGTCACCCAGCCACATGACCTTGAACACTGCCAAGCACCCAACCAAATACTCCAAATTCTCCACAACTTGTTTTATATGAACTTTAGATGTCTCAGGTAACCAAAAATACATGTATCACTTACTGGAAAAACCAGTCTAACAGTTTCATGTCCTTTCCATGTAGCTGGAACCCTGCAAAGAGACAATATCAGTTTGCAGGGGATAAAGGCTGGTTCTTTCAGTCACTCTGAACAAGTTTATAATTAATAATATATGATCCTCTTAGTTTTTAAGTTTTCCACAGCAAAACTTTACAAGAAGATGCACAGGAACCAATGTACAGAAATCTATGCTTTGAAAAACTAGATCATAAATTATGTATGTGACAACTAATGAGGAGCAAACATATAAAAGGAGATAAACAGCTGAATTAATATCAGAAGCATGAACATGCACAGAACAATTGTCCTTTCCTGATAAACTAACTGATAGGTTTCAAGTTGACAAATAAATTATTTACCACACAGGAAGACTAATTGATTATTTTCTTAGTTGAATTTATCACAGATTTAAGTCAATTCCTCATTAATTAGCAGAGAATTGGGGAGGGAACTTTTTTGCACTGACCCAATTCCTTACTACACTTGTTTTTCACCAATTTGTTTTAAAAAACTGACAAAAGAAGACTCAAATTCTTCTCCTCCAATGACAACTATGCTGTAAGAGAGCAAGATACTCATACATTCAGCAAAATTTCCCTACAGTGTGACTAACTGAATAGGTATCTTCTTGAACCTCTTGTAAATTCATGACTGCACTGAAATACAAAATCAGAACCCACAATCAAACACAGTCTCTACCCAACCATCACAGAAGAAAACACATGCTCAGCTCCGTTGCTCATTCCCTGTGGGCTTCAGGCACTGCAACCCATCTGTGCTCTCAACATTTGTCTGTGAGCTGCATCCTTAGGCTGGTATTCTGCTTTCACACTCTTCTGAAAGTGCCTGGTGCCTAAGGAGACACTTCATATGGAACATGTATTTGCCTATGCTCAGAAAAACAAACCATAATCACTTAAACTCCATTCTACATTTCATGCTAACCAAAGGCACACATTGGCCTTTGAAAAGATGTATCCAAACACTGCAGTATCCTCTCCAGGGTAGGTCCTGGTCGATGACAAGTTGAATGTGAGTCAGCAGTGCCCTGGCAGCCAGGAGGACCAAGTGTGTCCTGAGGAGCATCAGGGACAGCATCTCCAGCCAGGCAAGGGAGGAGACTGTCCTGCCCTGCTCTGCACTGTGGTGGCCTCACCTCGAGTGCTGGTGGCAGGTTTGGGAGCCACAATGTAAAGACATTATTAGAGAGTGTCCAGAGGAAGGCAAAAAGGAATATAAAGGGTCTGGAAGGGAAGCCTGGTGAGGAGTGACTGAAGTCACTTGGTTTGTTCAGCCTGAAGTGGAGACCCAGGGGAGACCTCACTGCAGTTACAACTTCTTCATGAGGGGAGGAGGAAGAACAGGCACTGATCTCTTCTCTCTGTTGATCAGTGACAGGACTCAAGGGAATGGCCTAAAGCTGATTCAGGGGAGGTTTAGCTTAAACATTAGAAAAGGTTCTTCACCCAGACGGTGGTTGGGTACTGGAACAGGCTCCCCAGGGTAGTGGCCAAAACACCAAGCTTGACAGAGTTCAAGAAGCATTTGGACAATCCTCTCAGGCACAAGGTATGACTCTTGGGGATGGTCCTGTGAAGAGCCAGGACATGGACTCAATGATCCTTGTGGTTTCCTTCCAACTCAGCATATTCTGTAATTCGGTGACATTACTCTGTGTTAATACCATGCACTAAACTGCAACAAGAAGAGAACGGAGACATGGCCTTATTTTCATAGCACATTCTGCAGGGAATGGACTCTGGAATGCAGTTCCAAAAAGGCATTGCAACATTGCCAGCAGAAGGACTTTGGAGATGTTGGTTCAGAAACCTAGCACATGAATTTATATTTACTAGATACGAATGTCCCACCCTGGTATGCCTGATTCCCTGAGGAAACACTGCCACAACACCTCAAGGCAAAGGTACTTCACTTGTGCCCAGTTAATTTCCAAGCTATTCAAGTGTTGTAGGGAAAAAGAAAAGCTCATTACTGCCTGACTTCCTGACACAAGATGGTCCTTAACCCACAAGCAGGAAGAAGGTTGCCCTTGCTCTCAATTTCCTTTCCATGCAGCTTAATTTTCAAAGAAATCTATGAATGTTTCAAGCAGCCTTGGGCATTTCTTTAGCAGGTACATGAGAATGAAGTGACAGGCTTTAGGGAGGATGGGGAAGTAATGCAGTATTTTGAATGTTTTCTTTACTGTTAGCTATCAGTACTGTTTATTCTAACGTATCCTCTAATCTAAAGGCATGTCGATGGAGAGGCTTCACCAGAGACTGCAACAAATTGTTTACTCAATAAAGGTCATTCAATTGGTGCTGTTCATCATTTAGTTCCATTGTGAACATAAGCTCAGCTCTGACATTTAACAGTTTAAAGCTAGGTAAGGTTACTGTTTTGAAGACTAGTCTCATTGCCAGACAGAATTTTAAAATTATTTTGAAGATGTAGTGGGAAATACTATTTCTGATTCAAAGGCAGTATGTTTTTGACAGGTCTGAGCTACGTATTTCATGGCTTTATTTACTTTGCTTGAGAATAGACACATTTTACTGTTTATAAATACATTGAAAAGATGTTTTATAGCCTGGTTTTCCCTTTCAATTCATTAAGGGCCTCAAAGGTCTTTAAAAGGACCTTAAGAGATCTTTAAAAAACATAGAAAAAGTCAGCTTTGTTTGATCTTGGAAACTGCCCTGGGGAGTTAGGTCTCTCTTCTCATTTCTGCTTGCTTTCTTTGTGCAGAGCAGAAACTTTCAAAAAGAAGTTTAGCCCTCATGACTGCAAAGACTGTTTTCTAATGCACTTGAGATACCAGCAAGCATTAAAGATTGTACCTCACACCAAGCACTTCACCTTGTGGTTTCTCCATGATTTGAAACACCTGTGCTCTGCTTCCTACCACAGGATATTGATGAGAGAGACTGCAGTCTTCCGGTTGCCAGAACATACTTTCATCTATGTTGACCCCAAGTGTAAAAGATACCTCTCATATTTTTCCCCTTCCTTTATCATATGTGATATCTCTTCAAACAGCAGTTGTCAGGGGTCTTTTTGGTACTTTTTCTTTTTTCTTTCTTTTTTTTTTCTTTTAAGAGACAGAAGACTAAATTAGGATCTGAGAGGATGAAGTCAGACTTGTGGTGCAGAGCAATACCTAAAAGAGTGAAGAGAAGTGTCTGGCCATTGCAGCACTCATACTTGAGTGTCAGGAGTGAAGAGGTCCTGCTAGTGTCTGTCTGGTTGTCTGACTATTCCTCCGGCAGGTACTGAAAATGGCGAAAGGTGACATGAGAATGAAGACTGGAAGGGAGAAAAAATAAATTTGTAGGGGACAACTGGGCAAATAACTTTTCAGAAATGAAGTAAGAATTATGCAGTATTTCCTTTCTTTTGAAGTCTTCAAGGCATAAGGTGTAACTTAGTTTAATATATATGTCACCCTGAAATCCTTCTTCATTTGAGTCACATGTTTAAAATTCCATATGTTTAAAAGAGTATTTGCAGCTCCAGTGTTCTCCAGCCACTCCTATTATGCAATGGTTATCTAAGCTTTCTGTATGCCAGCCAGGTATAGCCTCGGGATATTCAGAATCTGCTGCATTTATAAAAAGAGAAATGTAATTTGGTTTCAATACATGTCTCATAGAGAGAATTGAAACACAATAGAAAATGAAGTATGAAAATGAACTGCTACCTCAGTAGCACAAGAAAATTTTTAGGAAATAACATAAACTGACTCAAAAATATGCCACATAATGGTTTAGAGATAAAATTCTACATCATGCCGTTGCCAGCTTCAGCTCATAAATGCAGAACTAATGTATCACACAAGTAACTACATTTTCTAGCTAATAACATGAACTCCATGGAAAATGTCTAACATTCTTCATTCATTTCAGCAATTTCCACACTATCCAATTCATTTCTTGAAATTGTATCCTGTTTAGCAGTATACATAATAAAATATAGCAGTACCCCTGTAATAAGCACTCCAAGCTACATAATTGAAACTGGGGGGATCAATGAAAAACTGAAGGAACTTAGTATTTAATTTTCAGCTAGATGAAAAGGACCTGCCTCTGGAAGTTCAGAGCATGCAATCCTTTGATGGGCCTCATTCAGATCTGAAATCAAAGTTTCAAATGCGCTAAGAACTTCTGGGAAGCTTTCCAGTATTTATTTTCTTAAAGATGGGATTCAACATCCCACATGCCATGCCTCTGCTGGCACTTCTACCCTAGCCTAACAATGCAGGGATTTCTCAAGAAACTTCTCACAGGATTTCAACATAATTTCTATTGCATTTGATCAGTTTGAAAAAAAAAAAAATCTCTCTGGCTGTCCTTATGACTCCTAAAACCAAAATTGCTTGTGTTGAAGATAAGGATGACACCAACTGCAAGAAAAAATGTCAGGAAGGAACTAGCCCCTTGGATGTCAAAGTAAATACTGACATGATTACAGATTAGGCATGATTAGGGACACTGCTAAATTCGTACCTTAGAAAGAGAGTTAAATATGACATCTTCTAGCACTGTAATACCAAATTTTAAGCCTCTTGCCTTGACAGTGCACTCTGTGGCTTCAGAAGTCAGACTTCTCTAGAGACTACAATGGCAGAGTCACACTTGACCGCAGACAGAATACACAATGACAAAGACAATATCTACCTAAAGGAATGAAGAAGAATGTCTATGGTTTGTATCTGATCACTCTTGAGATCTCTGGTTCTTCCCAGAATCAGGCATTTAAAATGAAGTAAGAGTTCATTTCATCCTTATCTGGGTATAGCTGAGTACATCTGGAGACAGAATGCATTTTGTTTTAGCTTGCTGGAAGAGGAGGAATCTAGAGAATCATTTCTCCTATAGTTCATTATAGTTCCACAAAACATGCACTCTCTGCTGTATGACATACTAGTTCTCCCCAGACAGCTGCAGTCAGTCTGAGCCCAGTCCTGCTTATAGCCCCTTTGTCAAGGCAACCTTCTGGGAAACAAAAGATGCAGGATCTAATTGCTCCAGGTTAAAAAAGCTAAAAACTCACTCAGGTACCAAACTTTCCTATTGGCAGTGCCATTTCCATGTGTTTTCAAGGAAAAATTTTGCTCAGATTTAAGATGCCTAATTTGCAAATCCTAAACAGGATAATTTATTGGGACACTCAGCTCTGCCAAGAAGGCAGATGTTCTGGGGATGAACTATGCAGTATGGAAGTATTCATGAAATTTCACTTGGGTCCTATTGAATTTCACATTCCCACTAACACAAGAAGATTTTTTAAACAGCACCCCTAAGTGATCATGAAAATTATTAGGTGCAAGTTTCAGCACATTTCTCTACATTCATTCCTTGCTGTGCACCATTGTTCTTTTCTGGCTCTAGGCTGAAGCAATAAAGAGCATGGCAACAGCAATTGCTTGTCATTAGTGTGTCTCTGTTTGATGTTTGTTTGGATATTTCCTTCGCTTTCACACCACCTTTCTGGCGAACAAGATTAGTTGTTCCTCTGCCTTGTGATCATATACATTAATCCAACTGGCCTGGAACATGACCATGAGAGTGCAAAATCTGATATGTCCTTCTCAGTTCAGTGATGATTCAGTGATGATAAAATAGATAAAGTTCAAGAGCTCTTCTTTCTAGGATTATAACTCATTGTATAATTTTCAGTTAAAACTCAATTCAGATTTATGACAAACGAAGGTCACTTCAAAGAGGCTTTTGAACCCTTAATGGAGAAATATCACCAAGTGACTTGCCATAAAGATTTAAAAAGTTTTTCTTGTCTGACATTCTAAAGCTATGAAGGTGAAAAGTTTGATTTTGGTTATGAATTGCACTGTTCTGAATGCATTTCCTATGGTTTATGTTGAAACCTTTAATGAGTCCTTGCATTAGAAGTAACAGACAAAAATAATAGGCATAGAGGCAGAAGATTCCTTTTCAGTATCTTCAGTCTATTATTTTCATTCTAAATAACAGTCTGTAAGAACCTTTCTACATAAGGGTATCTAATTTATTCATCAAAAAACAGAACACCTACGAGTTATTTAAGATTTCAAAACAAAGCTCTATTCTGGCCGAAATCAATACAAAACTATATATGAATTAAATGGAAACAGCATACAGCTCTCAAAGTTAATTAGTACTGTTCTTTTCAAATAACATTATCTATAACTGATAGACAAAGCACTGCATAAAAACTTCAGCTTTTATCTGCCTCCTCCATATTTTGTCTTGAAATATCTTCCAAAACGGACTCAACCTTTAAGAAGATGGATTATACCTAGAAGCATGTAACATCTGAACTAAGACTTTCTTAACTCTTGTGTAAGCAATTTCTCTCCTTTTCTCTCACCTCCTCACACATCCCCATCATCCCCATTTTCCTGAGGTCTTGCTGTCCTCTAGTGGCAAAGGGCTAAGACTTGTAAAAGTTGTGGGAGCATTTGAAAGCAGATGTCCTCTCCTTCACTGTGATTTTCATCATCTCTGTTCCAGGTAACTTTCAGGCCTCTCAGCAAATTGTTTCTTGAAAGAAGCTGATGATTTCGGCTTGCCAGACTGTAACAAGGTTACTGAGTGACATATAGCAAGTTCAGTAGCTATTTGAACTTAGAACTATGCCTCAGAGTTGAATTTGTTAAGCAGTCTACAATTAACCACAGGTATGTTTATTTCTTTTAGCTTGAAAAGAAAAAGCAGATATATTAAAGACTGTATTAGCGACTGTATTAGATATACTAGAGACTTCCATAAACATGCCTATTAAAATAAATTATCTTATGACTTTAGCTTGGAATTTTCAGCACGTTTCTTCAGACTTCAATTGCATAGTCCGAAAAAAGTTTATGACAAAGTCTTCCTTATGAATGTTAATTTCTAACTTGCTGAGCTAATGATGAACTCTTCTCAATTTCTTAGTTATCCTGTCTCCTAAACTCACAACACCTCAAATGACTCAAGTCCCAGATATACAATTTCATGTTGGGTCACAGAAAGACTGCAAGGTGTAAGCCAGTCATAACGATGGATGTAGCCTTAGCTATGCTGTGACACATGAAAAGGGAAGAAGACATCTACCTCTCCACCATCCAGCAGCCATCACCTCAGCTGCACATGGCTCCAGAACCCTACATCCCAGCCAGAGTGGCTGGTGAATCATGGAACTGCAGATGCTCAGCATGAAGGTCTCTGAGGAGGACAGAGGCAGATGTCCAGATGTCTTTCACGCAGATGAACAAAATGGAGATGTCACAACAAGGCAAAAAACAACAAAGTAACTCTAAGATTTGGCAGTTTCAGGATTTTATGGAATAGCAAGTGTACCAGATTCAAAACACATCTTCTCAATTGAAAATCATCAGGCCTCATTATATAAAGCAAAAAGGCTGAGTAAGTAGATCAGCCCTTTGGCTTATTCAGACTTGCTCTCTGTGCTCAATGTACAGTACTGGGGAAAGACAAGTTAATAAAGAACAGCACAACAGCAAATCTCCTTTTAGAGCTTATACCATAGAACCACAGATTCATGAAAGGATTTAGGTTGGAAGGAACCTTAAAAATTATCTCATTGCAACCCCCCTGCCATGGGAAGGGACATCATCCATTAGATCTGGTTGCCCAAAGCCCCATCCATCTTGGCCTTGAATATTGCCAGGGATGGGCCATCCACAACCTCTCTGGGCAACCTGTTCCAGTGCCTCACTACCCTCACAGTAAAGTGAGATACTTTGTAGCATCTAATCTAAATATACTCTCTTTTAGTTTAAAGTTATTACCTCTTGTGCTATTACTCCATGCCCTTGTAAAAAGCCTGTATAATCCAGGGCAAAAGCAATTTTTAAGGAATTATATTCTACATCTTTTAACTCTATATCCTCACTAGAATTCCTTTATATTCCATCAGACACAAAGATTTTAATAAAATATTTTCAACTCCCTTCAGTGTAGGCAAAAGCAATTTAATATTGATTTCTGAAGGATTTTTGACACATTTTGCTTATGACTGTAGTATACGGCCCTAAAAGTCACTCCAGCCTCTGAGTTAACAGAATGTTGAGCAGAAGTTTGGTCCCTTGTCTTTCATTTAAAGCACCTTCTGTTTTCAGGTCATTATCACCATTCATTCTAAACAAAGCAACTCTCCTTTTTACTGGTTAATCAATCTGTGACAACTTATCACCTTCAGCCTTTCTAAGCTTTCCCTTATCTTGCTATATCTTGACCTTGTACACTAAATTTTACTGGAATGCATAGGTATAAAATACATTATTTTATAAAATTAACATCTGCTAACTTGGAGCTGAACTTAATAATACATATATGAAATCAAACCTTCTTGCAAAGGTCTAATTCCTGCAGTTGTACTTTTCTCTATGGGACAGATCCTTAGATCCATAGAACTCGTTTGTCAACAGTCACCAACAACTCCTAAAAGCAAATAAAGTCAGGAGTAAGAAACATCAACAATACATCATGTAGTAATAACAGCTGGCCAAGGTTAACCCAGCACATTTCACTCCTGGAATGTTTTATTAAACTGTCTAAATTATGTAAATAATGGAAATGGTAAATAGGAAACTGATCAACTACCCCAAATATCTTCACTGATCAGTGAAGAACTTTATGACACAATACACCCAGCATCAATATCCTCAAAGGACTAAGGATTGCGCTGGACACTTAAAAAAGTAGCATAATATGAAGAGAAATTTTTAAAGAACTTGATAAGGTTTTCTGCAGAAAATGATTTTGTAAGGCAATTAATTTCTGAAAGCTAAGACACTGTTTCCAGTATTTGTGCAATGAACAGTTGGGTTGCTTTCTGAATAGTCCTAATCGGTGATTTAAAGCAAACTTTGTTAGTTTACAAATTAGATATTGAAGTAAGCTTGTCTAATCTCTAAACATTAGGAAAACCAATCCATGAAGCAATAGGGAAGCAGTGTAATTTTTCTGTTTAGAAAGGGTTGTGTTAATATGATCTTTATTATCCATGAAAATTCCATAATGCACCCAGGGGCAGCATTAGAGAAACAGCATTTACAGTTCTTCCCATCTATTTTTTAATATCAAGTGGATTATTAGAAGGAGTCCAAGAGCTCTTACAATAGCCCACTTTTTATTCTAGGCTTAAAGCTTTCAGATTTTCATATTCAAAAAACTCAGAATATGAAAATAATTCAGCTCAAGCACCAGCATGAATGCATCTTCAATTGTTCCCAGAGCTCAGACAGCCGGGAAATGGAGAAACGGCCTTATACCAACACACAAATGAAACCAAGAGCCTTGCTTTGTTACAGAGCTGCAGATTTACGTGTTGAATCACCTGATACTGTGCCAGCTATGTTATTGTCAATAGAGGAAACACAGCAGCACCCTTCCTCTTCTCTCAATTGTAACATATTCTGTATGTCTTTTTTAGTGAAGCAGGGTTTAAGGGGAATACATCACCAATGTGACTTATCAAGAAATAATATTCAGTCAATGAGTTCTTTTTTCCTCATGAAAATAATGGGGCACAATTAGGAGGGGAAAAAAGCACATATTCTCCAAAGCCAAAGTTTTTACTCAGGGAAATAAAGCAACATCTTTTGTTCTATTTATACCACTGTACACAAAAGTAACTTCCCTCTCCAGCGATTTTGAAACTCAGGAATGTCTCATTGGAATGACATTTCTAAGATTATTTTTTTTCTCATTGTTAAGAGGAAATGGCTCCCTTGCTCCTGGCTAACAAACCTGGCACACACATGAGGCAAAATCTGTTTTGAAGTAGTGACATTTTTGTCATTCATGCCAAAGGTAGGGCAGATTCTGAGATGTAGGAACAAATGGATGTTCTCCTCAGCTGTAGGGATCTGTTACACCGAATTCCCTATGAGAGGTGAAGGAACCAAACAGGGCTTTTTTGAGAGACAGAGAAGGAAATGCCATTGGGATTATTTACAGGGCTGATAATCCATGGCTTCCTTGTTCTTGGCAGGTAAGATCTTCAAACAGGGAATTCACCAATTTCATGTGAGGTGCACAAGGTGCAAGTGCTGACCTCGGGCACGACGTGACATCATTGCCCAGCACTCACCTCTTGCCGGTGACACTACTGGCTCTTCTCAGTTCTTGGAGAGTGCCAGCTGGTCTGAGAGGTCACAACTTCTGGCCAGTGAGGGGTAATTCCCCCTCCAAGGTCTGCTCAACACCAAAGCTGGTGGCACAACCTGTCTGTCCCTGTTTGGCCAAGGAGAACAGTGCGATATAAGCGTGTAGACCAGCCAGGGATGCCGCACAACCTGAGGGCACCGGGGCAGGTGACAGATTAGAAATAGACACTTGAGGAGAAATAGACGCGGTGAAGAGAAAAATGGGCACTTTTTTTTTATAAAGCATCCCCGACGAGGCTGAGATGGTGTCAGCGGGAATGGGAAAGTTTGCCGTGACCCCACATTAGCTGTTTTTTAGCAGCAAAACCCTAAAACGCCGTCGCTTTTAGCTGAGAGCAGCAGATTCCCGCCGCCGGCCCCTGCGGCTCTCCCTCTCCGCTTTTCCCAGCCTCCCGGGCGGCTCCAGCAGCGTTCCCGAGCCGGGAGCCGCCGCGGGACGGGACGGGACGGGGCGGGAGCGGCCGGGAGAGAGAGGGAGGGAGGGAGAGAGGCGGCCCGCGGGGCAGCTTCCTCCCGCTCTCCCTTCCTCGTCCGGCGGCCGCAAGGAGCGGACCATGGCCCGCAGCCGCCGCCGGGAGGGCTCCGCGCCGGGCACGGCCCCGCCGCCAGGCCCCCCCGGGGGCAGCGGGCCCTGGGCTCGGGGTTAGAGCCTCTCCCTCGGCCGGGCGCGGGGCCATGGGCACGGCGTCGTCCCTGGTGAGCCCGGCGGGCGCCGTCGGGGAGGTGATCGAGGACACGTACGGCGGCGGCGGCGGCGAGGCCTGCGAGATCCCGGTGGAGGTGAAGCCCAAGGCGCGGCTGCTGCGCGGCTCCCTGCGGCGCGTCGGCGGCTCCCGGCCCGGCGGCCTCATCGGGGCCAGCTTCAAGTCGACGGCCTCGGTGCAGGAGCTGGAGTGCGTGGCCGAGTACGAGCGCCTGAGGAAGGAGTACGAGATCTTCCGCGTCAGCAAGAACAACGAGGTGGCCTCCATGGTGAAGAAGGAGGCCAAGCTGGACAGGGAGAACAAGCGGCTGCGCGCCGAGCTGCAGGTAGCGCCCGGGGTACTGAGGGCACCGAGCGGCGATGCTGGGGCTGCCAGGGACTCGTCCCGCTTCATGCGGAAAGATGTGGCAGGGAAGTGACGGGTGCGAGGGAAGGCAAGGTGCTGGGTGTGAAAAACCCTAACCACTTGTTTATAAAATTTTAAAAGTTTAATAGTAATAAAATGGTTATAAAAATAGTAATACAATTACAGTAATAATAATTTGGACATTTTGAGTTTGAGATAATATAGACAAAGAGTTACGGACGTCCAGGTACCTTTTTCTGGCAACACGAGCCCGAAAAAGGACACCCGTTAACAGAGGATTAACCCTTAAAAGCAACAGCCTGTTGAACATTCATACACTTCATGCATGATGCATAAATTCCATTCAAACACAGGATTCTGTCTGGTCATCCTCATCTTCTTCCTCTGAATCTTAACAGCGCCTTCGAGGTGGGAAGAAATTCGTTTCTTCTGATAAGAGGGCAATAAATTCTTTTTCGCTGAAAGATTTAGGTATCTTGTGGCTGCTATTTCGCTGCAAGTCCTTTCTTTAAAAAAAGTATCCTACATAGCATCGTTTCTATTTTAGCGTTTTTTATAACCTAAAACTATATTTAACACACTACTTAAGAGAATTAATACAGCATTACTTTCTAACACAACACATATAATATTCATTTTAATATTTGCAAAAAGCCAATCATAAAATAGGCATTTTTCACATTGGGGAAGTGGTGTCCCAGTGCTCTCCTGCTGAGCCGTTGGGATGCCGTCAAAGTGCGCCTCTGGGGATGGGGACCACGCCATGCGCCGCTGTGGCGACCAGAGACAGGGCACGGGCTGCAGCTGTTCCAAGGGAGTTTTGGGCATGTTATTGAAAAACGTTCCTCTCCCAGAGGGTATTGGACACTGGAATAGATTCCCCAGGGAAGTGGTCACAGCACCAGCCTGGCAGAGTTCAAGAAGTGTTTGGACAATGCTCCTGAGCACAGGGTGTGACTCTTGGGGTGTCCTGTGTAGGGCTGGGAGTTGGACTCAATGGTCCTCGTGGTTCCCTTGCAACTCAGAATATTCTCTGATTCTGGCTGCCCTACAGTAAGGGAAGATACAGGGTGCTGAGATAATACTGTAGTCAGACCTGAAAAGTAATCTAAAACATCTTACAGGCAATAAAACTCTGAAAAAAATTAAAAACTAAATGTTTTCAGGCACTTCAGAAAACATACCAGAAAATACTTAGAGAGAAAGAAAGTGCATTAGAAGCTAAATACCAAGCCATGGAGAGAGCTGCTACTTTTGAACATGATCGAGACAAGGTCAAAAGGCAATTCAAGGTATGGTTTGACTTTTCTATTCCTAGGAAAATGACCAAAAAAGATATCACTTGTTCACATTCCCCAAATGAACCTTTCTCCAATAGTTTTCATGAGAACCTCTCCTTCTTAAAGATACCTTAGAGTGTCATAGCTGTAGATGCCTATTTCCATTAAAATAATCCTACCAAAACTCTCTGTAAGAGTAAGAGAAAAAAAATATGAAATAACTTTATAAATATTAAAGGGGGAGTACATCATAAACTATAAATTCCTGCATTGAATTTGAACACAAGGCTATATTCATATTTGAGAGTGACAAGAAAACATGAGCTGCAAATTGACACATGCTGAATTGTGTTCCATTAGTAAATAATGGAGCTCCACAGAGTTCCATTATAAATGTTATACCTTGAATTGTAAGGTGTAACATGTCTAGCTTATATTTTTTTTTAAACTGTGTATTGGTGCATCTCTTTTGGCTGCAAAAATATGATAGTTAGAGACCATTTGCACTCCCTGCAGAATGACTTGAAAGGCCAGGCAGATGTTTCTGCTTTTCCTTTGCTGCAGATGACACTTTTGCCACCCAAAACAGGTTCTAGTTTTTCACTATTTTCAAGATTCTTCATGTCCTTAATTTTAGTTGTCTGTAGCTACATGTAGTTCATGTTTGTCAGATATATAAAAAGAGGATTGGTTCTGACCTAATTTAAGAAAATGAGACTTGAAGACTACTGCATTTCTTTGAATTTAAAACTAGATTCATGTTTTCTTTCCCACATGATGGTAATAAGTTGCAAACAGGACAGCTGGAGATGCTTGATCAATTTCTGTGGTAGGAAATTGACATTTCTGCAACAATAAAATGTAAATACAAGTTTATATGTAATTGTAAATAAAAACACAGGAGCATAAAAGGGAACCTTTGAAAGAATTGTTACATGTAACAATTTTAGAAGACAATAAAGTTTAAAAAGTAAAAAGACTTGTTTTCATTTTTAATGAACATGCTAATGCAGGCTTCTTTCAGAATGGTATGCTAAGGTTTATAATTGCAAAATTTAAAAAATAGATAATTTTAAACTATGGCTTCCTGCTTATTTCTGATTCATGATGGCTTCAGATGGACATTTTCATGCCTTTGCCTGGTAAATGAGTACTTAGAAACTTACTTTTCCAATTGAAAGTAGGTGACTCAGGAACAGATACTGAATTTTAAAACTTTTTTTTTTTTCCTTTACTGCTGGTAGATTTTTAGAGAAACTAAAGAAAATGAGATTCAGGACTTACTGAGGGCCAAACGAGAGCTAGAAGCAAAACTCCAGAGACTGCAGGCCCAGGGAATCCAAGTGTTTGATCCTGAAGAGTCTGATTCTGATGATAACTGTACAGATGTTACAGGTGAGCATTTCATCCCCAACACTTTATGTTGGAACATGACTGAAGTCTCCAAATAGTAAAGCAGAAGACAGATATTTGTGTTGTTTTGAAAAAAGAAATTTTATTAATCCAGATGAAAAGCAACTTAAAGTACTTTGAAGGGTAAAAGCAACAAACCTTGCAAACTTGGTTTAGATTGTGGGAACCTCACATTTCTGGTGTTAGAAATCAATAAATGAAGACAGAGAACTGTCTAGACACAGTTACTTGAACACTTTTAAAAAGTTGCTCCATTAGCTGTTCTGAGTTTTCTAGTCTTTTCTGAGTTCTCTTATTCTGTATCTGAGAGATGATGCTCCAAATATCCATATCCAAAAATCATGAGCATATCCAAAAATCACACCAGAAACTCGAGGGAATCTTAGACACTTTGGATGATGACATATGCCAGTGGCAGCTGCTGTGTGTTCCAGAACAGCAGTTATATCTTTAACAAAGAAGAAGTAGGTACAAATCTTTGTATATGCTGTATGAGGAATTTACTAACATGGAAAGGATTCAGATGGGTATGTGAGCAATTTATGTAATAGCATGTATTAGGAAATACCCTCAGCCTTTGGTGTCATGGATTCTTGTTAAAAGCAACCATTTAGAACTACAGCACACAAAGGTGTGAGGAAATTTGCTGACAGAAGAAAATTTATGGTCAATGGTATGTGGCTGGAGTATTTAGGAATGACAATTTACCTTGTGTAGTGACAGTGAAGAGGGTTTTTTTGTTTGTTTTCCAATTCTTAGCTGCTGGGGCACCATCTGAATACTGGAATGGAGGAGTGTTGGGAAGTGAGCCATCCATGGGTAGTATGATGCAACTTCAGCAGTCTTTCAGAGGGCCTGAATTTGCTCATAGTTCCATAGATGTCGAGGGACCATTTGCAAATATAAACAGAGGTAAGTAATGACAATTCATTTGGGATTGTCTGTGTCTGTGGAATTTTTTCAACTGTGCTTAAATAATTGTGTTCCTTCTTAGATCCTTTTCTGTCCACTCTTGGGTAATTTAACTAAAGGATTATTTGGAGTTCTTTGTAAAAATAAAAGGAAATGTGGCTAAGTTATGTTTAATATATATGATGACTATGGTAAGTGTAGCAGTGATTTTAGCAAACAGCAGTTACCAGTGCTTTGTTGTATGTTCCTTATGTTGACAGTGGAAGATAGTGGCTCCTTCCTTCAATATCTGCTGGTGTTCTTTTTTTCCATTTGTATTCAGATTCTCTACTTCCTGAGTATGAACGTCACATTTGTATTAGAATAAATTATACCACTGTTTTGTTCATTGGTTTTGCATGGATTTTGAGTCTGCCTAGGGGGCCACTTAAGGAAATCTGATTGTAAGACCAGGATATACAGTTGTTATGTAAATCAGTGCTTGATATTTTCTTGTCAATAATTGCTGCTTTTGAACTTTGTTTCCCAAGTGGCCTCTTGTAAATTGGCTTCTGATACTCTGGTTTCCTTCACTGTTGTCCTGGCTCTGGAACCTCTCCTGGATATAGTTGGCTTTTGGCAGTTTTTCCCTTTTTAGTTCAGGCTCTGTCTGATTCTGAAGTCTCTGCCTGCAAAGTGGGAAGGGTGGGCCTTCCTGTGATGGCTCCAGCTTCATATACTAAGCCTTTGATCAACCTGTGTGGGCCTGAGAAGAGAACCTATTCCTATCTTGAAAGAATGACCAGCCACAAAATGAAGAGTCTAAGAAAGTTGAAAAACTCATTGCTTCTGTAGGGAATAAACATACAATGCTGCAGAAAGCAATGGATTCTTTTCTCTGGAAGAGGAAGTTCCCACAGTGTTTTGCTGTCATTTATTCACATGGTCTAATTGAAATACACATACATCTGAAGTACAAAAAAGTGTTTGGTTATGAGTGAACTTATTACTCCTGCATATTGGTACTTATTTTACAACTATCAGCTTGATTTTGTGGAAGCATTTCATCAATCCTTTTTAAAGGAGATAACGTTGTGATGATAATATAAATATATTTAACACTTTTATTTTGACACATTGTCAAGTTGTGTGACATTATCAAATGGTATGAGTTCTCAACATTTGTAAAATTTAAATAATTGAGTAAAAAAACTGCTGCTATTTTAAATAAAAAGTAGTATTCATGATGTTAAGAGGTAATGACTTAACTGTTATGCAGTGTGATGACATGAGAAGATGTCTAAGACTTCATTTTGGGTTTTTTTTTTTTTTCATTGGCAGATGATTGGGATGCTGCTGTTGCCAGTTTATTGCAGGTTACTCCTCTGTTTTCCCACTCTCTGTGGAGTAACACAGTAAGATGTTATATTATCAGTACTGATGAGACTCAGCCAGAAGTGACCATCTTCATTAGAGTGAGTACCCTCAAACCTGTGCTCACTTATGTGATGTCTTGTTTCCAATGTGATGCTGGTTCAGAAATTTGTCTAATACTTCTTGAAAGCTTTAGTAGGTGTAGTCTGATTCCAATGAAATCAGTGAAAGTATTGTCAAGGGCTTCAGGGAAACAAAGTGCTTAGATTAAAGAAACTGAGATTTGTTTGGTAGGTCCTTAGTGCTATGCATGGTTAGTAATAAAGCATTGTTGCTCACATTTGCTTTCAGAACTACTCTTCAAAACTTCAGAGAGTCTGTGAAACAATGGGGTACTTCTTTCAAGTCGTTAATTTTTCAACAGAGAATGAAAGGCCTCTTCAGGATGTAAGAAAATGGGAAATAGAAAAAAGTTCATTAGTAATTTTGCTCCTGCATTTAACTTTGCCAAGGTGAGTATTTTCCAGGCTGGTGAAACAAATGGCAGCTTGTAATTTATGCAGAGTGCATAGCTTATTAAAATGTATGGGATGCTTTGCTCAGTATGTTTCCTGAGCTAGTAACTTCAAAGTGATACTCCTTCAAACTTCAGGTTTGCTAGTGCAGACACTTTAAAGAATGTATCAGCTTTGTACCATTTTCTTCTTCTTGTAGCTACAAATTCTCTTAAAATACAGCTTGAACAATGTCTTAATAACATACAGAAATGTTTTGCTTTCCAAGAGGAGCTCTCTGTTGTGCATGTGGCTATGTCTTAGGAATTCAAGATGGCTGATGTGAATGTACTCAGTGTTTTTCATTTGCTTATCTAGCCTTACACCTGTCCATAGTATTTGGGGTTTATTCTATCACATATTAGTCCCTGGTTTTGGCTGTCTTTCAGACTAATTTCATGGCTCTCCTGTGTGTTACTGTGTGCTGTCTTTTGACAGCTTTGATTTAGTGAAGTCATGATGTTTCATGACAAATAGTGATGGAATGTGGTCTGTTTGTTCAGTGAGTAATTTCTTAACCTTCTAGAAGAAGAAGCATGATTCACTGAAGAAAATACACCAAAGGAGGGATACTTTTGAATTGTTTTAGGATTGTTACTGTTATGTGTTATATGCTGTTGCCAAATAACCCAGTTTTATGTATGTGGAGCAAAAATGTGTAAGAACAAAATATTCAGGGGAAAAAAAACCCCAAAAGTATTAATTTAGAGAACTTCTCTTACAAAAACTCTGATGAAAATTGCAGTGCTTGTGTAAAAATGGTAATATTTGACAATCTTGTCTGCTATTATCAGCATCCCCAAGTAATATAGTTCCTTTGTGGAACAGCAATAGATATCTGTGGATATCATTCACATATATAAATGCAAAGTGCTTTTGAATTTGGAGGTGTCAAATTCTCATTTTAAATACTATAAAATTTTTCAGACTGACATCTGAAAAATACTAAAGGACTCTTCCTAAAAAGATCAAAGATAGAACAGAACCTTCAGATAACTGCTAGCAAAGCATATATATGATGCTTATTAATCATATGTGAAACCATACTTTTTCCATGCAAGGCAATTACCTTTCACTCGGCATATTGCTATGACAGGAAAAACAGCTTTAAATTTACCAAACAATAATCGAAAAAATTAATACATGGTTTTGCTGGTTTTGGTACATGTAGCATAAATCTCTCTCTCAGCTTTTTCTTGCTTCAGACTTTTTCTTGCTTCAGACTTTTTCTCATATTCTCTGTTGAAGTATTTGATTGCTTTTTTGCTATAAATAGATATGACTTTTGAATTAGATTTTGCAGTGAAAACCATCTTCGGAGCTTGTGTTGATTGAACTGTTTACTACAGCAGTGTAATATAGCACAAGAATGCTGATTTCCAATCTAGTTGTTTGTTGGAGGACTGTGAAGAAGCCTTCTTGAGAAATCCAGAAGAAAAGCCCCGGTTAATTTACCACAGAAGGGAGGAAGGCAAAGTCAGTTCAGTCTCAGTGCAACAGTTAATTGAGCAAATTTCTTGCATGAACAAAGCAAAGGTATGACATTTAAAAATTGCTGTAAACAACACTGCATGCTGATAGTCCCAGATTTTAGAAGAAATTGCATTGCACTCATTGCTCTGGCTGCTCATTCTGTCAGCAGATTGATGAAGCTGAAATTCATGAACGTTATGAAATTTTCATTAGCAGGGGAGAAAAAAAAGCCACCGCATTTTCACTGAAAAAAAGGGCTATGCTATAAGGTTAGAATTTCTTACCTGTATTTAGGCATTTAAATGGCAAAGTTGTTTATCTGAGGTCCCTCTGTAGCCACCGAAGGGAATGAAGTATACCTCTAGAGAGATTCCTGCTGCCTAAAAATCGATCAGTTATGATCTATTTCTCTCTACAGAGACAATGGTTGAGAACAGCTGAAACTAGATGCCCAACTTTTAAAGTCCTTAGGCAAAATGAATCTTACCTAAGGAAGGCAACAGAATGGAATTTAAATGTGTTCCAGAATGTTTTTGTTGGAAGACCTAAATATTGTTCTCAGTTGGATTCAGAGTTGTGTCATGCTTTTCCCTTTACTTTTTCAGATGATTGACCATGTTGGACGTATGGAGGAAGGAGCATATGAAATCTATAATTGTGTGGAGAAAATAATTAAACAGGTAAAGTACATCATGCATTTTAGCTTTTTATGTCTATGTTGATTTATGATCTTGAATGATGTCAATGTGATTACTATGTGGTACTTAGGTGTGATTCAAAGTATTTCTCTGTTTTATTGTTAATATCTGGCAAGCAAGAAAATGTGCAAGTGGAAAATAAAACCCCAAACTGAGCAGTGCTTTTATGGACAGATGCACTGGACCATGGGAAAGGGTTCTATTTATGGACCTTAATTAGCTTTTTTATTTCTCTTTATCCATATCATAGATACATCCTCTCCTTATTCTTGGGGTGAGTTGTCTCCACTATGAGATATTTTAAATCAATGTCTTGAGACCTGTGCATTCAGAGTTAACTTAGTTTCAATTAATTGCTTATTTATTTATGTTCTTTGCTGCCCTGCAAGGAAATGAACATATTGGTGTTAGTAGAGCCACACTCATACTGAGACTATCAGCATATGTGCTTGCACTACAGTTGCAGTTTTTTCCATGTAATTTCTTTTTATTTAGGATATATTGGGGTGTGAAATGACAGACTTAGAAGGCAAGGACCTGGGTAATAAGGAAGACTCTGCTGCTCCTGAAGAAGAAGTTTTTGGTGATGTATTGTGGGATGCACACGATGAACAAGAACAGATGGAAGCTTTTCAGCAGGCCTCTAATTCAACATGTGAGCTGGGATTTGAGAAAGTGAGTACATTATAAAGGTATATAGATGAAGAGAAAGTATTAACTCACTTTCATCCCTTGTTGGGCAAGATGCATTTCTACAGAAAAAGCTGTGTCTGAGAGCATCCTTAAGGCTATCACTCCTTATGCTGGAAGGAGCCATATGTCTGATATAGATGGCATATTTCTTTTCTGGGAGAGATGCCAGTTGGTGTGTTGTTGAATGACATTGATGAAGAAGTAGTTGTTGTGCCTGCACTGGAGAAAAGCACTATAACAGTGTGCCAGAAGCAGAGCGTCCTCCTAGACTTTGGTCATCAATAGAAAACACTCTTGAGTATCTATTTTTAATCCTTCTATTTTTTTTTATTTCTCTTTTATTTTCCCTGAGGAAATCCAATCTCTTTCTTGACACCTGCAGTTAGGTCTTTAGGAGATGGTTAATGAAAAGATTTCATCACATCATGCAGTAAAAGAAGAACAAAAGAAACTTTATAGTGGAAAGCTGCTGAATACCTCAGTACTTACTCATTACTGGAAATAATTTTTTAAAACTTTTCAAGTTGTGAGCATCAGGAATAGTTATATGTTGGGAAGATACAATGAATGTAGGAAGATAAACATTAAAGTTATCACAGAATGTGGTGCAGTAGTTTATTTTGGCAGTGTAAACACAAGCATGCATTTTCTGTTACTGCATTTAAATTCTTAGTACCCCCATTTTACTAGCACAATATATTCTTTTACTTCACCACTCCTATATTGGTAATGGTTTGGAGGATTGTACCATTTTTATTACATTCTAGAGCAATAGAATAACACAACATTAAAGAAAAAATACCAATGCATATCTAAATGCACCTCTTACTTTGAAGACAAAATATTTCTCCCAAGCAAGGGAAGGGTGTTTTGCTTTGATTTATTTTGTCATCTGCTGCAATATTTTTGGACATTCATATGCTGTAAGAAAGCCTTCCTTTGTATGCTCAAAATAATCATTCATGGCAGATGCCAACTTTTTCCTGGCAAACATATCCAGTGCAGTGGAGTAATTTGGGGAGAGGGCAGGGCATGGAAGCCTGAACAAAGAACACTGTTGCTTTACTATAATAACACTAATTCAGTTTATTACCACTGAAGATTCCATTTTAAAAAAGTTTTGAAGAAAGTGTTAATTAATTCTACACTTTTTAAAAAAGAGAGAATAAATTCTGTGGTTTGTTTCCTTGCAATATCTGTTTACACTTGTATTGTATTGCATTTCAGCAGTTTCTCCTTTACCTTAATAAATTGGTACATTCATTTTGAATTGAAATGGTTTACAATATCAGGCACTATATTTCTTCCTTAAACAGTGGACTATTTATAATGATTGTTTCTTTGTTATAGTATTTTGAACGTCTGAATGACCTAGTAGCAGCACCAGCACCAATTCCACCATTGCTTGTATCAGGAGGACCAGGCTCTGGGAAATCTCTCCTTCTGTCTAAATGGTAGTTTAAATTTATTTTTTTTTAATATGAATGAAGTTTAAGAAAAGAGTTTCCATTACATTTCAAACATTGTGTCAGTAATAAGAGATAAAATGGGGGCATTTAGAAAGTGCTAACGTTATTGAAGCATCCTGGAAAGATTTTTGATATTTGAGTAGCTAATTTCATCTGGGCTGCCTTTGACAGCTCCCTGATGGCAGCTGCAGCACCTTATGATAAGGCATCACTTACCTACCTGTCTTTGCACAGCATCACAAAGTGGTTTTGATAGCTCAGTTGTGTTGTCCTTCTCTCCTACACAAGAAGGGTCTGAAATAAAGAAAGAATCCTTGTCATTTATCATAGACCATAGAATTTTATTGTCACTTGTATGCTATGACAAAATTTGCTGATAAATTGATGGTGTCATTGCTTTTTGAAAGTTTAGTGGCACATGACTGTTCAGTGACAGGAAGGGCACTTGCTAATTGCTATCAGTAATGATGAGAGTAAAAATGGAATCTGACATTGGAAGTTCAATTGTAGCTCAGGAAATGTCTATCCTGTTTTGTAAGACAAACATGGAACACATGTAGCTAAGCTACTCTTTGGCAAAACTGATGCATTTTTTTGAGATCTATTCACAAAATTGCAGTCTGTTGAGTCTTCTTTTTTTCTTCTCTTCTTTCATTAGGATTCAATTACAGCAGAAGCATTCTCCAAACACTCTAATTCTTTACCACTTTGTTGGGAGGCCCATGTCTACCAGTTCAGAGTCTGCATTGATAATTAAGCGCCTTACTCTGAAGGTAATGCTGTATTGCATGCCCTGCATTGCATCTTTCTCTGTGTGTGTGTGTGCACAAAAATAACATTTTCTACAAATTTTTCAGCATCAGTGAAAAGTAATACAGTTGTAGTAGAAAAATATTCAGGTTCAGATTGGTCAGGGCTCTGGGCAACCTGTTCTGAGTGAAGATGCAATGCCCCTGCATTTGACTAGGTGGCCTTTTAAAGCTGCTTCCAATCCAAACTCTTCTGTGAGTCTATGAAATGTAAGGCATTATAGGATGAGGGGAATCTGATCCTATACACTTAATGTAGTTCAACTAAATAGCATCTCTGGGATATTCATAATAGATCAGCATTAGTAGTTATGTTTCCAGTGACCTATAAAACCATATAATTATACTCCTTCCAAAATTCCCTGCCATCTGGCCAATGAGAGAGGCAGGTGGTACATCTTGTGTCTATGTGCTTAGAAACCCAAGGCTGTGCTTGCCACTTGGTACCATCTTTTTCCTAGACTAGGCTCTCTCCTGTATTAATTCAATTTTAATTGTGTGCTAAATACATGGGGAATAAGGATCATTTTTGTGCTAGGGTCTGAACTTGCTTTTTCCATCACAAGAGTATCACTAAGGGCCTTACAGTAGTAAAACCTGTAGAAAAATTAATTCAGTTCTGCTATCCATGTAGTTTTCTCATCTGTCTTAGATGTTTGCCTGTTTAATCTGTGCAACTTAAAGTCCTTTAAGTCTTCATATTTCTTGTCTGTTGTGTAAAGGTTATCTCTCTAGAATTTACACACTGGGTTCAAGAAATATTCTTTGTTCTGCATAGGCCATACTGCCTATACTAGAAGGAAAGAACTCTGTGTGAACTTGACTAGAAAAATTGCCCCCACATCCCATGGAGGTTTTTGGGGTAGAGGGTGAGGTAGGGGGGTAGACCAGCTTTTTCTTTTTTCCCTTTTGTGTCCAAAGGACTTCTTTCAACTATCCTAGCTGATTTTTAAGATAGAATTTCTTGTCATGTTTATAATTCTCAGCTTATGCAACACTCTTGGTTAGTATCACCTCTGACTTTCGATCCAGCTAAACTTCTGGAAGAGTTTCCCCGTTGGCTGGAAAAGCTTTCTGCACGCCATCAAGGCAGCATTATTATCATTATTGACTCTATTGACCAAATACAGGTATGTTTTCAAAATCTTTGCCACTTGTCAGTCTAACAGGAATCTTGACTATTTTAATAGGTTCAGTCATAGCTGTGTAAGAAAAATATTAGTGTTTGCTTTGCTCTGAAGAAAACATATAGAAAATAGTTTTGTAAAGAGTGCAGTTGAGTTATTTTTGTAGATAAACTTTTTTAGGGTTGTTTTAGTATTTTTCTTCTAAATTTCGTCTTTACACCTTGATTTTTGAGCAGTCTGGTTACATTACTTACCCAAAGATCCAAGGCTGTGAGCTGACTTTCTGGGCATGTAAATAGCCTGGTTTTTATGAGGTGAACATTTCAATAATAGTATTCTATCTGCTTTATTTAGTGTACAGTTGTGCTGATGCATATAAGTGGGGCATTTAGTACTGTCTAGAGGACCAGATCATGAAAGATTTTAAAGAACTGAAGAATTTAAGACTCCTTTCATTAGGTTGCTCAGTTAATGAAACATAGCAACTTCTGGCATTGTTTCGAACAACCTCTGTGTTAAGAAATGAAATTTTGTTTTTAAGCAAGCTGAGAAGCACATGAAGTGGTTGATAGATCCACTGCCAGTGAACGTGAGAGTGATTGTATCAGTGAATGTAGAAACATGTCCACAGGCGTGGAGGTATGTTATATTTCTGTGATGTGACAAAGTATCCTGGCTTAGAATTATTATTTTTAATTGCAGTTACTCATTGAAGAGCAGACAGATTTGTCAAGATGTGGAGATTTAATAGGATAAGATTTTGCAACCTATGAGGAAAATGAAAGCTTCTCTATTTTAGCTGCAATGACAGATTTTAGATGTTGGAAAACCAGATTTTTGTTTTACTGTGATGGATCTACCCTTATGACTGTATGAAAGATGATATTAAATGCAGTCAGATGCACATCAAGAACTGCAGTACCATGATGTAGATTCAGGATAAGGCTAAAAGTGGAAATTTTACTTCAGATAAATAGAATTTCTTAGTAGCAGGGAACAGCTTCAATTACTGCTTTGATATAAATCTTTTAAAAGCCCTGGAACTCTGATGTCTTTTTTTTTACTCTTTTGTGCTATTTAATAAGGTTGAAATATGACTTTTTTCTCTCTTACTAAAGGTTATGGCCCACTCTTCATCTTGATCCACTGAATTCCAAAGATGTTAAATCTCTCATTAGTGCAGAATGTAACTCTGCAAATGTTAAATTGACTAAAGAGCAGGTATGCCTGTTGTTTTTCTAAAATACTTTACTCTAGTATAACTTTTAATGAAAGCATGGAAAGATTAAATTAGCCCAGCTGCCAGAGTAAAGAATTATATTTAGCTAACTAAATATGATTGCTCAAGATAGCATGAAGTTTGAGTATTTTTACCCCATGGCTCTCAGCCCTGAAACACAGAAGGAACAACATAAATTTTTAACAGAAAAACTGTGCAGTTGCACATACTGCTGTAAATGTGATGCTTTATTTTAGAATACCAGAAGGCTTAACTATGTTTTAATTAATTATTTTTGCATAATACTGTAACAGTCACCAACAGATTGGGAAAAACAGTATTTCACCTTTGTCCTTGAGACTGATTCTTTAAGGTAACCTTCATGTTGAGATACAATGTTAGACCCTAACTCTGCATCTTAAATTCAAATGAGAATTTTCACTTATATGCTCCTATAGCTGGAAATGTGTTGCAGTATTTTGTGTACTACTTACCATGTTATAGTCTTCAGATGTTGCACATAAAAGAATATCTAGAACTTTTGTTTTCTTCTTAAACAGTGAATGTTTTATTTGTGTGGTTAGTTGCATCTCAGTTCACAGATGATTATTTAAAATGTTGTAGGAGAAGAAGCTTGAGAGACATTGTCGTTCTGCCACAACTTGCAATGCTTTGTATGTCACTCTCTTGGGCAAAACCATTGCTTGGTAAGTTGAGGTGTTTTGGAAATTACTATGGTCATCCCTAGATCAGAAGACTTCAAGTAGGTCAGCCTTTTGAAATACTTTCATTTAACACAGAATGAATCTTGTTAGGAAAAAATGATGGAGAAGTTTTGCTCTCCACTGACTTTGAATGCAACAGGAACAGAAATTGGAGTTTACTGTTACCAGTTTGATACTAAGTGAATCCAAGCAGTTATATCTATTTGTTTCCAGCTCTTCTATTTTTATTTATTTTAATTTGTTTAATTTCTTCTTTATGGGTGTGTCAGTTGCTTCAGTGGTTTTTAAAGGTATTTGGAGAATGTTGGTATTGTGTTGGTAAGCAGTTAAATTCAGGTGTGTTGTATTTTCTGATGTACCACAGAGTTTTCCCCACAGATTTTTAAGGCTACAAGGAAGTTCAACAACTGTTTAGTTTAACTTCCTGCATATGGTCCTTAGCCTTGTAATTCCTGCTGTGGAGAAAATTAATCTTCCCTGATGTGCAAGAGAATACCCAATAAGTGCATTGGCTTCTTATTAACCTAGACTTCATCTTGTTGAGAAAGATGCATTTTTAGTTAAGAGACTCCCAGAAGATGATACACTAATTGGTAATTTACTCCAGGTGACTGATTTCATTATTTTTGTTCATGTTTTATGTTCTAGAAGACTTAATTGCTCCTGAAAATGTGCTTTGTAAATGCATTAAGTGAAATAGCAGCATGTGGTTTTATCTGTATCCATCCTGATGTTCCTCCTTGTACTCCTGCTGGAGAAAAGAACACTGCAGCCTAGGTTTTTTAATAAAACTGTTGCAGCTATTTAGAAAAATCAGACAATATGACAGAAATTGGAAATTGGCTTGGAAGAACTCACCTCCTCTTTGTTGAAATTTCACCAGGTGCTGTGCACCTTTTAAATCCAGTAGAAATCCAGAGAATATTTGAGATAGAACTCTTCTGTAGTTTCAAATCAGTCTTACTCAGCCAAATATAATATGGTAAACCTAACCCTTTTCGTCCTTCTGTTCAGTGTTGGAAATACAGGAAACATTGATGAGATTCTTCAGCAGTGTTGCCAGTGTCAAGACACAGTGTCACTGTACAGGCTTGTTCTGAGATCAATTCAGAAATCATTGCAGAGTGATAAAGAGAAAGATCTTTTGAGAGAGGTAAGCAGAGAATGCATCACTGTTTCTACAGGTAATGAATACTCTTCCCTGTAAAAAGTTTTCCTTAAAGTAAATACAAATTTATATTAGTTCATATGTATGATTCAGAGACTATTGTGTATTATTAGTATACAAGGGACAATTTAATTAGTGTAATTACATCTATTGGATAATTATAGAATGTATGACTGCTTTGTGTTAAATAACAACTGAGCTGTTGTCTCACAGAATAAAGCAGAGCTTTTTCCCTATGATGTGATACAGAATTAGCACTTCCTTGCTGATCACTACCATCATCTAGTGATTAATTACATTGAGCATAGTAAATGCAATCAAAACATGGTGTCTTATGAATACAGGCATTGCTTATTACATTTCTGACTCCTCTTCCTACCTTTGCAGAATTTTCTTCTTGTGCAAAACAATTTTTAATTAGTACACAATACTCTTTACTTGCTACTTCTTTGGTTCTGGCTGCATGAAGACCCTCAGCATATTTGACTTAGATGGAAGTTCCTCATGATAATGGAGTTACTCTCTCCCAGTGTTATAGAGGAAAGTCTGAGGGACCATTTGTTGATCTCAGAGTGTCCCATTTGGTGCTTTATCTATTAGAATATTAAACCATTAACAGTGAGGTCTCTTCTTTGAGAAGATGGAAAGGGCTTGTATAGGCAGGGTTTTTTCCTTTTGCTATAAAATAATCACAGTGATAAACAGCATTTTTCTTGAGATTTCAGTGTAACTAAGCTCTCCGGGAAATATTGCTAACTGTGTGAAATCTTGTTTTCTGCTTTGTGCAGATCCTGTGTGTCATTGGTGTCAGCCACAATGGGGTGAGTGAGTCAGAGCTGATGGAGCTTTATCCTGAGCTGACTTCTGCAGTGCTGGCCTCACTGCTTCATAGCCTGCACAAAATGTGTCTGCTGACATATGGCTGTGGTTTGCTGAAATTCCAGCACCTCCAGGTAAAGTTTGTAATTCTAAACATGTGCAAGGGAAACTCCAGCTCCTGGCTCCAACCCCTGTTTTTTTTAGATAAGTTCTGTTGTTAGCTACCTAGGCCTTGAAATGCATGTTTGCTCATTCATTCTCCTTAGATTTAGAAACACCTTGAAAACTACCAGAACTGTGATAAACCAGTATTGCTGAAAATCTGGCCTTTCAAACCTTCATAAATTTCTAATCTATTAATTGTTAACTCCATGTATCCTAGAAAACATTGGCTTCCCAAAAAAACAAGAAGAGTTGAAAGGAATATTGCTTGAATAACCAGAGCTGTGGTCTAATGTAAGACAATTTGTTTGTAGTGCCTTTGTCATTAGAAGATTTTCAGTTCTACAACATGAGATGTGTTTCATTACCCTGTGTATCATCAGCACTTAAACAAATTAAATGCATTCTCTTTTTTTAAATTATCCTCTCTTTCAGGCTTGGGAGATGGTAAAACTAGAGTATATGGAAGCAGGTGAAAATGTTATTTCTGCCTATAGACAAAAACTAGTGGAATATTTCACCATGCAGTTGAGGTAGGTCAGAATTCTTCAAGAAGTGCTAAATTGCAGATTTCATGCCTCATAGATATTTTGGTTTCTTCATATACTTTCTTTGAGTTTAGTAAATTATTATCACAAAATAACTATGCAAAATTGTCAGCTTAAAAGTTTACTTATTGATATGTTTCTTTTTAGTCTTGGAAAAGAATGAGGTCTGTGAAGGGGAATGGGTATATGATAAAGTGATTGTGGGGAAATGTAGGCCCTGAATTTATACCATGTCAGTTATTTTGTGGTCTCCAACCCCCCATGGATTTTTAACTCCCAGTAAATGCTAGGAAATTTGGGTTTGATTGGGACTTGAAGCAGAAAACCACTTGTGTTCAGCAAGCAATTAGCACATAGATAAGAGGAGATCTGGTAGGACAGCTGAACATCTACAAGTTCATATCCAGCTTGAAAACTGATTTGCATTTACATCCCAATTAGTGTCCCAGCTGTGGGCTGCTGTTTATTGCTCCTCCAAGCATCTGCTGTTGGGTAGGAGGAAGCCAAGAGGGCCACAGTGTGCCAGACAAAGGAGGCACAAAGGGACAATGGGCTGCTGCAGGGCTGCAGTCCTCCTGGCAGGCGTAGATTAGCCCATATGGGATGGAGGGGCTGCTTCCTGGGGAGTGCCTGGGGATTCCAGTGCCTTCTGAGGTGAAATTAAAATGAACATATAACAAAATGGAGGACATAGGCCTTACAGTAATCTGTCCAGACATTCAGGTGTGGAAATTGTATGCTTGCCTGGTTTTCACAGCAAATTGACAAGATGCTAGGCCTGTCAGAGTTTTAATTTACATTTGTTTTTCTCTCAATAGTCAAGACCGAGTGACTTGGAGAAGTGCAGATGAACTTCCCTGGCTCTTCCAACAGCAGGGTGATAAGCAAAAGCTACACAAGTGTCTTTTGAATCTCTTTGTGTCCCAGAACCTTTACAAAAGGTACAAAGGTAGAAATTGCTTTGGCCATTATAAACATTTCATAGTAATTTTTTGTCAATATAAATGAGAAAGCGACAGATTCAAATACTTAAACAGTGGAGGCTGAAGTGCTAAATGATGTTTCCATATAAATAATGTGTTTTTTTCTATTCTGCTACACCCTGGGGGGCGGTAAAGGAATAAATATTGCTGTTGAATAGTGTTAATCTCCATGGACTGTCTCTGTAGATGCTGTAGCATAACAACATTTGTGCATGTAGGCCTTTTATTCCTAAGCTAGCATCAGTCTGAATAGAGAGGTATCAGAGATAAGATTCTTTTCCTTGTTAAAACAGGGGACATTTTGCAGAATTGCTGAGTTACTGGCAGCTGGTTGGGAAAGATAAGAGCTCTATGGCAGCAGAGTATTTTGACTCTCTGAAAGAATATGAAAAAAGCAGTGAGGGAGAGGAAAGTATGATCTGCCTGGCTGATCTTTATGAGACCCTGGGACGGTTTCTTAAGGACCTAGGTCTTCTCAGTCAGGTAAGTACATTTAGAGATTGTTGTAACAGCAAAAGGGCAAATGAAGCAGAGCTCAGTGTGTGCTTTCTGTGGCAGTGGTTAAGTTATGGGAGCATAGAGGATGCTGCCTGCTGCCCTCACGCTCTGGACTTGGCTGTTCCAGGCTGTAGCTCCTCTGCAGCGCTCTCTGGAGATTCGAGAGACGGCGCTGGATCCAGACCACCCCAGGGTGGCACAGTCTCTCCACCAGCTGGCAGGGGTGTATGTTCAGTGGAAGAAGTTTGGAAATGCTGAACAGCTGTATAAGCAGGCACTGGAAATCTCTGAGAACGCCTATGGAGCTGAACACCCTCGGGTGGCCCGTGAACTTGACGCACTTGCAACATTGTACCAAAAGCAGAACAAGTAAGCTTAACTACACTTCTGGTTTTGTTTTATGTGGAGGTAGTATAAAAAAAAAATTACCAGCAAAAGTTTTTTTCCTGAAGCTAGAATTTTTCTTGGATTTTTTTTCCAGTTTCATATGTTTAAATGCAACCATGAGCATCCCCTCTCTATTCTTGTAGCAGTTCACATAGGAGGGGCCAACTTTTGTGCTTAGTTTAACAAAAAACTTGCAGAGATGAAGGAGAAGTATTGTCTGTCCCTAATAATTTTGTAAATTTTATATTTGAAAATAAGTGTGATTATTCTCAAGAATCTTAAATTTTCAAATCTGTGCACTTAAGTACCTTAGAATCTTTGCAGGATGCTTATTGATACCAGATTTGACATTCTTCTCACACTCGAAATAACTACTTTCAGATATGAACAAGCTGAGCAACTGAGGAAAAAGTCCTTCAAAATACGCCAGAAAGCAGCAAGGCAGAAAGGCAGTCTGGTAAGGCAGTACTTGATATTTAAGAAGAGGTACAGGCATGTTGCTAAACAGATGATAAATTCTGTCTGCAGAGCTGGTAATGCTCCAGGGTTTTTGATAATTGTGGGCGTAGCTAGTGAAATATCTTAGCAGCAGCTTTGGTAACTTTCAAGAGTCCTTTCAACTCTGCTAGAAGTGGAGATGTATCAGTACAACTGGAATGGATTCAAGTGGAAAAGAAAGAAGTGGATATATACATTTCAGAGGTGCAGAATTACAACCAATACAATTGTGTGTCAAAATCACAATGGCAAAAGGTGATCTCCAGAATAGTTGAGGCATTTATCCTACTAGTGAATGCAGTGCTTACTGCAATGGAAAATCCTGGTAAATATATTAGGTGACACACAGAGTTTTCCCCTGTTTTCTTCTCCTGTGTTGTTTTTCAGCTGCAGGGTTTCTCTTGTCATTTTTGAGCTAAGAGTTTATCATGTAATGCCTGTATGTAAGAGTCCAGCTAATAACTCCAGAGCTCAATTTGTAGCTCTAATGAAAGTAGTCAAAACCCATAATCATGTTGCTGTTTCCACAGTGATTAAATAAGAATGAATTTGGCTCATGAATATTTGGTCTATTTCTGTAATGAGTTCTTCTGCAAAAATATTTTAATCAAAACTGCAAAGACCAAAAATAAGCAGAGTGTGTAAAAACAATGCACTTTTTACTTTGATTTATTTTGTTTGTAAGCATCAGCTTGTTTGCCCATTTTACACAGATTGATGTGAAGCCTTGAGTAATAATATTTTATATGCATTTGGATGTGTTTAGGATTGAAGGCTAAATTGATTTTAAGTTTCGAGGTTCTAAACCTAAGAATTCAATCTGAATTCATTATTTGAACTGTGGAGTTTAAGCAAATTAGCATGTCTGATACAGGGAGAGAGGTGTGACTGCACAGTAACTTGTATTGCTTGGAAATTTTCACCAAAATTTCACATTTTTGGTGCAATATGCTGATAGATTGTAAGTAAGCATTTGCCATGTAGCTCAAAAATAGAACTTAAGGAGGATTATGGTGCTACTTTGGCATCAAACTAAGTCTTTTGGTTTTCTGTCTTTAGTGTTAAACTTTAAGGGTACTGGTGACTGGCTTACATCTCCTTTTTGCTGTAGTGTGGCTTTGCTCTCCTGCGTCAAAGAGCCCTGCAGCTGGAAGAGCTCACGTTAGGCAAGGATACATCAGACAATGCTCGAACCCTGAATGAGCTTGGAGTCCTCTACTACCTGCAGAATAATCTTGAGTGAGTTGCACTGATTGTGACACATCCACTGAGTGATCTCATGTCTGCATGAGGCAGAGCAGGGAGATCTAGCTCTAAACGCAGACACATGATCAACTACTTGTCCCTTATTCATTCTGCTGGGTTTTGTTCACTGTGAAATTCACTCCTATTTTCTGTTTGGTGCTGTTGGCATGTAGGCATGTAGGCGTTTACCAAGTCAGTGCACTTCCTGCATTCAGAATTGATGTTCCACAGTTAATTAGCCTTTGTTGCAAATTCCAGTTCTCTCTCAAACTTCTGCCTTCTCTGCTCAGCTTCACTATTTTATGACTCTCCTTTACAGTATTCATCTTTGAACAGCAGGATTGTTGTTTTTCTATGGCAGTATTACAAGAAGTCATGACCTAAATATTCATTGTGCCTGTAATCCTTCAGCTTTTACCCTGACATCCTGCTAAAAACCAGAAAGGGCCAGAAAAGCACAAAGGTGTTCTAAAGGCAGAGATAAGCAGGGGTGTTGAAGAAGGGGAATAAAAGGTGCAAGATGGTTCTGATTGTATGTTTAACCACTCTTCACATCAACTTCTTTAGCTGACAGAGGAATCTAAGCTATGTGTTATGAAGGAACTGTAAAGTGACCTAAATCCCACTCTACTGAACTGAGTCTTTTCAGAGAATAAAAATGCCCAGCAAAAAAGCAAAAAGCATAGAGTGAGTTCTGGAAGTATTTTTACTTCCAGTTCTTCTGTACCTGATGTTTAATGCACCTGTAGCTTTTGGATAATTACAGAAGTATGTAGTTATTTAGGATCTGCATACAGAATCATGATCTCTACAGAGAAGGAATTGGTTTTTAACAGATCTTAGACATGTGGGATTTTCATCAGCTTACCCTCATGAAATGACTGATTATAGAGGAGCAATATTTTATCTAATCTCGTACAAGATTGTTTGATATTCCATGTTATTCATATGTAGTTCCTGTTAAATGCAACCTACTTCAAGAGTAGCTGTATTTCCACTATTTCATAGGTGAGAAAAGGTATAAACTTTGTTCTAGTGGAGGTTTAAGGAACTTTTTAAAATGGATATTCCTGCTCTGAACCAGCAAGTCCAAGACTTAATGTTGTTAAAATGAAATCAGTGGCAGAAGGATATATCACTTAATGAATAATTATTTGTCACAGAAGATCTTCCAGCCCTTGCACCTTTTGACACTTCTCTAAGAGCTCCAGAACTGAACCTACAGTTCTGTGTATAAATGGTCTTTTTTTTCGCTAACATAAAATGGATTTTCTGATTTACTAATCTGACCTCTTGAGAATAGCATGGCAGGGTTTGTGTGGATGTCATGATGAGGAGCTGCCTGGTAATAATGGATGCTATCAGTCTTATGGGGGGATCACCTGTAGTTTTGATAGAGGAGCTGCTGTAAAGCTGAAATGAAATAGTGGCACCCTACTGTAGTGAGATAAAATGTGCTCTTTGCTTCAGTGGTGACATTACACAGAGTCTTTTCTACTTTGTCAGTTCTGAACAAAGTCTTCTATAAGTTTCCAAGGCTGAGTTTGTTGTTTCAAACAGGCACTTCAGCCTGTACAGATGTTACCAGCTTTAAAATATTGATGAGCAAATCTATTGTGTAGGACAGCAGAGCTTTTCCTGAAGCGCTCCTTGGAAATGCGGGAGCGAGTGCTGGGATCTGACCACCCAGACTGTGCACAGTCTCTGAACAACCTGGCAGCCCTGTACAACGAGAAGAAGCACTATGACAAGGCTGAGGAGCTCTATGAGAAAGCTCTGGACATCAGGAGGAGAGCCTTAGCTCCAGACCATCCCTCCTTGGCTTACACTGTGAAACACCTGGCAGTGCTGTACAAAAAGATGGTGAGCACACACCTGTTATCTCTTCTGACCACCAAAATTAACTGTAATGTCTTTGTCTTAATGGAAAAATCATGTTTGAGGGTGTAGGAATAGTTCTTTTTACACGATGGCCTTGAACTTTACAGTCAGGTTAAGGGCAACTTTTAGAATTATGAGGGAGATAGCATCTCACAAATGAACTGTCTGGGTGAGCCACCTTCAACTTCTGTTGACTCAGTGAAAGATGAGCATTACTCCTGTGAAAAACGCACTCAGTGGAGGAAAATTAACAAAAGTATAAACTTCTGCATTTTCTAATTTCAAAATGTGTCATGAATATTTGTGTTTGTATGTGGTTGTTGCAACCATTAGTTTAATAGTGATATATTGTTTCCAACAGTTGAATCAAGATGAATTTCTGTGGGTTATAAGAATTTTATTTATTTTATGTTTTCACATTTTACTGTTCTTCCAAGAGAAAAAAGACCCTGATAATCTCTTGGATCAAATTTGCCCATGTTTTTGCTAAATAATCCTTACCCGCTATTGTCTGCATTAAATGGTTTTGGGTCACATTATTTTCTGCTCACTTCAGCTTCTGATTTTCATTCTGCTGGAAGCTGCAAAACCACTCAATATTTGCATCAAAAACCTCTTTGCTAGTTTGAAGGAGCACAAATTAAAAGTCAGTGGAGACAATTATTGCGATAAAAGTACAACTGAAAATTCTTTTTACAGCCTTCTCGATGAGACACTTGTGGGCAAAAAATAAATTAAGAAAGGAAGAAATAGACCTAGCTGAGAAACACATTAACTGAGAGCTGAATATGCCCAGTATTTTGGAAAATTAGGTTCTAATAAATAGTCATGATAAATAATTTATGCAGAATATGCATATTATTTAGCAAAGTTATCCCCTTATTCTAGAAACAATTAGATTTTCTCCAAGGCTTTTGTTTAAAATAGGTTTTGCTTTTACCATCTTGATATCAGAGAAATTAATCATTTTTTTCATGGTATTTCTAGGGAAAGCTTGACAAGGCTGTTCCTCTGTATGAGCTAGCAGTAGAAATTCGACAGAAGTCATTTGGCCCAAAACACCCGAGTGTAGCAACTGCTCTGGTGAACCTGGCTGTCCTTTACTGTCAGATGGTAAGGTTTCCATGCCCATTTATTTTTTGTGTCTTAGGCTTTTTTATGACTTGTACCTAAATGAAACTAAAGAAACTTGATCGTATTGAAAAGGGAAATTCCTTATAATATTTGCCAATTCTCGGGTTCCTTTTTAAACGTTGAAAGCATATTTGGCAAGAAAAATGCATGCAGGGTAAAAATAATTGCTGTGAATGGTAGGCACGATACTGTACCTAAGATGCATTGATACTATGTTGGCAAGAAAAAGCCTATGTATTACACATCTATATCAAAGAAATACACACCTGTAACAAAGAAACTTTCTGCTACCCAAAGAAAAAGCAGATTGAAGCTTTGCCTCTCTATGAACGCGCACTAAAGATTTATGAAGACAGCTTTGGCCAAATGCATCCTCGCGTGGGAGAAACACTGAAGAACTTGGCTGTGCTAAGGTAAGATAATATGCTTCAGCCCTATAAATGCAAATAACTGCATGAGACAAAACATCTGGGCTTGTGTACTTTCTAGGAAAGTATAGTTTAAGTACACTATGTTGATAGTATGGTGTATATTTAAATTTAAATGAATTGAGAGACTTGTTTTATTTGCTTGTTTCAACTTTGTTTTGCTCTTTTCCAAAGCTATGAAAGGGGAGACTTTGAGAAGGCAGCTGAACTTTACAAGAGAGCTATGGAAATAAAAGAAGCAGAGACTTTGTTGATAGGTGGAAAAGCAACTTCTCAACACTCATCAAGTGGAGACACATTCAGCTTAAAAAGTGCATTATCACCAAATGCTTTGCTGGAACACGGACAAAGGTGATACAAACCTGCTCCAAGAAGAGGCAGTGCCTATGGATATTTTCAAGTAGACAGAAAATTACTAAGATAAATCCATTTTTTCAAGGATTTGGTACTGTTTTGGGACTGACACCCATCTTCATGAATTCTGCCTTAACTTTGCAGACTGTATGGTACAAAGTCAGCTGCTTTCATTGTTCATAGGTACACACATTAGTTACTAGCTCAAGTTGTAGCTAATACCAAAACCATGGACTTGATGCCTCCTAGCTCAAGTGCTAGGACTATAACAAATTAAGCTGAACCACTTGTGTAAACTCTAAGAGGAATTTCTTACTTTTGTGTTGTAACAGCATGGCTTAGAGAATTTATGTATTTTTGTATTATCAATACTTTCTGCCTTTTTACAAGCCTTTAAAGTTGTTTCTAAAGAAATAGTAATTTTGAAAAAACTTTGAAAATACTGTTTAACCTCAAGTTTTACCTGCAGGGTTATTTCAGCTTAAGTAAACTTTCATTCAAGGAAGTTGTGCAAAATGAAGTGGTTTCCTTGGGAAACTAGGATATCTAAATATATCATCATCATCTACAGTTAAAGCTGTTGAAGGATTTTACTCTGTTCAATAAAAATACTTCCAGTGAGGAATCAGAATGAATATGATTATGGCCAGATTTCCTGTTCTTAAACGTTTAGTAATACATCTGCTGTTTAGTCTTACTGAATCTCTTAAAATACAAGAATGTTTTTACTAGCTGGGAAAACCTAGTGATGCAAAGTAGATTGGCATCAGATAAAGAAATATTAATCAAATCTACTTGCCTGTTGTATTTCTTAATACCTGAGTCATTGGAAGAATCAGTCTGCGTTCTATTCTCATTCAGTTCATAAATGTATGCATCAATTTAAATACATACTAAAAAAAGACTTTTTTATAAAATAAGAAATGTAAGTGGAAAATTATTTGAAACCCTACTATAATACTTCAGAGGCAACTAATGTTAATTTGATCCAGTTTCAAAAATGCAAATGGCCTTCACTTCAAAGGAATACTTGCCTTCCAAGTGTTTTTTCTCTTTTATAGTAGAATTGAATATTACTCATTTCAGCCCTTGTTACGATTAGGAGAAATTTAGTATTTTGGTAATGCAATAACTTGGCAAAAGAAAAGGTATATAAATAAAACTGACAGCACAAATATAAAACCCAAATTTGATTTTTAAGATCAAGGTTTAGTTGAAAACAAAAATCAAAAATAGTTAATGAAGGTGTTACAATAGAGGACTAAGAGTAGACACTTTGAAATAGCTCTCTGGATATTTTCCTCTTATTCAGAAAATGGGTTTGTAAACAAAGCAAGGGTTTACCACTCTATTTCAACCACCTTAGAAAGTTTTAAAAACTGGAAAGTTCCTTGCAGGATTGTCACCAACTGAGAAGAGGGGAAAAAGGATAGACAGACAAATACACAAGCAAAAACTCCCAAACAAAAATGCCCAACCCCCCTCCCCTCCAAAACCTCAACCTACTTAGCTTGTGTGTGTTTATGTTGCCTGATGTTCTTAGACTCAGTAATTCTCTCCTCTAAAGAGTTACCAGATGCCTGGTCTAGCTTGTCATGTCTATTCTGATTTTAACAGGTACAGTGGTACATCTTCCTCTCCTGAACAGTTTCCCTTATTGTAGCTAGTTTAAATAAGAAGTTACTTTCTAGAGCCTCGGTGTTACTGTTGCTGAACTGTTACTCTTCTTCCATTGAGTAACTTCTCTCCAACTTCCTCAAAGGTTGCAGGGTTGGTTTTGGAATAAGAAAAAGAATTAAAATCAAAAATTAGTCCCTCAAAAGCAGCAGATCCCAACCATCCATTGTCCTTTAGCAAAGAGGGTGAGGAATCCATGTGCCTACCCTGTGAACCCAAAGAAAGCTTACAAGACCACTTCCATGGAGCTGTACCTCATGGACAGCAAGGAAAAGTCATTTCTATACATGGGGTATGCCAGATAATACTTCTGTGTAGAGCTCCACCTCAAAGCAGAGGGTCACCAGTTTCAATGGAGATGTAATTATACTGTCAGAATATCAACATCTTAATAATGCTCATGAGAGACTGCAAAAACTGAACACTTTTATAAGATTGCTGAATAAACAAAGCTGGACTTAATCATGGCAATGCACTTTGATTTGTAATTTCATAACCAAGGAAGCAATAAATATTCTCTTGTGTTTTACAGTTAGAGTACATTATACTCGTAAACATCTTTTTAGTTAAAAAAAAATCCTTAGTGCTGCTTTTTTGGATGCTGTTTATTTTTAAATAATTTTAACCATTGACACATAGAATTCTTTTAATACAATTATTCATTTTCTGATTATTTCAAATTTTTCTTGTATATACAAGCTGAAAGTGTACAAGTAACACAGGAACCATTTTGTGTACTCTCTAACAGGGCATACAAAAGTGCATTAATTCCCACATAAAAGTTTACTTGAAGTTGCCTCTCATAAAGCTGTCAATCCTGTGATAGCAGCCATGTCAGCCAAATAATTAAGAGTCAGGAGGAAATGAGCTGTTGTAGAAATGAATCAGCCATTTCCCTCAGGATCTCCAGATCACACAGCTGTGTGCCTGACTTCTATTGTTCCCAACAGAAAGGTGAAAGTCACACAGAAATGTAAGTAACACGTAAATTGACAATGGATCAAGCTAACATAGACTTAGTGACATAGATTCAAGTATCTACCTTTTTAATGGTCTCATTATACTATTTCCTATCTTTCTTTGCAGCTCATTTCTAAAAGCTGGTTCCTCCAAAACAGAACTCGATCCAAAAAAGCCACTTCAATTTTACAGTATAATGCCCCATACTCAAAACCCACCCAAAATCTCACTCCCTAGTTTCAGAAATTGTTTTTCTGTGTAAAATATAATTTGATGTCAGCTGTGAAGGAAACTGATTTTGAATTTTCTAACCATTACTTAGAAATGAAACATTTTTAAAACTAATTGGTAGTATAACTAACAGGTATTCATTCAGCTGCCCTAAGAAACAGAAGCACCACCATGGTATTGCTGTCTCTTCTCATTTTAGTACTATGATAGTACTACAGCCAATACTAGCTGACTCTGTGTTGGCTGCATCACGTTGTGGAAAAGTTTTTTGAAGAGCTCACTTTGGAAATATTTGTAGTATACTGCCAAGGCTGAAATAATGACCAAGTTCTGGATCAGATGCCCACAGTAGTTAAAATATTTGAAACTGACCCTTCCAGTTCTGCAGGTACTGGTGCTCCAGGATGCAAATATTTACAGGTCAGTTTAACACATGGCCATGTAAAAGGTTGTATGACTGTACTTAAACTTATGTCATTTATAAGACAAATACAACAGGTGAGCTACTCCAATAAAAATAATTGCAAATCTAAAAATTTAGAGCATCTAATTTTAGAAGATTTTCTATGTAAACTCAGACTTACATTTCTTAATATAGCCCACCTGATGGGGAGTGATCAGAATTACAGCTAAATTTTCAGTAACCAACAAAAATATAATATTTAGACTTCTGCAAAGTAAACAAAATCTCCAGTTCTTTCCAATGTTGCTCATAATTTTGCCATGAAAAGCATCTGCCAGACAAATAGTGGCATGCTGCTAATGTAATAATACCAGAAGACTTCACCTTCTTACAGTATACTCAAAACATCACATACAAAACATACGCAGCTGTTTAAGGACAAGCAGCAGTAATACACTGATAAAGAAAATTCCATCCCAGGGATATTTAAGGCAGATGAAAAGGCTTATATGTTCTCATTACTCAGAAAAAATACCCACAGCATGATCCACGCCAAGACTTTAGACCAGTGAGTGACAACCAAGTAAAAGTGCCTGGAAAATCAGGAGCAGCACCATGAGAGAGGCATTATCATCTGCCCTTCACCCACTCAGCCCCCTCCAGCAGATTTCATCCTTCCCTCGGCCTGTTCTATGTGCTATTCTCATCACATGATAGGGTATATAATGTGCTGTGCCTGCTTTTTTACTTTATCCACGTCCTTTTATTTGCCACTGAATATCTGGATACTAGCAATGCTGAGAAACTAAAATTTCTAGTAGCACAGCTCTATCTGTAAATAAAGACATGATGAGAAAACAGAATATAAACAATGTAAGTCTGCGTCCTTCCTGCCCCTGTAACAGTTCTGTTTCATCAGAAAAGTAAAGGTAAGCTTCAATGGAAGTAAAAAAAGGAAAAAAGTAAGAAGTCTGGTCTTCTCAAAATCCAATGTCCATCCAAACTCATGAAAGTTGTACTTAAATATTTGTTTTTCTACATGTTTCTCATTTTGGCCATGAGTTCTTCTAGGCTTTCTTCAGAGTCTGCTACTGTCTCCCCAGTTACTGAATTCTCCTCCTGTTAGGAACAGGAAGAAAAAGTTGTCAACAAAAAAAGTAAACTAAAAAAGCCCTCACAGTTCAGGTTTATTGCTGTTACACCACACCATTTTCCTAAAAGCAGGCACTCAATAGTGAGATTAGGCCTAAGTGATTATAAGATTCAACTGTAAATGATTTTGACTAGGAGTTAGAATGTTCTTACGGCAGTACATTCAGATTCTATGCTCATTGCTCTTTGATTACATACAGCTTTTACAAGAAATGTATGGGAAAAATTAACTAGTCACCAAAATATCAACTGAGAAACTGACATTTGCTGTCCTTTCCCCAGCCCCCAAATGCAGTAACTCCTGTAATCTCAGCAGAACATTCACACCAGCATCCACACTTAAAGAAGTATCTGTCCCAGGAACACAAAACTGGACCATAAAAAGGAATAATGAAATGAACTGAGGTCACATTTCACCAGAATTGTTCAAGATGGAATTCTGTTCTAGGTTTAAAAGGTAACCAAACTGGCTGGTATTATAAATTTAATCTACAATATGTATTTCAAAAATTCATACACAGTAAGTTCATTACCTTGTCTGGGATAGTATATGCTACACTAATTCCTTCAGGAAGTTCAGGTACTGGGCCAGATGCAGCCTTTAGCTCATCTTCTGAAATTTCTGATACTAATTCAATGCCTTTGCATTAAAAGGAAACAAAAACTCCATTAGGAGTTAGAAGAAAAAGTTCTTTAATCACCAAGTTATCACAGTAAGAGAAAAGATGAAGCTACTTTCCAGAAACAGAATTAAATTAAACTAGAGACACCTTTGATTTCAACAACTTCATTCCATTACCAATGTAAAATATTTTCCTTTTACAATATATGAAATAATTCTATATAGGCAACTTATGAACCAGACTGGCATCTCTTCCTTGTCCTTACCATTTAAACTTTACCATAAGGACACTTCTCCCAGGTGTAAGATAAGATTATTTTCTATAACACGTAATAAACAGAACATATACCTCCAGTCATAAAATAGTTATATAAAACACATTTACCATTCCTTAAGATAATTCCTTCTAATTTAAACCCCTCAAGAGGAATGTAAAAATGCATGGGATGCCTCAGCACAATGGTTATGGAAATGACAACTGCTCTTTAGTATATTTAAAAGGAATATGCAGTTAATACATTTTCTCATTTCTCTCATCTTCAAACCATCTTCTAAGAAAGGTTTTTATTCAAGCAGCAGTTACATTTTGAGCCTAAGACCTGCAAATTGCACTAAAAGCCTATCATCAAGTTGTGGTAAAATTACTTGCAAAACTTGGGAAAAGCCAAAAGTAATTACACAGTGTAAGTTATAAAAATAGGAACTAAAAAAAAAAAATCTATGTACCCAAAATTGTGTTCACCCAAAATGAATCTCAGTGTTGGGAAAATCAATTAGTCTCCAGGGGATGACTTACCCCAGTCATTGTCTTCATGTACTATTTCTTCTTCCTTTTCAATTACTTCTTCTTTTGGTCTTGCAGCTTCTTTTCTCTGGAGGGAAAACACAGAAAAACAATCCCCTCAATAACCAAAATTTAGTCCAATTTCCAAAAACTGCAAAGAAGTTCAAGCCTAATAGTCACATTTCTTCCAACATGTAAGATAAAAAAGTTCTTAATGGTGACTGCTTAGGAGCAAAAAAATCACAATATCAGCAAGTTCATAATAAAAACATCAAACCCATTAAAACTCAGAAACATATGACTACTAGAAAAGTTTGCATTCTCTTAAGCAGTATTTTCTTCTACATTATTGCTCAACTCTTCTTCCTACCCTTTAAGGTAAGTACTGTATATTCAGAAACACGTGCAACCATCTGAAGATGAGTGTTGCAAACTGGAGTAGCAATGAACTCTTTTACAACAGATTTGCAACTTGCTTTGTTCTCTACGAAAAGGGAAATTAGAAAATTGACCCACAAACCCAAACTCTTTTTACCTTATAATTTTCTTGCTGTTTTCTGCAATTGTGGTCACTGCACTGGGGGTTTGGCTTCATAGACATAGTTGGGAAGAAATCCTGCATTGCATTGTAACCAAGATAATAACTCACAGTACCAAAGTTTAACAGGTATCTAGAAACACAGAGAAAGAAGGAGCTTGTAATGCAGGTGCAAACCTAAAACTTCAGTTGCTTAGGGAATCATTTTTCCTCAAAGAACTTTTAGAATACGCTTTCAGACTCATGGAGTTGTAATGTGAGTTACTGTAATTGCCTTAAATCCAATTATGCTGTAATTTGCTGGCAACAGAATAACTGGATCAATACAGAATCCCATCTTCTCATGGTGTGTGAGGATAACTCAGCTACAGGCAAGAGAAGTAGTTTATTCTTTGTCCATGTACAAAATTCCAAAGACAAGTCAGTACAACAGCATTTTTTTTATGTATAACGTAATGATGTCAAATCAGAGCATGATTAAATATTTAAATATTTTGCTGTACACATCAAATAGCAACAACTCAGTCACTCACTTGAGAACATTTTGCACAAGCATTCCTGCCACCACACCCATGGTTGTAGGAAGACTGGCTGCACAAACTCCTTCTCGTTTCAATGTCTTCTCATCAATATTCGCAGCTACTACCAGTGGAGGAGCACACTGAGGGGCAATAGAGAAAATAAGCTGTAAAAAAGCATTCAAGAAATCCCACAGATCACACAGAATTTAAAGGTACTGCATCAGCTGTGCCAGGATCACATTCACAAGGCCAGCTATCTTCACATTCCCAGTCCCACTCTAAAGGGCAAGAGAGCAATTCAGCAGAGCACCACGTACCGCAAAACAAGCGGATTCACCAGGGATGATCAACTGGATGTGTCCTGACACTGCATTTTCACTCACTCCAGACTCCATCCAGATTTGTCCAAGTTCATTGCAGGCCTTATAAACACAGAAACACAAACATCAGCACTGCAGAAGTTTAATGAAAAGAATAGGAACTCAAACAATTGGGAGTGATGAAACACATTCATCTCCCTGATTTCAGGCAAAAAGACTATGGTCAGAAAAAAGTACATCAAGAGACAGAAATTATTTATCAAAAGACAAATCAAGCAGCAAAATGAAGTTGCCTTCATGAAGCCCCTTTGTGCTTTCCTGAGGACCTGAGATGTTCTAACAATACAGACATCAGTGACCCAATTACAGCACACTACAGAATATAATTCCACCAATTATTTTAGAGGCTTGGGTAGAGTGTATCTATGTGTCCTCCCTGCCTGCAATTTATGGATCAAGTCAGCTGAAGGGTAACAGAAAACATACATTTGGCATATACCTTACATTGGCTGCTACTATAAAGAAAAAGAGTTTGATTAAATAAACAGCATTTTTAGTATACAAAAAGTCACATGAGGTATATAATTAGCTGTAGAAAATCTTTTTAAGTTTCTAAGATTCAACACACCAGCCTTTGAAAATACCGTTATATAAACAGAGTAAATAGAAAAGACAGAGTTTATGAGTTTATGATACTTCTTTTACTAACCATTAGCTGATAGTAACTTCCAAGTCTTTAGTGATATTTATACACATAAAATGGGTTTATAAGAACTGGGTAAAAGCTCAGATTTCTCAAGCCAAGGGGGACATTTCTTAGGAGATTATTTTAAGTTCGTATCTTTTCTATAGTGCCACAACTCCTAACATATTTATAGAAGAAAACAGCCTTCCACAAGCTCGTGCCTTTGGTGGCCTTACCGTGTTAATTGCCATGCGAGCTTCAAAGTTGTCCACACAGCTCAAAACCAGATCCACAGGCTTCCCTTCCTCCAGTGCACCGTTACTGCAAGGAGCATCAGAAATTTACACAAAATTGCCAGCAGAACAAAATACCAACACAGCAACCGACATGTTGCTATAGAGTACAGAAGCCCAAGACAAGTGAATTTTTAACAAAGCTTGTGCAAATGCAGTACAGGACACAACCAGTATCTTAGATCTGCAGTAGAAACAACACCATGCTGAGGCTGGGATTTAAATATATAGGCATTTTAGACTGTTTTATATAGTATGCACTCACAGTATTGGAGAATTGTATCTTTGTACAACAGAACTGCAAATGGTGTAAGTTATCTCAGATCTCTATGAGATCCACTAGTAATTACTTTCTTCTTCATTTCCTAAATCATACCTGAAAACTACTACAGAGCATTCAAGATATGAGCTGATCTGTTTTCCATAACACATCTAGACAAGAATGTCTTCATATACATACATTTCCCAGAGGTTTTCAATTGGAAGTTAATAAATTGAAAAAGAGCCCCAACAAGAAAAACGTGAGGCTGTGTAGAACCACACATCAGCAGAACTTAGCAATATGCTAAAATTGGGAGATTTTACCTTATTCTATCCATGAAATGCTCAAAGTTGTCCAGTGTTGTGATGTTGTAGTTATGTACTTCAAACTGAACATCAGGATTAATATCCCTTAAGGAGGAAATAATAGGAATCAGTGGTAAAGAATACAGTGGTAATTTACATTCTTCTCCCTAATTTCCCAAGTGTTGCTACAGTCTTAAGTTTCCACTCTGAACTCTAGAATTCACCCATATTTGTCAAAAATTCACATTAGATAAGAAAAAAACCCACAAGATGTGGGAGTGGCACAGTTTATACCAAACTTCTGAGCAAAATTGGCTTTTACTAAGAAGTAGACTCACATTAAGGTTTTGGCCAGTACAAAAACGTCTTTGAAGTATCAATCATACCCACAAATACTATATAATCCTCAAATTCCCAAATTAAATCATGATTCTTTGCAAATGATTAAGAGCGAAACACTGATTTTCTAGAGCACCATCCTGGCTCAATACATTTTGATACCCATTTCTCCAAGTTTTACCTCAAAGTATGTTCTGCTGCTTGCACTTTACTTAATCCAGCTTGATGAGGTTGGAAGAAGAGTCTGTTCATGTTTGCCAGTTCCACTTTGTCATAATCAAACAGAAGCAGCTACAACAAAGATTGTTTTAACACGTGTGAATCTCCAGAGACTCTGCAAACAGAGCACTGTGGCAATTCTGAACAACAGAACTAATTCTAAAACCAAAGCCATAGAAAATTCCCCCAACCAAACTCCCTCCCTCAGAGGCCCATTCAGTTCACATACAAGAGGTACAAACATCATAAGGATGTGAAAAACTGAACCAATCTGTTAAGTCATTAAAACTAAGAATATTCAACAGAGTAACCTATATGAACAGTAACACCTCTATTATCACATATATTACTTGCTGCCATGTGACAAACTAATGTTTGTGACAAAGATTTCTGTTTGTCATCTACTACATTTCAGTTGCATGATATAAACTTGGTTCTTAAAAGACTTCATGTGAAATACCCCCTCCTTTCCTTTATTTTGTTTTCCTTTGGCAATAATCATTTTGCACTATGAAGATCAGAGAGATAGGTTCATATAAGAATATGGAGATGACAAACATCCAAACAAGAATCATCCACATGATGATCAAGCCCTAAATAAATAAATTTTACCAGCATAATAAAATACAGACTCATCATGTGTGATGTTTATACAAGTGCTGTTCTTGAGTGCTTTTTTCACAACATTTTTTATTTGGGTAAAATCAAATCAAATTCTTTACAAAGGGGACTGGTCAATCTACTATAAAGATAAAGAAGAACAAAAAAACTCTCATTACCTTACCAATGCCACACCTTGTCAGCATTTCAGCAGTCACACTGCCAACACCCCCCACACCTACTACTGCAACTGTGAAGGTACGGATTTTCTGTAGGAAGGAATAATGGACACATCAGTATCTCAGAAGTGGTCCTCCCAGGGAAAAAAATGCAAACAGTGTTTCATTACAGAGAGAATCCTACCTCATAGTCTTTGACAATCCCCATTCTTTTTAATGCCATCAAGCGACTACAAAGAAAAAAATGCAATGTTAACACAGAAAATATTCTTTATGTTTCTAACAACAATTTTGCTTTTCAGGTACTTAAAATCACTTTTGCTCTAGAAATAACCTCACCAAGCAATAAATGCAAGCCTGCTGTTCCACTGCAGTTGTGACTGCCAGCTAGGTACAGTCTGAGTGACAGAGTAGATGCTTTCCTATTTGCCCCAAAGTCCTAACCCTGCACAAACTCATGCACCTATTCCTCTGGTAATATTATTAAATCAGGAGGACACAGATATTTTTGTAACTGAATATCTGATTTACAGAATGAAAGGTAACACTTTTTTTTTTTTTTTTTTTGTAATGAACCATATGGCAGCAACCTAGTGAAGACTTGCACTGTATTCTGATCGATTTGGTTGAATTAACATAAAATTAAAAAAAAATAAATAGAGACTCTCAGGTTTTGAGGACAACTGAAAGGATTTTAAAGAAACATTTTATCACTTTATGGCATTTTTCATGAAAGTACAAGTATCAACGCGTATTAAGGAAAAATAAAACCAAACCCGAACCAACAAAACAAAAAACAAAAAATCATCAGATTTCTAGAAGGGAAGGGGTCTCTAAGAATTCTATAAACCAACTTCTAAAACAGACAATTTGGAGGAATGAGAATAAGACCTCAAATAATACCAACACCTGTCCCATTTACTAGCAACCTAGCTGAAAACCACAAAGTTTTCAGATTTTTCTCCCTCCCTGCCTGCCTCTACTGTAAAGCAAGATAATACAAAGTAACCCTGACATCCAGCCCAGCCAGGTGGGAAACCCGAGAGCATCCCTCCCGGAGCACCTGCCTCCTGCGCTGCCCGACACCCTTCCGAGCACACCCATCCTCATCCCCGAAATCCCCACCCGTCCGAGCCTCTCCCGCTCCCCCAGACCCACCGTCCAACCCACGGCCTCCCCCTTGCCCATCCTCCGCGCTCCGACAGAGCCCCGCCGCCCTCAGCGCACCTGTAGGGGTTCGAGTCGGTCACCTCGGCGCTCATGGTGTCGATGCGGGCCCGCGCCGCCGCCCGCCCGCGCTTCTCCCGGGCCAGCTCCTCCTCCAGCTCCCGCACACGCCGCTCCAGCCGCTCCAGCCGCCCGGGATCCGCCATGGCAGCGACACGTCTGTGCCCGGCCGCGGGAGCTTCCGGGAAGCGCCGGGGCGGGGCGGAGCCGGCCCTTCCCTTCCCGGGGCCGCCTCCTCACGGCTGAGGGGCGGTGGCTGCCGAGGTGGGACCTGCCTCCCGGGAAAAGTCGTGTTCCGGGAAAAGCCGCCGGGGCCGACAGCCAGGGGGCTGCGAAGCGCTTCCCTTGGCGGACCGAGGCGCCTCTGGGTGTCCCGGCCGGGCGGCCTCCGGCGCGGCCTCCGAGGATGGCGGCGGAGCCGGGCACTAGCGAGGTGCGGCCGCAGCACCGCTTCGACCAGGGCAGCCTGGAGCGGTACCTGAGCAGCCGCTTGCCCGGCTTCCCTCGGCAGCCCGCGGGCGCGCTGGCTGTCAGGCAGTACAGGTAACGCAGGTGACACCGGTGACACAGGAGACAGGGCACTAACCCTGGTGGCGGGGCCGCCGCCGCTCCCCTGCCCCGGAGCGCCCGGGAGGGGCGGGCAGAGGAGCCGCTCCTGCCGCCCGCCAGGGAAAGTGGTCAGAGGTAGAGCCCTTTGGCGTCGCGATGGCGAGCAGCAGCCATCGATGGATTTTTAAGATGCATTCTGACTTAGTCCAATTAAAGGCATGTCCTAGCTCGCCCTTTGAGCTGTTGGAGAAGGCAAAGTTCGCGATGGCGGCCGAAGTGCCCTTTGTCACACTCGGCCTGTGGGCGGGCTGTGTGTTGGATGGGCTTCCCACTGTCCTCAGAGTACACCCACGATTGTTTTATTGCCTACACATAAATCGCAATTTATGTGCTCCATCTTTAATTGCACAGCGAATAGCAATGTTCACAAACACACACATGGCTTAAGAAGTCAATGGTGAAAGCATTAGGCTGTCACCAGGTAAACAAATGCACGAGAGCAGCGTTAGGATGAGCTGAGATTCCTGTTACTGCCCGGGGAGCATCATGCAGTGTGCCAGGGAGGTGCTACACCAAAAAGCCTCTGTTCCATAGAGCACTGAGTTCGTTTGCATTCAGCAAATCAGTGGTGTGGCTGCACGACTTCATGTCAGGAGCTAACTATTAGAAGTAAAGTTTTTCTAAAAATAAGGATTAATTCCTTTGTAGGCGTGACCTTGACTAACTTATCTGCAGCTGTCACTAACAAACAGTGAACAATTTTTCATTGTCTTCTGATGTAAATATGAAACATTAATTCATTCAGTCTGCCCTAATCTTCTTCAGCTGAGGAGCCTTAGGAGAGTAGCTAATAGTAAGTCATAGTAAAGTCTGCTAAAATTTTGTTAGTATTTATGCTTTTACTTCTTGGTCATGTAATTACAGTTCAAGGCTTCAGCTGGCCTAAATTTGTTTTGTTCCAGGCAAAGTGTTGTCAGTCAAACTTTTTAAACTATTACAAACTGTGTCCTAACTGCTTTGGGGAGAATGGAAACATAATGGGAGGAATGATGGCAAAAGTTCATTTGATTTTTATTTTCCAATAGTTGTCTAATTGTTTATTGGTCTAGGTCAGAATGCATCTTAAAAATTAACACGATTAAGGAGAGAAAAGCATGCAGATTAACACTTGAGGAAGAAAAAGGATCAATGAGCCTTGAGGAAAATAAAGATCAATGAGTTTGATTAGAATGTGATAGACAAGGTGTTATGAAGGGTTTAACTGGGTTGTCCTTCTCTGTTACACGTGATTGAAATGTCTAATTTTCTCTGTGACTTCAACATGCATTCTTTAAAATTTTACAGTTCCTATAGGCTGTCCTTAAGTATAATCTTAGGATGTGATAATCAGGCTGGCAAACAATGGGGCTTGGTACTAGAATAATCAGTAATATAATCATAAAGTAGAATCTTAGAGTGGTTTGGGTGGGGAGAGACCTTAAAGATCCTCTAGTTCCAATCCCCTTGCCATAGGCAGGGACACCTTCCTCTAGACCACATTGTTCACAGCCCCATCTAGCCTAGGCATCCACAGCTTCTCTGGGCAGCCTGTTCCAGTCCAGATTTGGGGAAAACCACAACACAAAACAGCTCTGGAGAATGCTTTCCTCCATCCTGCCATTTTGTTCAGATCAAGTCACAATGCATTTTGCAAGTATCATTTCTGTTTAGAAGCTTACAAATTTGTAAGTACTTGAATTTTTGAGTAATTATAATCTTTCTCTCTGCAGCTCAGGCCAGTCAAACCCAACCTTTTACCTTCAGAAAGGTGGGCAGGCTTTTGTGCTCAGGAAGAAGCCCCATGGTCCCCTTTTACCTGGAGCACACAAGGTAAGTAACATTCTTCACTGAGCTCCAAACACTTTGTTTTGCTGGTGACCAGGGTCTATACATGGTGGTCCAGCACACTGATGAATGTGTACAGAAATGCAGTGAGTTGCTGGACTACATATAATTAAACATTCAAGAGGATTCACTGTGCTCATTTATGTTTGAGAGGTTTTAATTGACCCTAAATTTCTGTCTTCCTCAGGTGGATAGAGAATACCGTGTGCAGAAAGCCTTATTTTCAGCTGGGTTTCCAGTGCCTGAGCCCCTTTTGTATTGCAGTGATGTTTCTGTCATTGGAACAGAGTTTTATGTAATGCAGCATGTGCAGGTTGGTCCTCCTGTGTAAGACATTCTTCCCTTCTCCCTACTACAAGCTGCTTTTAAGTTGTCTAAAACCTTTCTGTTAGAGCCTTGCTCAGCACAGTTTTGTGATATGAGAGTAAATCATCTTTTGATGCTTTGAAGAAATGTTAGCTGTCAGTGATTCTCACAGATTTCAGCTTCTCCAGGGCTTATTTCACACTTTGTTGAATTTTTTAGCTCGGTGTTTAACCTCTTGTTCTTGTTTGAGCTCTTGGAAGGATATCTTGAAATGAGACAATATTGCTTCTGTGAAAAGCATACACAAGTCAGAGGGAAAAAAATCAGTCTGTGAAATGAATCTTTGGACATCCTGGAGGCTTTTTAGTATTGAAGATAGGAGCTGACATACAATCACCTGTTCTTGAAAACAAAGCATGATTCTAGTTCCAGCACTAGATTCAGAAAGAAGACAGTATATCTCCATCTGTGGTCCACCACTCTGGCGGTTCTATAGCTGAATTAATGCACTTTTTGTTAGATTTTGGTGATTTTGGGCATAGGTCTGCTGTACTGTGTCTTTTTCCTTTTTTTTTGCCCCTCTGAGAGGAGTTGAATTCAGGCCTTTTCATTGCATCCTGTTCTATCGGGGTCACTGGGAAATTAGAAATGTAAGTTTGTGGGCCAGTTTCTGAAGATTAGGTTAACCTTCCTACAAAAACTGTAAGTCGAGGTTAATAGAATGTAAGGGTTGTGAGAAATTTGAAACAGATTTCTTAAAATCCTCCAAAGATGGAGGATTTTACTGGTTTTGATTAGAACAAAGTGATACCTTAAAAAGAAACCTTGTTACATTTCTAAGTATGTAAATGTATGTTCTGTCCATTCTATGGTGGTCAGCACTGCTCTGTTTTTAACAATTGTGAAAATGGAACAACAAACCCATCTTCTAAATGAATTCAACTACTCTTAAGGAGAAAAACAAGTGAATTTCTTTGGATTGTTTGAGTCTTTGTACTCATAACCCACCCATTACCCTGCCTGCCCCTCCTTTCCCCTGAGGTCTTCATTGGTATTTTTTCTGCAACTTAGCTTTTAGAGACAGTACAGTAACATTGTTTTTCCTGGTACTTTCAAGCTTGAGGATACCTGGATTGAGTGCTCTAATTCAGAATTTCATCTACAGATACACTATATACTAAAGACCTGTGTTTACCATGAATCCCTTCATTGGCCCTGGGTGAGGAATAAAATAAACGAGGAAGGAATTTTTGATTGCATAGGGAGTGTTGGTTCACTACATTTGGTTTTGGCTGTGGAATGTGTAGCTTTACTTCTTTTCATCTGATGTGCATGTCCCACTAAACACCTCATTTATGTTATTTCTAGGGTCGCATTTTCCGAGACATCTCCCTGCCTGAGGTGGGCCCTGCAGAGCGCTCTGCTCTGTATCTTGCAATGATAGAAACTCTGGCCCTCTTGCACTCTTTTGATTTGCAGTCATTGGGCCTCCAAGGATATGGTAGAGGACCAGGGTACTGCAAAAGACAGGTACAACTCAACATTCTCTTGTTTTGTCTGGTCTTTGAATGTTTATTTGATTTGCAAGCTAAATTGTTAATTATGAATTATTGTATTTTAGGTATTAAAACTTCACTTAGTTCAATGAATTGTGCACAATCTGAAGCTACTACTACATTCAGATTGATTCTGTAATGCTGTATTTAGGGAAAGAAAACAGATTTGCTTTTGGAATAACACTAGAATTGGGCTATATAAATAGGATTGATGTAGATGTAGTCTTCATTTCATCTGTTGATATCTCAGTTCACATTTGCAAATGCAGAGGTTTTACTGAATTTTCAAGAAACATGGTGATAGCCAAAGCCCAGAAGCATGTGCTTCAAAATTTTGTAGTCTTGAAAAACTTGTGAATCAACTGAAAAATCTGTTGGAGTGTTTGTATTTTTAAGGTATCAACTTGGAAAAAACAGTATGATGCAGCTGCTCATACAGATATTCCTGCCATGAACAAGCTGGCTGAGTGGTTAGCAAACAACTTGCCACCTGATGATAATGAAGAAACGCTGATTCATGGGGACTTCAGAATAGATAACATCATCTTCCACCCAACAGAGGTATTTGAAATGTATTTGTACATTTAATAGGTGTTGGCCCTTCATTTGTTTGTACTCCTATCATGTAATAGGACACTTATCTGTGGATTATTTTAGAGCATGGAACACCTTTGAAAGAAACAGTAGAAAACTGAGCTCTTCTCTATACTCTGCGTAAGGTGTTTAGGTACCTAATACAGCCCTTTCATGGCAGGAGCTATATAGAATCAGTGGAATCACAGAATCATTGAATGGTTTGGAGTGGAAGAGACCTTAAAGATCATCTATTTCCAGCCCCTTGGCCATGGGCAGGGACACATTTTACTAGATCAGGTTGCTTAGGACCCCATCCAACCTGTCCTTGAGAGATAATCCATTCATTCATTCATTTTAGTCCCTGCTTCAAAATTCAGGAACAAAGCATTTTCTATGCATAGATCCTATTGTATTCAGTGCAGCTGAAGACTCACTTCATTGAGCTACATAAGCATCTGGTCCAAAGCCCACTGATGTCTGTTTTGTGGCTTCAGTTAACAACAAGGGCTTTTGGAGCAGGAGCTGAATGTAGGATGCATGACACTAGTGAAGCCAAGGAAAATCTGCCAAAGCTGTTTAGTTATGGAGCACGTGTAGATCACAGAGACCCTGAAAGTTCCCCATTCAAAAAAAAGAGATTTGTTTTGTTTTATTGTTTCTAGTTTATGGAAATAAATATGTGCTACCTATATCAACACAGTTTCATTAATTTTTTTGTGCTACCTGCTGAGTTGTGACCAGAGGACATGCCTGGAACTTGTGGCCATGACTGCAATTCATGCTTCATGACAAAGAAAACGATCCCAGAGATTCCTAGGGATTTTGTGCATAGATTAGTTGACAGACATGATTTATAGACTTAAATGTGCTGATTGATTCCCTGAGCAGGGAATTTGACTTGGGGACTCTCCCAGCTCTTCCTGAAGGAACTGAAGGAATTGACCAAGTTGTACATAGGTCATTTTAAGTCATCTCTAGAAATTGTTCCTGAATATGCAGGACTGGCCATGTAGGAAAGACTTTTCCACATATTTCAAGTAGCCATGGATCATGAGTAGGCTGGAGGGATCATTCAATTTGACAGGACACCTGGATTATAGGAATTTAGCAGAATGACTGTGGGGAGTCTCAGACCACCCAGCTGATGACACCATTGCAAGGATTGCAGCAGAGACTCACTCTGAGCAGTAATTGACTTCCTGTTTAAGAAATTCAGTTCCCCACAGAAGTGTTAATCTATGAACAATGTTGTGATAAATTGGGTTTTCTTGTACACGGTCTTGTGTGAATTTCTGTGCTAAAGGAGTGTGGAACAGGACTGGGGAAGAAATACAACTACTCTCAGTACTGCTGTTCTTTAGGAAATTGTAATTCAATCATCTTTTATACTAGAAGAGTTTGGAAGTTTCTGACAGAAAGAACACTACTCAAAAATGTAGATTTAAATGAGATTTTCTTTGGAAAAATGCCTGGCTTTCTGTCCCTATGTGAATGTTAAATTTCTGCAGATCTTTAGATAGTGCCAAAAGGAACTCTTTGCTGTTGACAGCTAGAGTGTGTTTTTAATTTTAAACATACAGTAACCAAATAAAACACTTGGATATTGAGTGGGTTGTGCATTTGTGGACAGAGATAACATGTCTTCTAGCACTCACTTGAGGTTTTAATTTTTATTTAAGGCTCGTGTTTTGGCAGTGCTGGACTGGGAACTTTCAACTACTGGTCATCCTTTAGCAGATTTAGCATATGCCACTCAATTCTACTTTTGGCCTACATCTATTAAGAACTTGGGTCAAGGCTCTGTCTTGGGTTTCAAAGACACCATAGGTATGAAACTAATCTTTTTCTTGAAACAAATCCTAGGCTTGGTTTCTATTTGAAATGTTGTAGGAATTAAATGGTAAATTCACAAGCATATAGTTTGGCATTTGTAAAGAACTTTTCCATAATTTATTTTTTGTTGTAGCAAACATGCTGATAGTGAGGCTTTAGATACTTTTGTTCTATCAAGCTTCTATCAAGCTTTGTCTTAGCTACAGCATGCTACTTCTGTAAAACGTTTTTCTTAACCTTTCTAAGAGATAATGGAAGAAAAAATAAATATAAATGTAAATATATAATTTATTTTTTTCAAAAAATGCCTTTTTTTCCCCCCAGGTCTAATTTTTTGCCTGACTGGAGTGGAGACACAGGGCAGCAGGAATTGTTATGGTTATCTGAAATTCTGACAATTCCTACTTCCTTTGGTCTCTCCATATAACAGTTATGTCATGAGAAATGATAAATCATATATTTACTATGTAAAAGAAATACCTCATAAAGTTTAAAAACTGCACAAATGTTTGAAGAATAAAGTGGGGGAAAATCATAGAAAATTTTGAGTATTCTAAAAAAACCTGTTTTCTTTTTTTTGTTTGTTTTTGTAGAAACTCCTTCCTTTGAAGAACTGGTTTCCATTTACTGCCGCTGCCGGCGTATTTCCACTGCTTTACCCAACTTGAACTTTTTCCTTGCTTTGTCCTATTTTAAAATGGCAGGGATAGCCCAGGTAATACCCTCACATTTGCTGAAATGTCACATACCTTGTGTGTTTGTGGGTAGTTCATTTAGCCATGGGTAATGATTGTATGTCTGTGCTGTTGTCAGTTGGCTTGAGGGATAGGCTGGGCTTGTTTGCCATATCATGTGCAGACATTTGTCTTTTCTTTTTTGTTTTGTACTTTTCCACTACTACTTTTTGTGATTTGCCTTTTGTTTAGTTTACCTGGAATACGGTTTTAACTCTTGTGCAGCAAGCATCTCCATTATATCAGATATGTACCAAAACCAATTATTAGCATATCCCAGTAAGATATGCTAATCCCAGTAAGATATCTTTTTCTTTTAAGACCATGTGCATTTAAGTGTTACTTTTATATTTGAAGAAATCACCAGTGTGTTAAAGAAACAATTTAAAGTGCATAATTATAACATATATGGTTTTCTTTTGGTTTTAGGGTGTATATGCCAGGTATCTTATTGGAAATGCTTCTGCAGAGAACAGTCATGAATTTGCAAAGCTTGTGGAGCCTTTGGCACAAAGAGGATTAGAGCTCTCAAAAAGGTAAGAGTGGTCTAGATTACTGGTCAAAGGCAAGGTAAGAGTGGTCTAGATTACTGGTCAAAGGCAAGGCAAAGCTTTTCCAACATCTTCATTTATTTAAATGCCTAAGGCAGCTTATGTTATTATGAGGGAAAATCTGGTCTTGTTACTGCATTGAATGTTCTTCCCTAGGTCATTCTTCAGCAGCACCCAGCACAGCACTTCTGGAGAGCTCTTCCATCAAAGCAGGAAAGGCCATGAAATTTTGCTGAAGGTTAAGCAGTTCATGAAGCAGCACATTTATCCTGCTGAGAAGGTAAAAGCTTTTCCTCAGCTTGTTTATAAAGGAACATTTTCTGACTAGATGTTGTAAAAATATGTATAGAAGTCATGTCTTCCTAGTTAGTTTTTTCTTTTTTTTTTCCCAAAACAGCCTGATTTTCATGCAATAATGATTGTGGCATTGCAAAATATTATCAGAAATCATTATAGACAGCGTTATTTCTTTTCAGGATTAAAATACAACATTAAAATGTTGTGTGCATTGTTAATTAAAGAGTTCTTTTTTAAACTTTTGAAGTGTAAAACCTTCTTTTTTAGAAAGAGTTACTTTTTAGAGGAAGTTACCAGAAGACTGTTAGACTAACAACAACCTAGAATCCTTAGATACTGAATCAAAAGGCACCTATTTAAAAATAGAAACTGCTGATTTTAACCATATGAAGATGCATTTTTTCTGTTTCTTGCTTTTTAGGCTGTGACAGAAAATGGGATTGCATAATGTGTCAGAATAGCCTCATTCCTGAATATATCTAATACCAATGAAAGTTTGAAATCAGATAATGAAATATACACAAAGTCTATAGTTAGTAGAAGGGAAAACTAGATGAAGTAGTTTACTTCATGTCCTAGGAAGGTTAGGAATTTCCACATAGAAAGTTGGTTCAGCTTTTAGCCTTGTGGAAGTACAGATGACTTTTGATGCAGAATTTGTTGGTTTTGCTTTCTGAATTACGTTTTTTTCCAAGTCAAGGAGAAATGCAGAAAACATCTTAATCTAAATGTTTAATGAATACATCTACTTATCACAAGGAGGGGTCGAGGGCACTAGCTCTTGATGTGCAAAGTTTCTTAAAAAGTATCTCTGTGACTAAGTTGGGATTGTAGTTTTGGATTGTCCAAGAAAGCCTTGCAATAATTAAAATATTTGCTTCAAAACACAACTAGACCACAAAAAAACATGCAGGTTTTTCAGATGAGTTGTGTTGTGCTTGGATGTTATTTCTGGTAACAATAATATTTCTGGGTTGTGAATCAGGACTTGTGAATTCTACTTGGCCATTTGTCTTTATTGTGTCATTTTCAGAACTGGGCACTACTTTTATTCATTTTATAACTAGGTTTGGGCCAGGTTTTTGAAGTTCTGTGCCTCACTAAAACATGTTTGTGAAAATACTAAGATTACTGAATTTAGAGGTTCACTTAAAACTAATGACTGGTGCTTGGAATGACTGCTTACATTATCTGTTAAGGAATTATTTTGACAGGAAGAGAAAATGTTTTTTTTTTCCTCACAGTGAAGAAAAGATTAGCTGGTTTATGTGTCTGAATCTTAACTGTCAGTACATCAGGCTTTTATTTGTTGTTTTACTTTTGGGTTTGTGCCTCTTGTGTGTAGTGTTGTCAATAGGTGCTTTTATCTCCAGAAAATACTGACCTCCTAGGATACTATCTCCATCACATGCTTTAAACAATCCCAAATAGTATTTAATGTACTGATTGAGGGTCATCTGATATTTAAAGTCTTGCAGAATGCATAGATTGCTGTTGAACTTTCAATTATATATTTAATTTTATAATGCAGCCAACTATATAATGTAAACTTGTGTTGAATATTTTTTACTTGGTTCCTTGGGTCATAGATCTGGAAGAGATGTATTATTATTTGTGTGTTACATGTGTTCTTAATTTAAACAGCATCTTTTATTTTGTTTCTCTAAGGAAATAATAAAATATTATACTGAAGATAGAAATGCTGAGGACAAATGGAAGAAACCACCACTGCTGGAGAAACTGAAGGTATGGGATAACAAATATTTTTAGCACTATAGCAGTAAAAGAGCCCAGACACAGAGGATAAGAGTGATTGGTATACCCTGTCAGAGAAGTTACTTTGCATGCAAAGAAACAATGTGAGGAACAGGGAAAAGAAAGGAAGAGGGAAGTATGGAAAAAGTGAGAAAACAAATGAGAGAGAAGAAAAACAAAATGAAGTCTGAGAGGGGTATATCTGACCTTTAAATCAAAGACTGAACCTACAAATTCAGAATAGCTATTGCAAAAACCATCAGATATATTGGACAGTAGGGTAGGCAGGAGTGAAGAAAATGTGTTGCAAACCAGAATTATTTTTTTTAATGGCTTATTGCTGATGTTTTTTCTGTTGATTCTTGTGACAGGAATTGGCCAAAGCAGAAGGTCTGTGGAACCTTTTCCTCCCAGATGTTAGTGGTCTCAGCCAGCTTGACTATGCCCTGATAGCTGAGGAGACAGGGAGATCCCTTATTGCTCCTGAGGTTTTCAACTGTCATGCACCAGGTTAGCAACCCTGGTTTAATCCCAAGACTATGGCACTGGAGCATTAAAAAGTTGGGTGTCTGACACCTTACAGGCTGTGTCTTGAGCAGTAATCATGACTGCTGATTTCTTACAGACACAGGAAACATGGAGGTCCTCCACATGTATGGCACTGAAGAGCAAAAGAAACAGTGGCTGGAGCCTCTCCTAGAAGGGAAGATTAGTTCTTGCTTCTGCATGACAGGTGAGTTTTTCTCCAGAAGAAAGTTAGAGCCAATTGGTTGAAACTTCACGTGGTGTATGCAGGGAGGAGTAGAAAACTGCAAGTTGTGTGTTACAGCGAACATTTCTGTACTAATTCACAATCAATGAATGTGTTTGAATATAAAATCATCTATGAGGTGTGAATGCAGACTGGAGCAGCCTTGCTGCCTTTCCTGGTAGTTGCGAATTTTCCTGGTTATAATAATTAGTATTTTCTTTCTATGTATTTTTAGCTTACTTTTTGTACCAGTAAAATAAAATTTGTAGTACCAAACAGGTTTGCAGTAGAGCTTACCCTTCCTTGTAGTGTGCTGTGGAGTTCTCTAGACACACACAATTGGGTCCAAGTATGATTATTGTGATTAAAGTTGTGTGGTTTTGCAGTCTCATAGCTTATTTTTAAGACACAACCCAGAAATAACTTGCTTTATGTCCATAGCTCAGCATTGTATTAGTTTTGCTCCTGAAAGCTTGTGGCATTCAGCATCTCTGGAAGGTAGCTTTTGGAACTTTTTCCATCTAAAATAGGAGGATCAAAATCTTGATTCTCCTGTTTTAGATGGAACTGAGAGAACTCAGCCTTACAAACTTTTACTTTGCAAATTCTGTTTCACTGTGTTTCCCAAGAGGAGATAGATACTTTTGTTTTAAAGTAGATGGCCTATAAAAAGATGTAACAGTGAAAGCAGAGAGTAAGACTCTTTCCTGTTCCAAAAAATCATTAATGAAATTTTGCTGACAACTTCATGGTAGTATATTTCGTATCCAACCACAAAATTATTTTCAATCTCTATGTTCACTTGGGAAGAACCCAAGAGGAGAAAACAGGCTGAGGAGAAATATGACTGTTACCTATAAGTATAATGGAAGGATAAAGGATTTAAAAAGAGAAGGAAAGTAAGAAGGCTGATTGCAAAGGGTGGTCCAAGGCCAAGAACAAGTACATTTAAACTGGCTGTGAATAACAGATTGTTGGAAAACAGGAATTGTTTTGACCACCAGCAGTGAGGTCTTCAAAGAGTTTTTCTACTGGGAGCAAAACTTCTAATAGTGTATCCAGAGCCCTATATTTGTAAAGGTTGTATTACCTTTATATTTAATCTGGTGGTTTGTTTTCTTCCTTTGACACAGAACCTGATGTGGCTTCAAGTGATGCCACCAATATGCAATGCAGCATTGAGCGAGATGGGAACAGCTACGTGATCAATGGCAAGAAGTGGTGGAGCAGTGGTAAGTGTGGAAACCTAAATAAGAATGGCTAAGGTAGAATGTTTTCCAAGAACTATTAAAACAAAAGTTAGTGTGCTACCATTTCTGAGATAAAAATTTGTCTTCTCCTGAGTAAAGGCAATAGAATGTAAAGCAGCAGAAGGAGCTGAATTGAGCTTTTGTTCTATGAACCGAATTCCAAGATTCAAATCCAGTTTGGGGATTTGGGCCCTTTTTGGAACCTCTGAATTTTGTTCACAGAGTGAATGCTGCTATTTTCTTTAAACATTACCTCTCTCTATCAGTTAAATTACATATTTATGGCTTTGTTTTCATGAAGCTGTCGTTGGCAGCTTGTGCAAGAGGCTTGAGAGTACTTTGTAGCTACAGGAAAATGTGGCTGCTTTTAAAGTAGCCTGTGGTGCAGTTGGACTGACTATTAAAGGAGATTTCCTTATGTTATAATTCCCAGTAAAATCAATGCATTGTACTGTAAGTGGCAACTGTCCCTGATATTGTAGTACTGTTACTTTTTTTGCCAAAACATGTCACAGCAACTTGAAAGTCATCATTCCCTGGGAATTTGGAATCCAAGTAAATAAACCAAGTTGTTGAACTGGAATGTTTAATTTATGTACACGATTATGACAGCTAGCTGCTGCTACATGCTTGTGCAATACTTGGAGTCACCAGAAGACAGATCTCTCTCTCTGTTCTACTCCTGTAAAACTGGCAGCAAAAAGAGGCATGGAATCTTGTCTCCTGACCTAAGAGTGTTGCTTAACTGCTGGCTTTTTAGCCTTTGCTCTGGGTCACTGTCTCCCAGCTATGCAATGCAGTCCCTGAGGAAGTAATTGAGAAAGTTTTAGGGGGTCACACACAAAATAATATTCATAAAACAAGAAAGCTTTAGGGGGTCACACACACAAAATAATATTATGTGAATTATAAAAAGGAGAGTAAACATAAGACAGCATTATTTGATTTGTCTTATTTTTAATAAATACAAAGAGTGCAGTCAAATTTGCATAAAGACAGATGCATAAAAGGCACTGCAGTCCCAAGAAGTTTGAGAAACATGTTCATTTGGCTCTGTATTATTCTCTCTTTATGCCTGGCTGGGAAGGTATTTTTTTGTTGTTGTTGGTTTTGGTTTTGGTTGGGGTTTTTTGACTTTTGGGACATTAAAACCTTGGATGTGTGGGAATCCCAGAAGCCTGGAAGTCTGGTCAGAATGTCCCTCTGTATTTGTGAAGGCAAGTCATAAATCACACATGCAAGGAGTCAGTTGCTTCATGGAAGAAGTGAGGTTTCTTATTATGCTCTGCATGTGTATAGCAAATCCAGTATGGCTTAAATAGGTCAGATTTATGGTGTATGTGCAGAAAACCTGTCAGGCACTTCTGACTTTTCTGTTCACACCCTAGTATTTCTCAAAACATTCTGAGCAGACATTCTGAAAGCTTTTGTAATCCAAACAGTGAGAAGAGACTCGTGTCTTGTTTATGCTACTGTTGTTTCTTTCTGTCATTTTAGAGCTTTTTGTTCCAGTTCATAATTGTGTAACTAGGAACAGTATCTAAAAATGAGAGATTCTTGCTGGCTTTTCTAATCTGTAGATGAGACATTTTGTCAGTGCCCACAGGATGTTTGAAGACAAGGACAGAATGCTGTAACGCCACTTCTTCATTTTGAAAGCTAAGCTAGCTTGCCAGTATGTTTGAAATGCTTCCAATGACTCATGGAAAACTGCTGTTTTCCTGGAGCCCCTGCCAACACTGTGGCAGAGGAAGGCCTTGGTACCTCTCTTTGTAAAAATTGTAAATCCACGAGCTCCATATGGAATGGGAAGCTCTCTCTTTTGTCAAGCAAGGCCTCTCCCATTTGCTGGTTGGTAAATGTCTATGATGAGAGATGTCAGTACCTACTAAAACAAAAAAATAAAGATAAAAAACAAAAGCCAGTGTACTTTTTCTATTCTTAGATTTTATTATATCTTCATATATTTTAGCAGATGCAGTTATTGTAGTTCTTGATTAATTTTAGCAATTCTAAATAAAAAATCCAAGCCTTGTATCTGATGATTACCTGAAATTTTTATTACATTTATAAAAATCTAGAGTATGCCAGCCACCTTTCAAGCACTAGTTGAAGCTTAGGGTGAGCAGAAAAGAAGAGATGAAAGAACATTTTTCTGTAGTTATAGAAAAGGAGTTGCTGGAGTGTTTTTGTGGAGGATGTTGTTGCTGGTATATATTTGTAGAAACATAGAGAATGGCTTTCCCCCCTTCTTTCTCCCTCTCAATTCTCAGCCATAAGCTTATGCTTCATTTCATTCTGCAAAGTTATTTATGGAATGATAGTTGAGAAATGGAGCTGAACTGTTAGGCAAATGTTCTAAAGTTTTATAAAATAGTTGGAGGAACACAAGATTATTAACTTCTGGTACAAAGATTCCTGTTGTTTGATTGGTGACGTTTTTTTTCTGTTTTAATCACATACTTAGATGTGTACAGGTTGTTCATTACATAGTTGCTTAATTGCCCAGTACTGTGACACTTGGAAATTTAAATCTTGGGGGTGTTTTTAGGTGTTTGGGTTTTGTTGTGGTGCTTTTTTTTTTGAGTTCTTTGATGTTGTTGTTTAGTAAATATCTTGGGTTGTTTCTAGGGGTTTCAGTATTCAGTTCTTGCTTGATTCCAATAAACACATTCCACTTTAAAGTGCTTTGTGATGTCTTGGCAGGTTCAGAAATTCATCTGAAAGCTGACTTGCAGAGAAACAGCTCTAGAAGCAATACCCCCTGGAATTAGTAAACCATTCCCTTGGTTATGTAAGATGATGGAAGCAATGGAGGGCCTATATAGTGAAACTGATTGTTTCTTCAGTAGGGTCTTCATAATTCATAGAAATTTCTTCAGGTCTTCCATTCTGCCTCTGCCTTCTCCAGTACCCGTAATTTTTTGCAATTTTCATGATGTGCATTTTGAAAGAGGCACCCAGGAAGGCGTAGAGGAGGGGGTTGAGGCAGGCGTGGAACAGAGCGATGCTCTTGGTGACCTGGAGTGCCACATCCATGGTTTTACTGGCCTGGCAGTCTGTCACCAGCATGTAGATGATGTCTATGGCTCGCCACAGCTTCACAATGTTGTAGGGTAGCTGGGTGACAATGAAAGTAGCCACTACTGCCAGCAGCACCTTGAAAGGCCTGGACTTCTTAACATTTGCAGACCTAAAGATTGCCCGAGCAGTAGCAGAATAGCAGATCAGCATTACTAGGAAAGGAAGAAGGAATTCCAGGATAATTTCCAGGATTTGAATGGTTGATTTCAAGAGTGTTTCCATGTTCATTGGAAATATGGGAAGGCATTCGTTGCTCTCATTGTGTTTCTTAACTTGATTAAATATCAGCTCTGGGATACTGAGGAAAATGGCAGCCAGCCAGACACAGAGGCAGGTAACACTGCAGTGTTTGCCCACTCTTCTGTGGCCCTGGGATTCAGAAGTGGCCCTGTACCTATCCACGCTGATACAGGCCAGGAACAGCATGCTGGAGCTGAAATTCATGGTGTACAGAGAAGAAGTGAGCTTGCACATGGGGTTTCCAAGTTCCCATCCCTGCACTGCATTTGCAGCCCAGAAGGGGAGGGTGAAGAGCAGGAGCAGATCAGCGATGGCGAGGTGCATGATGTACACGTCCGTCTTGGTCTTGGGTTTCTTGCAGTAGGCATAAATTGCAACCACTAGTGAGTTTCCAGCCACCCCAATTGTGAAAGCCAATGCGTAGAACACTGGGAGGAATAATTTTCTGAAATTTCTCACATCACCTTTTTCACAGAGAAGCTCATAGGTATTGTAATCTATAAGAGGGTTGAGGTCATCCTCCTCATCCTCAATCCAGTAATCTGTTGAGTTATTCATGTCTCAGACCGTGGCAAAGCTACAAGACACAAAAAAGTGGGGAGAAGGGAGAACCAAAGGAATAATATTGGGTTTAAGTTCTAAAATTTCTGTTGAAGCCTAAAACCCTTCCTCAGGGCTGCTTATACATCTCAAATTTAAGGAACTTGGATATTCAGAATACATTTGTGCATAATCAAAGTGAAGCTAGACAGTAACAGAGGCAGAGCAGACCATCTCAAGTTCTCACATGAAATAGGGTAACTGAGGTCATCAGTGTAGGCAATTCTTGTAAAATGGATTCAATTGAAATGCTTTCCTTACCCTTAGCATTTGAGGTTGTATAATGCCTGGAGTGCCCCTCACTGATTTCTGCATTTGAGTTGAGAAGCCATCAACCTGCTTTGACTGTGTTATGTTTGACAAAATTCCATTGCACATAACTCTTTCTGTACCTTTATGGGGTTGGAATTACACCTACCCCTCTCCAGCCTCTGCAAAGCAAAGCAATACCAGCTGAAGGCTGTAAGTGCTGCTGCAATCGGGTGTATAAGGAACATGAGCTGATTAGAGCTGAGGCAAGCAGCTATCTGCTGTCATAAATTCTGACAAATTTTGGATATGAGTCTAGTACAGGGAGAGCGTTTTTGTTTGTTTCTCAGATATGCTGTATGTGCCCATTACAAAAAGTACAGCAAGGAGTCTGTTGCTGAACAGCAGCAGAACAAGCTTAATTTAGTCTCTATCCCACACAGCAAGCCATGCCCTCATGGAATTTCTTACAGGAGCAGATTGCTGTGGGTACACTGCATCTTACAGCTGGAGCTTCTCAGGATGTTATGACAGAAAGGAATTTTATTTACAAATATACAAACTACCCACAAGTACCCAAACAGCTCAGAAACTGTTGGTTTTTGAAGTATGATCTCATGATGGATTTACTCTGTAAACACTGAGGCTGGCTTCTCACTGCCAGCTTAGGGTTGAAGTTTAAGCATTTGTATCTTCAGATTAAGTCTTAAGCAAGTTTGTGTCCTGCATTATTTTCTTCTTTTCCTGTAATTGTGTTCATTGACTAGTGTGCTGAAATTCTGTCTGTTGTAAAATACAGTCCTGCAGTACCCTGTTTCCTTGGAATAAATGGGACTAAGGTTTCTTAGCAGCAGTAGCAAAAATCAGCTGAGAATGAAAAACATGTTCCCCTTTTAGCATCATGGCAGTGTTTAGAATTTGAGGTCAATGTTGCTGAAAGCAGATTGTTATCTGATATTCTGTCCCAGAGCTACAATTTGGCTCTTTCAAGCCTGAAAGAAAAATGCAAATATCATTTCTGTTTCTTAGACAGTTGTTTAAATGAATGTTTAAATGAAGTTTAAATGAATATTTAAACTCCTGAAGTTTTTTTAATACATCTGTCTACTAGAAAAAAATAAGTTACTGATTGATCTCATAATAAGGGATGCAAATCTCATAATAAGGGATGCAATTAAATAGAGAGAAATGGAGGAATGAATTTTTTTTGTTTGATTTTTTTCAGTGATTCTCTTAGCCAGAGTTTTAAAGTGTATTAGTTTAATATTAACTATTGGTTTGGCTCCATCTTTAATGACTTTGAAATGTTAACAGAATAGTACAAAATACTTCCCATCAAACTTTAAAAAAGGATTACTCCTTTTTAAGTCTTGCAATTTCTTCTTTATTGTTATCTTTATTGTCATCTTTAATGAGATGTGCAGAATGGAAAAGTACAGTCACTCTACTTAATACTTTGGCAAAGGGATGTCTGTTCCATGCCTAACAAGCTGTGTTAGCAGGATTTTCCAGCGGCAGTAATCTTTTGCAGCTTTTTTGTGCTTTGAGGAAAGATTTAGTTATCAGCAGCAAAATAACCTTTATTAATTTTTTTAGTAGAAGAGAAATTGCAGCAAGAACAGTTTAATCCACTTAGCTGAGATTTGAGGAAAATTAGAAGTTAAATGAAAATATTTTTCTTGTGGTCTTAAAACACTTAATACAGAACCCATCAAGGAATACTTAATCAAATTGTATCACTGGCAAATTTACTTGGAAGCAAACCAGTAAACATTTCAGGGCAAACTTTAAAAGTCTGTGCATGACAAAGCGGTTTGGCTGTGACTCTGTGCTCTGCTGCCTAATAAGATTTGCCTGCCCTGAGTTCATGACAGAAACAAAGTTGTCTAGAATGCTACATTGACATTTCTCCTTAGAAGCACAGCTATGTTTTGGCTCCCCTGCCTGCTCACGTTTGTCTTTCCTGGTGGTGCTGTCTCCCATTGCAAGCAGCCAAGCAGTCCCGTGGGAGTCAGGCATTGAAGAGTGGTGGGAAGGCTTAGTTTAGTCTCCATGCCACACAGGGAGCCATGCCCACGGGGAATTGCTTACAGGAGCAGATTGCTGTGGGCACACAGCTGGAGCTTCTCAGAGTGATATGACAGAAAGGAATTTTATCATCTGCAAACTGCCCACAAGCACCCGAACAGCTCAGAAGCTGCTGGTTTTTCAAGTAGCTTTCTGTTATACTAATAAATATATTAAATCTGCAACAGCATGCTTTCTTGCAGAATTGTTTCAGCCTTCCAGTCAGATAAAAATTCAGTGTTTCTGTGTATTTAAACTTCATGTAGGATTGTATGAATGATGGTTAATTAGATTAATATCGCTAGTTTTAACAGACAGATTTTTTTCCTCTGATAAATTAAGCAGTATTCTGTCCTGCTACTGAGCAAATCTAATTTTGATACTGGAAAGGAGATGTGCCTTAGTGAAATGATATATCTCTGTAAAGCCAACTTAACTAAGAGTTAATGTATGCAAAGAAAATATCATCCAATATACAGAGCAGTAAGAATTAAAACAAAACTAACCTTTTGTCAGCAGATGAGTAGCAGGTACTGCAGCTGCGATGTGCCTCAGTGAAGTGATCTGAATTGCTCTGACACATTGCATTTTGTCTTCAAACACCACACCCTCATGTGGAAGTCCGTTGCACTTTCATTTTGACTTGACAGTTAAAAAAAAACTTTTAAAAATTGTGCTTTCCTAGAGACTCTTCTTGTGTTGAACACGTACACTTCCTACATTCCTTCCTGTTCCAACAAACTGTGACTGCTCTTTGGAAGGTCAGGACGCTCTCACTGCTTCTCTTTGTTTGTGGTTTTATTCCTGGAAGTCCAAATGTTTAATGCATCATCGAGAGGTTTTTATCAAACAACACATTAAAAAGGTGAAAAGGATGAAAAGGAGGTGCATCTGGGGCTGAGTTACTGGCCCAGACACCACAGGAAGTCACTCCATTCTTTCCTCAGGGCAGTACTGCTCTTTTGATGGCTGACTGTGTAGGGTTTAAAGCGATCCTTACATCCCCTCCTTACATGACTTTTATAGGGGATTCAATAGAAAGATGAGTTGGTTTTTGTGAGGTGGGGAAAGGGGTTCTTTCAGTGTGTGAAACCAGAAAGATGCGAAGGAAAATAAGTGAATTGTCAACCAGAGTACAAGCAGATATTCCTGCATCCTGGGGGAGAGTTCTCAGGGGCTTGAATGTTGCCAGTCAAACTCATAATCAAATTAATGACCTGTTTGAATTATCCTGGATCAGATAACAATCTAATGAGCTTCAGTAAATGCAATATTGAAGTCCAGCAACACAGAGATATTAAGGAGACCAGAGGTCAGATTTTGGGGATTTTTTGCATGCTGGTGCACCTGCCATGACTGGATAAACCTTCTGTCTGTGCTTCAATTATTTTAAAATTTGTGAAAGGAAAAATTCTTAAAAATGGACAGCTAAGAATGTAATGGGCAGATGTTTTCCACATGCTATATATTGTTTCAGAATGACAAAGTAAAATGGGCTGGGAGAGGAATTGCAGCCTGGAGGAAGAGTGCCACAATATTTGTGCATATTTCTGCAATGTTTTCATCTTGAGTTATCACAGTACTTCAGTGGTGCTCTTCACAGTGGCAGAAAAGAGGCTTGGGCTCCTTCCCAGCCATCTCCTCACAGGTCACGTCATGGCTTTGAGGCCTGAGCTCTGTCTCTTTAAAAAACAAATGAGATTTTCCGTTCTCAATAGGCTTTGTCTCAATAGGGTCTCCAACAAGACTGAATAATCAGGCTAGAGCTGAGAGTGCTCCCAGGGAATTGTGTGTTGCCTGCAGAAGTGCCCAAGAGGTTCTGTGGGCAGGCTGTAGGAAGGCAGTGAATCCTGCCTTGCTTATTGCAGTTGCTCGGCTCCTTGTAACCTTTCAGGGGTTCAGGGAGGACACATCCCTCCAGTCAGAGTAAAGAAATAATATTGTCATATGTGTATTTCAGTAGGGTCAAAAATAACAAAAATTAGGAAGTAAGAGTGAATACAAAATAGATTTTAAGTAAAAACAGTTGTGGCTGTGTGAAAGTGGCATGAAGGCAAGGAAAAAACTATTCCTAAGCTGAGCAGCTGCTCTCACTGGCACCACCAGAGCCTGTGAGCTCCAGCTGGGAATGACCAGCAGCCACACTCAGTGGCAGGACTGCAAAGCCCTTGCAGCTGCACAGCCCCAGCATTGCCTGTTTGCTTGCAGCTACAGCTGTAGGCTTTGCCCTCCATGAACCAGCTGCCTGCACTGTTATCTGGAGAAGATGAGATAAAACTGTGGAATACAACATGCTGGTGGAGAGAAATTACTGCAGGCTCTTGGTGGGATGTGCCTGTGTGTGTCCCTTTTCTCCATCAGGAGACTCCCACATTCCAACCATCAGCTCCATGCTGCCATCCACATCCTTGTAGGACCAACATCTGGAGGGTGTTTGTCCTACAAGACCAGTTTCTTCTTGTAGGAGAGGCCAGAACCTTGGAAGAACAGGAAGCTGACAGGTCTGTAAGTCACTACAGAGCCCTGACCTTTAGCAGAGAGAAGTAACCTGCTGGGCTGAGGGGTGCAGCAGCCAATGTGGCAAAAACCATAGGTATTCAGCATTCAGGCAGTAGCTCATCTGGCCTTAGCCATCTTAGACAGGAGATTGAACACTGAAAAACAAATAGATTGTAAGAATTGAAGTGCTACTGGCTTCTAAGAACAGACTTCATGGCAGATTCCTCAAGTACAGGGAGTACTCAAAGGTTGCCACATTTAGTAGTCTCTCCACCAGAAAGAACCTCTGTAAGTTGATTGTGTGAAGATCAGTAAACTTAAGCATGTTATACCCCTGATAGCAAAGATTAGGCTTCTAATGGGATTGTGATCAACACTCTAAGCACATTTTAAAATACTGTCTTTGCCTCACTATGTGAATGAGTGCCATGAAGAGTTAAAAAGTATGTTAGTTAAACCAAAGATGTTTGCCAGTTTAGCAGCATTGTGGTCTAAAAGTTTTGGTTTGTGCAGTCATATACATTGAAAACTTTATTGAAAGCTCATCAATATGGAAATATGGTTAAAATTGACCACTTGAAACATCTAGTGTTTCTTCAATTGTGAGCTTTCTTGCAAAGCTACTTCTAACTCCTACCAAAATAACAGGCTTCTCTCACTCTTGCCCTCCATCCTCCAGCAACATCTCTGAATTCTGTAAATGAGGTGAAAATGTCATTTACAAAAGAGATGTTTATTCCATCCAGGCTGTTTGCATTCCCTCCAAAGCACTGGAGTTTTTCAGAGTCTTGCATTAGAACTTTTTTTCTGGGTCTTTTATGGGTCGAAGTGACATAAAATTTATTTTAGTTTTTCAGGACTTCAGACTCTAAGGAGTGGAAGGGCCAGGAATCTGCCATCCTTTGCTGTGCTTAGATAGGAGATTGGAGAGTATTCATTTGCCTTCCAGAAATTGTACAAATGATTTAGAACATCTTACCAGATGTCCAGCTCTTAGTGAACTCCTCACTGAGTTCAACATGAAAGCTTCTTCTGAGGTTTTGTGAGTTTTTTGGGGTTTTTTTTCATGGTTAAATGATTAAATGACATGGTTAAATTTGCCCTTTGTTTTGAAGCAGGGATGTGACTTGAGGATTATTTATAAAACAGTTTTTCAGGCGTTTCCAGAAGGTCAAAACATATTTTGTTGTAAACCTCACTTGAACACAGATCTGTTTTAGAAAATAGCACTTGTGCAATTCTTTACATTCTGTGGAAAAGGAGAAGAGTCAAATACCCCTTGTGCAGGGGTGACATTTCCCTGTGCAGGGTAGTACCCTGCAAAATACATGTTGGGTCATTTGGGGCTGATCAGCTGCTTTTGGTTGCAGTTGCCCAAATGAGCCAAGTGTTTGGGATCCAGTCTGGTAATTTTTTTTTGCCAAGTTGATTTATGCCCCTGGCCAAAGCTTTTCACTGGAATTTTTAGCTTGTTGGCATTGTACAGCTTGTGGGCCACTCTTTAAGCCCTCTCTGGAAATAATGTCTGAATACCATATTGCAGAAGAGGAAAGTAAACATCTGGCAGTCTGGCCCTCCAAACAGGCAGTGCTTATCACAATTAAATAAATCTCTCTCCCACTTCCTGGCCATCAAAGTGGCTGCTTGTAGGAGGAAGTGGCTCAGCTGAAAGCCAGGTGGTTGTATTGTCCAGACCAGAGTCTCCCAAGCCTTGTGAGAACAGCTGCCAGAGAAGTCATGAGAAGTATTTGCTTCTAACCTCAGAACAAAGCCAAGCTGCCACAGATCAAGCCTTGAATTGCATCTCTACAAAGCTTGTCATCTGCACTAAGAAATTACTGATTGCTACACCCATTGGGTATTTTCCCTAGCTGTGGTGTATGTGAGAGGCTTTGAAAGGAATGAGAGCATGCTTTGGTACTAAGAAACCTTTAAAGAAAAAGACAGGGAGGATTAAGGATCATAGAAATGTTATTTTAATCAATAGTAGAATCTTCTTCAGGACTAGTACATTAAAGTGCTGTCTTTATGCTACAGAGGCTTAATAAATATGTGCATAAAAAGAAACATCTCAAATAATGTTATTGATGACTTAAAATGCTAGCAGGCTATTTTCAGGTGACAATTTTCACTCAGATCTCTCTTCAAAGTGCAATCTAAAATCATTTGCGTAAAGGGGGAGAATCCTGCATTCCAGAAAAGTTATGCTCAAGCAGTAGCAAAGTTATCATGGTAACCCTTTGATAGCCTTATCTGCATTATTTGGTTATAATGTGGTTGGTGTTTCATTCCCACATAGACCCTCCAGTCTTTATGGGTTGAAGAAGTTTTTTAGAAGTTTTACTTTTGAAACGGCAGCATGTCACCTTGATAGATGGGCTGTTGTATCACACTTATTTGCTCAGCAGTAATGGAGACTGAATCATATCCCAGTAATCAGATTCCATTTCAAGTATCTTCTTGTTCCCTTTTCATAGGAATAGGTGATTAGGAATCATAGGAATAGGGCCTGGAGGGTTTGGATATTTGGCTTTTCATGTTCCCCTTCCCACAAGTCAGCTCCTTTTACACGTTAACTACTAATGTGTATTTTGTTCTGATGTGCTATTCAGAATATAAACACAGGGGTAGATTGCATTTCCTGCCTCACAAAAGGAAGGCAGTAGGGCTTCTTGTTATGAAACTTAATTTGATTCTACATTGAAATTTTATACTAAAACCAATTTTTGTGTTTGCCACTTTTTTTAAGGTGCTGGGAACCCAAATTGCAAAGTTGCAATTGTAATGGGCAAAACCAAAAACTCATCAGCATCCAGGTAAGAATTCCTAGGAGACTCAGAATCCCCTAAAACTTGTTCCCTGGAGGAGTTGCTGCTTGCAAAAATGTTAAGTGAAATGCCATTAGTTGCCTTGACCAGTTGGCTTGCTCCTGAATTAGAAAGATGTTTTAAACCTCAGCACCTATCTCTTGTAGCCTGAGTTCCTGTTTTGCTGTCAGATGCTGTTGACTGAGTCCTCCCAACCTTTCCACTGTTACCATCTTTCATTGGCATGCTTCCCACCTCTCTCCATTGCACCAGCAATGCACCAGTGTTTGTGCAGCTGTGTGATGAACTGGATCAGGAAATTCTGGGGGCTTCATCAGCTTTATCTTGGTCACATACCTTTTAGTCTGCGTCTGTTGTTTAGTCTGCATCAACAACTAACAACTCTGGCTTACAATTTATTTTCTAAGTGTAGTGTATAAAACAATTAACACCAGGAAGAATTAAATAATAATGCTTATATAATAAAACCAAAACTTTTCAGAGCTTTCCTGATCAGAATGGGCACAAGCGGCACATCAGAGACCTGAAGTTACTGATTAAGTTTTCCACAAAGTTATCTGTAGATACAGAAAGTTAAATCTGAAACATGCAGTGTTGGTAAGGTGATGCTGTGTAAGCAGAGGGCATCGCACATCTTAAATCAGATATACTCATTTTATTCCTGTATGTGTAAATATGATCCTTACCTCTTCTTCTTTGACACAAACACATTCAACTCGTTACCAAACTAGAATTGCAAGCTTTTGCAAAAATTTATACAAGTAATGAATGAAATGCTCCATGTCTGGTGTATTAATATCACACAGCTTGTAATGCAAAAGAATTGTGACATTTATATCTAAGATGGATTTTAGCCCAAATTCCATGGATAATCTGAAGTTTTTAGGTTTGGCTAGGTTCCACCAAGAAACAATCAGTAACTTGCACACAGCACCCAGGAAGGTTTGCCTGGAAGTTATACAGACAGTGGCATCTGTTGAGCTCTTAGAAGCTGAAGAGAATTTAATGGAGGGGATCATGTGACACTCCACTTGCTAGAACTGGAGATTGAATTTAGAGACCTGGGACACCACCTCCAGTTCTGTGTGACTAAAACCTAAATATTCTGAAGGAATGTAAACATGGGGATGGATTTTTCGTTCCTAAGCTGGTAGGCAAGCCAAGATGATGATTCTGATAAACTGATTTTGAGAACAAAGCAGAAAGGTCGAAGGGGAAAAACTGATTGGGTGATACAGAAGTGTGTGCATAGAAGTGACAGCAGCAGCAGCAGGAGTTTCTCAGTCATGGTGCCTTGGATGCCACTAATACATTTTCACTTGTTGACTGGTGGGTCAAGAAGGGTTGAAGCCACACTGTGTGGACAGGATGGTGCAGGTGGTACAGATAAATCTCAGCACTGGCTTTATGTGAGTTCCTAATTTAAGGAAGGAAAATTAAAAAAGCAGAAGGGACAGACAGAAGAGAGGCTCAGAGGTAACTGTGCTTTTTGTCTTGATCAGGTACAAGCAGCACAGTATGGTTATTGTTCCCATGGACACCCCAGGGCTGAAGCTGATAAGACCTCTCTCCGTGTTTGGCTACATGGGTAGGTGATCATATTTATCAGCTATATGTGTAATAATTTATTAGCAGGCTCAGAAGCTGCAGTTATACTAATAAATATTGTGTATTAAATAAATCAGTAAAATGGATATATAGAAGAAGGCTTGGGAACTGGAGGCCTCCTTCATTTTATCCTCCTTCATTTTACCCTGCTGTTGTGTTTTCTGTCTTTGTAGATGAGATCCATGGAGGACATTTTGAGATACACTTCAATGATGTGCGAGTACCTGTCTCCAATATAATACTGGGTGAGTTTTAGCACTGATTTATTTTTAATACATACAACAATGAACCAAGTTTTATGAGACAGTGGTTTGTGTCATGAATCACCATAAGTTATTTTAAACAGCTCTGGTCAGTTGAGGGAGCCCACTCTTTAGCAGCCTTCCTGCTGTTTGAACTTTATTTAGAGCAGAAGGAAGCAGGGCAGCTCTGGCTGTCATGCAAGTATCATTGCCTTGAGGTAGAGCAAAGCAAAGCCTTTAAGTGCTGTTTTTCCCCCAAAACCAGCTCTTGCAGACTTTACAGACTTTTAGAAAGAATGTTGTGCTGCACTCCATGGCCCGTACTTGGCAAACTGAAAAAGAAATAACAAGCAGGCCACCAGTGTGTTCCCCTGCAGGGAGAACTCTGCTCTCTCACTTAGTGGAGATGCTGATTTCTTCTATTTCCCCTCTGCTTCTATTATTTTGCTATGGGGTCACTTCTGCTTGGAGCCTTGGACCCTTCCAGGAGGCAGTTTGCAGAGCCTGTTTTTCTTTCCAACCAGGAGAGGGCAGGGGGTTTGAGATCGCCCAGGGCCGCCTGGGGCCGGGCCGGATCCATCACTGCATGCGGTCACTGGGGGCGGCCGAGGCCGCTCTGGAGATCCTGTGCCAGCGCGCGGCTCAGCGCCAGACCTTCGGCAAGAAACTCTATCAGCACGTAAGCACCTTCCCTCTCTGGCCCTGGCACACACGCCACACACTGACCTTAGTTCTGCCCAGCACAGCCTTGTGGCTCTGATAATGGACATGGCAGAAGCTGTGCCCTAACCTTGAATTCCTATTCATAAACCTTTGGGTGGCAAAGGGAAAAAAAAAACAAACCGCATTGCAAGGCTCCCATTTTTCACCATAATCTACAGGATCTTTTTCTTTTTTTTTCCCTTTGCAATATGCAATGAATTAGATACCTTTTGCTGGATTTGAATGTGGATTTTTTCACTGTGTGTTGTTCTCTGCTTTTCTTGATCAATTTGGACAGGTATTTTTTCAGGCATGCAATTTATGCTTCTGTTACAATCTGAGTTCACCATTTTTGTGTATCCATTCTGTCACCTGGCTGTCTCCATTCAGAACCACTGGAGACACTTAGGGGTCTAAATTTCACTGAAAATGTTACTTCTTTGATCAAATATTTGTAGCTACTTATGAAAGTAGAGACCACATCAAGGGAAGATTGGAGATCCTTGCTCTTATCTTGCTCAGGATTGAAATACTTTTTCATGAGCAAGAGCTTGCTAAAATAATGTTAGTCTGCTTTCTATAAGAACCATCAGAGTTTGGTAGTTGGCCTGTCATATTTCAAGCATTCCTTAATCTTTCCCAACAGCTAGGATAGCTTTATTGGAAAAAACAAGTAAAAGCAATGGAAAGAGGAAATTGAATTAGCATCTGGCCCAGATTGTATCAAATTGTTTGTGCAGATCCAGAGGGAGCAACTTTACATATCTGTATTTCCAGTCATACCATTTCCCAACTTCCCTTCACCACCATAACCTAGGATGAGTAAGAGGTGCATGAGGCACACTCTGGCTCTCAGAAGCTGGCTGAAGTAACAGTGATGTTTGATGAAGCCACAGGCCTCACCTGGAGGCAGCTGCTGGGCCCATGCAGGTCCTTCAGTGAGGATGGCTAAGACAAGGTGAGGCTGGTGACTTCCCTGAGTACCAGTGTGCCTGCCCCCCCCAGGCCATCATTTATGACCCCAGGAGCTGTTGACTGAGGAGAACTGAACACCCCATCTAGGTTCAGATCACCTTTGCTGCAACCAGCCAAGCTGAGCTTCCAGACTGCACTGAAGCACGTGCTGCACATTTGCTTTTGTGTCCTACAAAATCCACAGCCCTAGAAGTGGAGGCTGGGTCAGGCTCCAAACAGTTTTTGCACTGACAAGCATCAAAAATATTTGTTTCTCCTGTGGTATGTTGGCTGCAGGGGGGAATTAGCTAAGAAGAGCAGGGAAGGGCTGCCAAGATCATAACTTCATTTTGGATCCAGACAGTTACTAATTTATCATCAGTCAGAGGCAGCAGGCACCACCCTGCAGCTGTTCACCTCTGTGTCATGCACCACACAGCACCGGTTTAAGCAAAACAAGGAATTCCTCTCCCCTGTCACCCCCTTATTTCTATACACTGGGGCTTATCATATGGAGAGAAGGCTGTGAGGGGTGGTAAGAGGAAGGAAAAAGCAGGCATGGAAGAGCTTCTGGAAAATGGCCAGCACACAGTGGGGTCTGATTAGGTGCCAGAATCCACAGGTTTTCCCTTTTCTTGTTTCCCGGCAGAGCAATTCTTTTCCTATCTTTAATATTTCTGTTAGTCAAGTGTTTTCTTTATTATGCCTCATCTTAGATATGCTTTAATTTGCACACAAGTGGCTGTAGGTTGGCTGAATGTGCACATGCTGAGGAAGAGGGGCTCAGAGGCATTAACTGATGTCCTGGTGTTGGCTTTGGGATCTGCAGGAAGTTGTTGCCCACTGGATTGCGGAATGCCGCCTTAGCATAGAACAGGCTCGCCTGCTCACGCTGCAAACAGCCCGCAAGATCGACGTGCTGGGCAACAGAAGAGCAAGGAGAGAGGTAAATTTTATTTTTGGATGCAATGCCTGTGCATTCAGCTGGTTAAAAGACAAGGTAAAACATATTGTTAAACACTCTTATTCTAAGTGTAGAGTATAAATCCATGTTGAAAATAGCCTTAAGATATGCTTTTAATTGCCAGAAGATTGGGGAATTAGTCAGAAGTGGAGATGAATCTGTTCAAGCATTGCTTGCTTGTCTCAACACAGTAAGATAGTTTGGAGTGACTGGAAACAGTTTTGCCATCCCCTGGGAACATTAGAGCTCTCATCCTACCTCAAGGGGAAGGAATGCACTGAGAGATACAAATATTCAATAGAAATGTTAGGTAAATATTTTCACTTGCTTATGAAACTGTTACTGCTAATGTGAGTTCTTCTAACCACAGGTAGCCATGACCAAAGTGGTTGTTCCACGAGCTGTACTGAAAGTGATTGACTGTGCAGTTCAAGTGTGTGGTGGAGCTGGAGTTTCTCAGGATTTTCCTTTGGCGTTCATGTGAGTAAAAGGAGATTGCCTGTAGATTCTAAGCATTTCTTTTATAATAATTTATAACACCAGTACATGCTGTTTCACCTCAGCATGAAGTAACAGTGTATGTCCCTTTAAGCTACAAAATTTAAACCAATTGTTTTTATAGTGCAATTAGCCTTACAAAAAATAAAAGCTGGCACTGGGCCTAAAATAGTTCTTATCAGCAGTAAAGAGGATGTGCTTCTAAAACTTACTGTTATCTCTTATGGCCTTGGGGAGAAGCAAAACTTCTGAATTCCCAGCCCACCCACCTCAATCGTGCCAGGAAGATTTTGCTGCAGTATCTCCCACGTGACAGCACTTTTCAAGCAAGGAGTGTCAGAAGGGCAGCAAAAGCAGTGCTGAGAGCTCCGTGTGGCTGCTGTGGCAGGGCAGGAGGCCAGGCTTAACGCAGCTCTCCCCCCACAGGTTCGCGTCCATACGCACCTTGCGTCTGGCAGACGGGCCTGATGAAGTTCATCTCTCAACCATTGCAAGGTGGGAGCTCCTGGATCAGTCCAAGAAACTCACTGCAAAAATCTAATGTCACATAAAGCCTTCTCTAATGGAGGGAAGATTAAGCAAAAGTTTCAGTGTAATAATGGTATCTAAGATAAAACTGAAGGAACACAAAAACTTGATTCTAACTGGGAGCAATTCTCTCACTGTTTTCAATTATTACACTTAATAATTATGGGCTTGCTTTTAAGAATTTGCAGAACACCAGGCAATAACTAATCTGGGTGTCTTTATAATACTAAATAAAGTCTATTTTCAAACAGGCCTGAAGTGCTTTCTTTGTTCTGAATCAGAGCATTTTATCCTTTTATTGTAGACAAAGCAGTTTAGAGTCAGAAGTACCACACAATTTAATTTATTGCAAGCTAGGCTAAACTTTTATATTTGTTAAATTGACAAACACTGGAGGTAGTAAGTTGCTTTTTCTTTTCCAAAGCTCAGTTACAGTCCAACCCTCTACTCCCCAGTTCCTGCTCACAGCTGCCTTCCTTGTCACCGAGACTACACTCAGTCCTGCCCCCAGCCCCATTCAAGTGAGGCTCAGGGCAGCACAGAAAGCTGGAGCCTGGAATGATTCCTGGAATTAGGATAATCACTTCTCAGCTTACACAGGGCTGGTAACTTAAGGGCAGTGAAGTTAAGGACACAAGGGTTTACTGTTTGCATGAACAAACAAACTCCCCCCTCCTGTTGGAGCCTGCAGAGAACACCCTGGGCTTGGCTCAGTCCTCAGGATGAGGCTGTGCCAGTTCCGTCCTTGAGCCCAGAGCCGAGCGCTCGCCTCAGGGTGTCCGGCTACAGCTGCAGTGGTCACTCAGGATACAGTGGCAGAGTACCTAGAACTAGAAGCATTCCATGAAGTTCTTTACCTCATGATACTTAAAACCAAGATTATAACCTCTTTGGAGAAAGCAGTCATTCTCATTTACATTTCCATCCACCTTAATTTCCTCTTGCTTCCTGCCAAGAATGTTTTCCAGGAAGTTGAGAGTGTCAGCAGGTCAGTGGCTGAAATGCACTGCAACTACAGAACCACCTGCACTACTACATATGGTTCAGGAGTTCTGCTCTAGGCTGTCAAAACCTGCACAAAGTGTTTTTTTAACCAAGAATGCCCAGGATCACATTTAGCCACGTTCCAGTTAGGGTCTTGGACTGCCCTCATTTCTCTCACTTTCAATGAACAACTAGACAAGAATACCACCTTTATCTCATTAACAAGGCTCTTAATTCCCTTTATTTTAAAATTCTATGTACATATGAATGATCTGTATAATGTACACTCAATATAGAAAGTTTTTATATACTGGATAATGTATAGAACATTTCACAATTACACTAATTTCTTACATAACATGTCAACTTTTTAAGGTTTTTTTGCTGAAGCTTCATCAATTTGGTCAAGCCAGTTATACATACAAATGTCTAATGCTGTTTGATCCGAGGAAGAAGATAATGTTAATGATTAAGGACATGAGTGAACTGGTGCAGGAACAAACCCTTTCAGGTCATGTTCAATGGAAGTGATCACATCAGACTGAGAAATGAAGGGATGCCCTTTTAGTGGGGTCGGTGAGGTCAAAGTTATTTTAGCCCAATTCCTCTAGACTGTAGCTCAACTCCAGTCATGCTAATTCAGAAAATATAAAAACTAGGAAAGTTTGATTCACAGTCTTGTAAACAAATATAAAGGAACAAAATGTGCTTATGTACAACAAGAAAAAATTCTTGTGTACCCATTTCAGCTGATCCACAGAGTGCTTTCTTGTGTTACAGTGTGGAAGTTAGAATCACTGACTTTTCCTAGAAAAAAAAGTCATAGAAAAAAGGAATAACACTGTCATAAACACCTGGCAAGGCAGTAAGTTCACTTCAATGTATTGGAGGAAAGTGCTGTTCCTCATCACTGGCCAGTCTGCCTTTGTCTCTTCCACAAGGATTTCCAGTCCTTAGCTGACATCTCCCACTTCGTTGTCTACCGGGGGTGGTACGTTGGGCATTACGGATGACGTCGTCCCTGCAGTGAGGTAACCAGCAACTCCAGGGCCTTTCAGGGGGAAAACAAATACTGGGGATTAGTTCTCCTTCTACTGGGTGACTGAACAGCTTTATTCCCTCTGGTAACACTCAGATACATCATCTGAGCCAACCAGACACCTTACACAGGAACATTTAAGAGTTTTTGTTTAGATTTTCTAAAATTTAGGAACACTAGAAACTAAGACTTCTTAGTCTACCAAGTGGAATAGCTTGTGGGGACCATTTTTGGGCTTGCTCAGTTTTTTTTTACTCTGATGTGCCAAGTAAGTGAAAAAGGACCCCAACCACCTGCATTACCCATCTCACCTTCCATCGTGGAAGCAACAGTAGAGCAGGGATGGCATTCCTTTGTTAAAGAAAGGCCCTGCCATGGAATTAAAGTCAGTTCATGCATGTGTTCAACTACTGGGCTCCTTGTGTATCTTTTCAGTGTTTTAAAGGTTTTTCCCAGCCTGCATAGTTCCAGGAAGCCCAATGGGCTGCCCCATGAAGAAACAGAACTGTCTAAAGCTTGTCTAGCCAGCATTTTGTGCCTTCAGTTGGAATAAAATGACAGCATTCTTGGGATACAGAAATTCTATACTGGAGATGCAGGACTCACACCATTACTAAGTTTCTATGTTGATTATAATAGGAGCAATCAGTTTTGCCCTGCAGGCAAAGCCCCTCTCCCTGGAATTAAAGCCTGGAATTAAAAATTTAGTCATACTGAAACTTTTAACAAATGCAATAAAAATTTAGGTTGCAGAATGAAGTGTTTTAACAGTAATTTTTATCATATTAGTGACTAGAGAACTGATCACCCACAGAATGTTCCTGCACCAATACAGCGATCAACTTGGTCTCAGACCTGCAGCCTACACTGCCAATATTCAACATACTAAGTTCTGCTGGGTCCTGTACTCTTCCCCTTGAAGCCATTCTCACTGAGTTCTCCCAAATTTACTATTCTTTCCTGCCCCACCCTCCTTTCTCCCACTTCAGCCAGAACATCAGAGCCTGGTTGGTCTCCCTGCAAACAGTCCCACACTAGTACTGCAAGGCAGAGAGCAAAGCAAGCAGTGCCTCTGGCAATAAAAAGCTCTCTGGCTGCAGGAGGGGACCTCTCCTTGCCAGCCCATCAGTGGAACCTGCCAAGTGTCACACCCACTGCTACCCATCCTAGTGCAAAAATTCCCCATAGTTATCTCGTGCCTCAAGCTTTTCCATTTTGGAGGAATCCTAACACAGTTCCAAAGCTGAATTCCTGTGTAGCACCAGCAAGTGTCAGTGCAGGTGTCAGTGCAGTGTGTCGGTGCTGGGCATTGTACAGCTCTAGGACATGCATCTGTAACTCGGAATGCAGCGAGCGCAGCGTGCGGTCTGCGAGGTGGTATCTACCTGCTTTAGAGAGCTACACAGAAGTTAGCAAGCTGCCTGACACAGCAGATCTAAAGCCCACTTCTCAGGTGAAGGGGACTGCTGCCAGTTAGAAGGGAAGGAGAAGAGACACCTGAGGGAAGAGAAATAAGCAAGGGAAGTTTCAAGGGAAGTGCAAATAGCAAAGCAATTTGAAGCAAGACATAAGGCAGAATACAAGATAAGAGAAGTTAAAAATAAAGCTTGGTTTCCATCTACACTTTGCATTTGTACAGCACCTTCATTCTACACTGGCAAGCACTTAAACATTAGGCAGTTTAAAAGCAGCATGGGCCTTAAGGCCATTGGAAAACTGTATTGCCCCCAGTCTCAAGCCTGACCACATCTGATAAAGTTTCAGTTCTTGGCCAATAATCAATCAGCATTTTCTTCCTACTCCTAAATTTATAGCATTTATGAAATTTAAATTTATAGTATTTATGAAAATACCAAGGAAATTCAATACAAACTGAATCAGTTCCAGTGTTGTCAAACTGGTATTAAACAATACAAAACCAGAAAACCCCTGTTCAGTGCTAAAGCGCAGAGTCCTGTGTGAAAAAAATACATCAAGTGTTCCAATACCTACTCTCAAAATACAAGCAACTACTTCTAGAAGGTGTAGTTCCTGACTTGAAAGGCTCAAAATACATGCTAGTATCTTGCAGTAAAACTTGGCCATCTGATTTACACCTCATTAGTTCAGTTATGCTCAAAAGCTTTACCAAGATTCCTAAATTGGGTTAGATGAGAAAGTTCCTTGTGGCACATAGCTGTGTCCACACTGGCTTGTCACAAAGGACTTTAAAACCTCACCTGTGAGGCAAAGCTTTTAAGACCAAGCATTTGTTCAGCTGATGGCTACTGAGGAGTCAGAAGCTTGCAGACAGTTTGCTGCAATGCCATTATTTGCTACATCTGAAAATATTTTATATGACAGTGATGTTTTGGACTGTGACACTGTGTCTGTCAAGTGCTCAAGTGAAGGAAGAACAGGAGCAGATTTGCAGTGACATACTCATCTGCACCATGCAAGGAAGTTCCCTCAGTTGCCAACCTTACTGTGCACACAGTGCACAGCACACACAGCTAAAATGCTCTTCACCACCAGTGGGGCTGGGGTGCATCTGAGATGCCATTTCAATCTTGGTGGCACCAGCAGGGGAGCCACCCAAGGTGCACCACTGCAGCAGTGAAGCAAATGCTGCAAGCTCCATGTACAGGCACGAGGCCACCCTGGCAGGCCACTGATTCTGGCTGGAACACAGCCTCATACTCCAACCTATTAGTATTCCAACTTTTCCAACAGTACAGCTACCTGCCTAAACCTAAAGTTGTGTTAATTCACACAGCCAACTGATATAGACAGGTTCTAGAACTGAAGTAGACTGATCCTAAGAAAGCATGGAAAGCTATTGTCATTCATCAGTTTCAATTACATCTTTGCTCTATCACTACAGAGTACTTGCAAGTCTTGCCAGTGCCCAGATCCTGTTGCTAAGTATGTACAGTAGAGACTATGCAGAGAAATTAATTTTCAACCAGCAAGAAGTTTACCTTTTAGTAAGTGTTTTAAAAACTTACTGTATTTTTACAGCACTGACTGTTCAGACCACGTGATGGCACTAGATCCTGGGGAAAAACAGTAACTCCAGAGTCCAGTGTGACAATTAAGTAACAGTTCAGTATAATTCAGAACATAAACAGGAAAGAGTTGCTAACCTGTGAGGTATCCTGATGTTTGTGTATCAGAAATAAACAAGTCGTGTTTCTGATCCTTGAAGGCACTCCAAACAGAAGAACGGGACAGAATTTCATTTACCTGCAGTATTTGAAGAGATAACAGAGGGAGCAAGTGCCATTTGTCATGTTCTAGGCAAACAAACCCATTTTCTATTGCCAAACCATTCTGAAGGGATTACACCAAAGAATATGGCAGTAGTTTAGGCTGCAATATGGAATTTGTGCACATTTCCAAGGAGACTTGCTTTTCCATGTGAATTGTGCAGCTGAACACAATGATTGAAAGAAGTTATTCAGTAGCTTCACTTTATCCTTTGTTCCCCAGAAAGGTGACAAGGAAAAGCAACCCTAGAAGCTGCCCTTGCCACTCACTGACAGCTGAGGGAGAATAGGACTTTTCCTGTACTAGAGCAAGATAGGGACTACTTGGAAGAAAGACTATTCCAAGTTTCCTCCCCTTGAGAAAGCTTTCAACAAAAGGGTAAGAGGAAGGCATTAAGAACTAGCACAGTTACTGGGACAAATTTACTTAGATATACATCCATAATGCTGCTGCACTTATGTATTTATTTAAAAAACAGAAGAGAAATTTACATTTATAACAAGTTCTGAAGAGTTGTCAGTTAAAGATAACCAGCTCATAGAACATTTCTGCACATGGAATTTGTCTTTTTTATTAGTGGCCTTCACATGCATTGAACCAACGACTTCACCACAAGCAAGAGGTGAAGAAATTCCAAACCATAATCATTTTGCAGTGGCAGTGCGCTAAGACTTTAGGTGGAATGATGTACATGACAGCCAGAAGATTAAACAAGGGATGTTCAGAGTTTGGTACACACCTACCAAGTGTCAAAGCCCAGATAAGGACCTGTGAGTACTCACCTGTTCCCCATACTGCAGGCTACGAGACATGGATTTCAGAGTCTTAACAATCTGAGCTTTTGTTGCAGATGGACTCTCCAGGGTCTCAAGACCAACACCTTCAAGCAGCTTCAGAAGATAAGGGACCAAATCTGCTTTCAAAGCCTGCAAGCATACCCAAATGAGTTGTCTTAACATGGACAGGAAGCTCCATACAGAATTTTTATATCACTACCATTAGTGTGAACCAGAAGTGCCAACAGTTATTACTACAAATGCCAAGATGAGTCCATTTTTCCTGAGCTGTATGAATACAAACAAGAAAAAGCAAAGATACTGTCCAGCAATTCTTCTCTATCTAGGTGAAAAGTCAGCTGAATTAGTTGGCATCCCACTACACTTTCTCAGAGGACACAACACTACCCTGTGCATTAAGCTTCAATGCTCAGGTAACATCCTTGAACAGGTCTTCTTTTTAGATAAAAAACTCTTCCAACCAGAAAAGCACATCAGTTAAGTGTTCAGGAGGCTCCCCAGATGCCATTTAAGTTGAACAGTTTAAATATACCACATTTCCACAGTCTGAGATTGTACTACTTACTTGGGCTACTAAGTCAGTTTGTTCCTTCTGAAACATTCGATTCAGTGTTTCACAGGCTATCCCAACCACATCTGATCTCTTCTTCATTCCATTCATGAGAGGGCCAATGGTCTCCAGCGATGCCATCGCTCTAACACAAAGCTGTAGAGAGAGAAACATCCTGAGGATTCTATTTTGTGCCAAGATTAATGGTTATTGCAGATATGGTCAGCCAACACCACACATTTCTCAGTGTCTGATCTAGCAATTCTCCATTAGTTAGCTATAGGTCCCTTGCTATACCATATTTACAGTCAGAATAGTCCTTTTAGGAACACTACTAAACAATACAAGTACCTCCAGCTATGCTTTTCTCCCCTCAAGCACTTAAATGATTCAGTACCTCATTGTCTGACAATATGTGCATGACACGAATGGCACTTTTAGGAATGGCATTGTTCTTGTGATTCATAGCCTGGATTATCTTGTGAAGATGACCAAGAGGAGGAACTTGATCAGCTAGCTGAGGCTGGGCACTGAACAGGCACACAGTTGCTGTGGTAATGGTTTCTAAAGTTTCCCCCTGCAGAAAATTGAAAATCAACAGAAAATGGAAGTCAGTAAAGCCTTATGTATCATCATAATAACAACATTTCTCAATTGCTTTGCATTATAAATTTTTTCCCTAATGCTTATATATCATTTTGCTCTCAAGCTGTTAAAACAACAAGTGAAGAACATAATTATCAGCTCCAATAGTGGCAAACATTCACTAGTTCCATAAAGACAGATCACACAGGAATTCCGAAGCACTATTTCTAGCATATTGAGAATCCAGTGTATCTGGCTAAGTTGCTTGGTGGAAGCACCGATAGCATGGATGTTTGGCTGACCACCTGAACTCCTAAAGGATTCCGCAGTCTGTGCAGAACCACTCGTCATACCTTGTGTATTCTATGTGCCTCTACAAACTGCTGTCACATCTTTGTAATAAAGGTGCCTGTTTTATTCAACATGCTAGTTAGCTTCCATCCTGCAAGTATAACACAGAATCTGTCTGAGCACTGTTTAAAAATTAATTTTTAAACTGTAACATATTTGCTGTACTCATTACACTAAGGTGGCAGCCTTAGTCACATAATTTATACCAGAGTAGGAACTTAGTGTTGCAGAAAGACAACAAAAGTCTCAAGAACAGAAAATTTTTAGGTGGTGTAGAACAAGTGCCATTTTTTTAGGTTGGTCAGTCATGGAATAATTAAAAGACACTTCATTTGTTAAGCCTCATCTCTAGCACAAAAGAAGTCTCTAAGACTTAACTGAAGCTAATTCTATGGCTTCAGGAACTTTAAAAACCTTGACTCATGTTCAAAAGTTGCCTAAACATATCAGCACACTTTTAGAGAGAGTCAGAAAGCAGACAGAAAACCCCATTTATGATGGGAATAAAGTGTGAGAATCTAAATTAATCAGAAACTAAAAGAATAAAAACTTAAGAACGCTAAACACCTTCAAAGCATAGAATCAGAAAAAAGTCATCTTACATGGGGGTTATTTTTCTCCAGTAGTTCAGTAAACTTTTCCAACAGTGCAATGAGAAATTCTCTTGGTTTCCGTAAAACCCAGGCCGGCTGGGCAATAAAAATCCTGAGGAAGACTCCCCCTACTGAAAGTTCACCTTCTGCCTCACCGTACACCACAGCAAAGTCTTCAGGCAACTGTTGAATTGTAAAGTAAAAGTTATTGACAAGGGTATTTGAGAGACCTAAAACTGTTTCTCTAAGTGGGCAGGGTCACTAACTGTATTCTCTGAAACAGAGCTGTGCAAGGCAAATCAACCCTTCATCTTGACATGAGGTAAGAAGTGACAGGAGAAAGAACAGTGCAGTGCAGGCAGGACCACTACAGTGAACTTTTCTTTCAAAGAACACAATTAACTGAACCTACAACTGCAACAGTGGCAAACCCTAGTCCAAAAGAAGCACCAGCAATGAGGCTGATGATACAACAGCTCTTTCCTTCCTTGCACACTTCAGGGAAAGGTTTCTCACCATCACTCCAGGGAAGTTTCCAGTTTTCATCTGGATCAAAATAGACATTATGATGTGTTCAGACACTGGTTTAATGTTGAACTAGAGGACTGTTGGAAAGAAGTAATGTCTAGCTTTTCACAGATACTGGAAATCACTACATGCTGAAATACCTCATTGATGGGACTGATGTGAGGGAATGGCTTAATGACTCAAATATTTTTTGAGACCCAGTGACTTACTAAAGTTACTTCACATTTACCAAGAGCAGGATTACTATGGCTATGTAGTGACAGGACTTTTTCCTGCAAGCCAGTAATGTCTCAATATTCTCCTTTGTTGCTGACTTTTGATGAGTTTTAGAATCACCTAAACTATCAAAATGTTCAGAGTACGCTGACAGTGGTTTTATCTATAAGTGTCTCATTTCAAGCTGTAAGCTAGTAACAATAGCATCAATTCAACATGAAACCAGTTCTGTTTTCAGTTATGAACAGTTATGTTTACAGCACAGCAGTGAACTCCTGTTAGTACTTTAAGGGAAAAGCATGTTAGAGTCCAACACAAGCATCTATTATCATGTGGCTTACAGCCTCCCTGGACACACCCAAAGCAGAAACAATATACTTTTACCTTCCAGTTAGTGTCAGGGTTGTCCCTCTGAAGTTTAAAGTGCCTTTAAAAAGAAAGTAAGTTTTAATGAGCAGCAAAAGAAGCAGTTGTCTTCTCTACTTGACACCTTAGTCTTCCTCCATCATTGTGCAGCAGCTCCAGATTCTAAGCTCCATTCTACCCCCATTGTATCCCTCCAAACCCTACAGCAGTGAGCAAATACCTGGACTGTGCACAAACTGCACCTGCATCACTGACTTACTGGTACAGTACACAAACAGTGAACAAGTTTATTTCACTGAAGTCTGGCTTGCAAGAATTCTACTTTTTACAGGCAGAGCTCTGTCTCACAGTTCTTCTACAGCAACTCTGGTTCACTGCCAGAGAGTGTCTCAGTAAAAGATAACTGAGTCAGAAAGTTTCCACGTACTCAAGCATCATTTCTCGAACTGTTGTTGATACTTTCTCTCTGGAGCTGTCATTCCAAATTAACTCTGGATTTTCATGGGTTCCCTCAAAGATATGAACAGCAGCTTCAGGGTTGTCTCTCATGGCATCCATGAAGACTCCAGGTAAAAATTTCATTAGTGTGATTCTAACCTAGAAGGGATGAACATAAATGACACTTAGTCTATCATATGACAAACTAACTGACAGGACAAGCTGACAGAAATAGAAAACTCCACAATGTCCAACTGTCTTTAATGCAAGAATTGTCAAGTGCTAGACTACTATACCACAAAATAAAATAGTGCCATCATTTCAAATAGCAATAGCCAGTGACACTGAAATCTAGGTCTCTACTGTAAAGTCATTACAAATGGAAACCAAACTGCTTATACAAGTTACTGCACATACAACAGTTTCTAGAAGTCTGCTCACAGATTAGAAGTTAAATTTTGAAAAAGCCTGATTGCTCCTTACATGAGTCTTTCAGACACAGAAGAGGATTTTTTTGCCCACCTTTAGAGAGATGAAGGTAATATCAAGAAAGAGTTCCCACATGAGCTGTTAAGATTCTTACCTTTGGACCCACCAGCTTATCTGCAGTCATTTTAGCAAAAAGCTCTGCGGTTTGGGCTCGGACCTGCGGATGAGTTGAGTTGCAAAACATATCTAATAAGTAGATCAAAGCACCTGTAACAAAGAGATAGGGAGCATCCAATTCAGTATATTTTTCTGGTCACAAGTAGTAGAAAATCTCCAATTCCAGACTGATTATTTTAAAGGGAAGAGTGGCCACTCCATGCACTTAAAGCCCGTTGTTGAAGAAACATTTGCTTTCAGTGTAGTACTGTACCTTTTGCCATGGCCTCTTTAATTATTTTTGTGCTAGATGTCAGAGCATACAAAGTTTCAAGGACAAGCTGCCGACCTGTCAAAATCAAGAGCATTGAGAACTTTGTGTCACAGGGAATGCATAAGGGAAGATAAATGTAACTGATCTCAACAGAAAACTGTATCAAAACTGCAATAAAGTTTCAGAAAATTACAAGCTTATGGATTTCTGCTTACACTACATTAGTTAAGGAATGTCAAATCAATCCCACATTCCAGCATAACTTCTTAATTAGATGCTAATTAGCTAAATTCCCAGAAATAATTTGTCAGTGGAACACTACCCAATTCAGAAGTAATGAGAATACCTGCATTTCCTATGTTTCAGGTCACACATTTAAGACAAAAAACTGGTCATACACAACATATTTGTAAACCATCCTTGTTAGCTTTGGATATGATAGTCATTAATGTTTAAATCAGCTGACAGAAGTGACTTAGCATATCATATGGCCTGTGATGACAGAGATAGTCTAAATTTTCCATTTGTTTAAAAAATTATCTAATTCTATTCCTGCTTCCTGTCACCTTCTTTAAAAAAATTATGATTCCTGTTTGGTAGCTCTGATTTTCTTATCTAGCAGGGGAATAACTTATAGTTGAAGAATGTTATTAGGACTGGGCATAGAAACACCATGCTTCATTGAGAATGTATTGCAGTACTGTCTTTACTGCTCTCATTAATAGCTGAGCAACTGGAATGGAGCACAGCAACAGCTGGGAAGCCTGAGGAAAGCTTTGTTCCAATATATAGGTGTTCTTACTGTAGCTTCTATTCATAACCCAGCTCTCTATCTTATAAAGCTAACAAGACCATTGTAGCCTAAAACTCAGAGCTAATTTCAGCCAGCTGCATTCTTATAAATTCCTGAGTTGGAAACCCTTTTCCTTGCAAGATGGAGAATGCTATGGTACCTACTTGAAGGTAAGGAATGCAGGAGTGCCAGTAAGTTGGCAAGGACCATTGCCTCAGCAATGTTGTTAACACATTCTTGATTACTTGTTACTATGTTCACTACCTGCAAAAGATCAGAAACAGCACTTGATTATACTTCAGCTATTCAGACACTTCAGAAAACCCAGCGTATGAAGTCAGCCAATTCACTGGCCACCAGAACTGATATTTACAACATTTATTCCTGCCACCAAATTGTTTTGTCACTTCAGGCAGGAAGGATGCAAAGACACATGCATGACACATGTTCCTCCAAGGAGGAACTGACACCTTGGAACTCCAATCTTAGCATTTTTTAGATGCTACTCTAACAGCTACACAATCAGGCTTGTTTATGGTGACTACATAAAGCATCCAGACAGGGAGGTTGGGAGTTTGTGGGGGTTCGTTTGTTTTTTGGTTGGTTTGGTTTGGTTTTTACCTCCAGAGCCAACTGCTGCACCAGGCCAGCTCCATGAACACGCAGAAGGGAGAATATCAACTTAAAGTGCCCTATGCATTCACACTCAGAACCTGCAAGAGACCACAAGTTACTCCCCATGCCAGCCAAGGCATTCACTGAAGGCCAATTCCCATGCCCATATTTCACTGTACTGAGGTGTTACAGACTACACAGCTGCATGAAGTCAGCCACAGAAGCTTCAGGAGCTCATACAGGACAGCACCTGCTACAGAGTTAGAAGATTATGGGCTCCTCTCTATTAATCTAGCTTCCACAGAATTTCAGGTCAACAATTTTTCAAAAACAAGAGGGTAACTCCCCACTCCAAGGAAAGTAAGTGATGTAATTCTTGGACTACCTAGTTACTTATAAAACAACTAACCAAATTCTGCAATTGTATTTATCACTGACCATCAAAACCTATTGTCTTCAAAGACACTTGCCCTTTTAGAATGCCCCAGCTCAGAGCAGGCTTGCTGTCTCCAGCAGGAGCAGCTGCCTTCAGGTTTATAATTGCAAGCACAGAGAACATCCCTACCAGCTATTATTAGATGCCACAACAGCAACATGGTTTGCTTTCAGAAGTAGCATATAATACAGTAGGAAAACATCTTAATCATTTATCTCAGGCTTTTCCAGTCTGTACATTGATGTCTGCTCATTAAACTTTGCTGCCCACTCTCAAGAGCATCTTCTCCTCTTGCTTTACTACAACCCTAACACAGGTGCCATTTAGGTTAACTAGCACAAAGTACTCAGTTCAAGGAAGATTCTATGATGCAAGGAAGTTTAAAAAGCAGTTGAAGATTCTTTGAAGGGTTACAGAAAGTTTCTTTCAAGAAGTTTAAGTCTTCCTAGCAACAGCAGAATTGAATTACATTTAAAACCTAATGATTCAGATATAAAAACAGATAAGGCTTGAATTTAACCCAAAATTTTGCTACATTTACTGACAGTGTTTTCCAAGTAAGGGAAATATCCAGCAAGCTTATATGGCTTACTAACAATGTTAAAGTCTGTCAGCAAGCAAAAAAAGTTTCTTTCTCACTGGAAGACACAGACTACAGAGGTTCAGAGTTTTTAAGGCTGTCCACAGAAGAGTATACTGGGGAAGCTCAGTTTTAAGCCTACCTGGGTTGTGCTTTATGACGTTTCTCAGAGCCTCCAGGGCCATTTCAACTCTCCGTAAGCGATCTCCATGTTGATTGGACTCCACTTTCCCAGTCTGAGTTATCGCCATGAGCGTATGAAGGTACTGTGCTTGTGAGCCTACGTAATCCAAGAGGCTTGCAGCAAAGGCTTTAGGGAGCTTTGAAGGAGAGATGACAGCATTTTTAGCTGTGTGGTGCAACAGTAGCCACACCAGAAGAAACTGTATCCAAGTAACTTCTACATTTCATATCTTTCTTTCTTCCAGACAGGCAGATCTTCTCTATGGTCACTCTAACACCTGGATCACATTAAACCCTATTTCTATCTACATATACACTTAAAAAGCTGCACTACTCCAACAGGTGTGTATTTGCCCATACATAGAGACTGACTGTAAAGCCAACAGGCACCTCCTGGAATTACTGAATCAACCCAAGTGTCTGCATCACAAGCTTGTAGAGAGAAGTCATTAAGACAGCTGAAGAGTACATTTTTATGACAGACTTGGTCTCTTAATTTATTCTGCTCCAGTAAAGAGCTTTCTCATAACATGCTGATCTTGAAGGAAATTTCCATAACATTTTGTATTTCCCTCCATTCTGTTTGCACTCACAAATAAACAGGAAGAAGTGGCATTCCAAACACTAGATTTAACAGAAAATTTTTTAGCTACATCTCACCTCTAGTTGGAAGGTAGGGACCTCATTGTAGACTCTAACAAAAACCTCTCCCACAATAAGTTCCTTTGCATGGTCACTGAAGACAAAGTCAGATCCATAGCTCTTGTCACAATCACCCTTTAAGCAGAGATAAGCAGCACAAGCTCAGACAGAAAATCTTGTAGGAAGTATAAAGCTATAATCCTATCATGAAATAGGCAATACTTGAACAGAAAACTTAATGCTTCAGCAAGTCAGAAGCCCAGACTGAAACATAACACAAAATGAACAAGCAAAACCTTAGGGTTTTTTGTTTTCTTTTAAAAACTACGGAATGAAGAAAGTGACTTTGGGGTAGACAACAATGGATACTTGTATTAATCATACACTTGCATCCCTAGAGTATATAGGAAAACACAAAACAGTTTTTAAAAAAAATAGTATTGAGATTTAAAGTAAAGAATATCTTACTCTTTTAATCATGCTTTCTTGCTGAGATTCCAAAAACTCAATTAATTCAGCTCGTGTCCCGTTGTTCCAGATCAAGTAGGGGTTCTCTGTGTTACTGTTAAGCATCTTCAGAGTCTAAGAAAAGGAATTTACACAATGTAACACATTTACAACAGTTTTGGATTGTTATGCACAGTAATCAGCATGTTTCATAGTAATCTCATTAACAGCTAGACTAATTACACAAGCAAGTTTAAAGTAGGAAACTTCCCATATTGGAAAAACATACAGGAAAAAACAGCATGTGCAAGTTATGTGGTAAAGTACAATATAAATTTTAATTTTCTGTTTGTTCTGCTCTGAAACACACTTACTTCAGATTCTCCATCCATTTTTGACAGAGAGCAGCAACTACCTGCAGTATCTCTTTACAGATTACTTCCTTGGCACTACTTTTTAAAAGTTAAATTTAACCTTTGCTCTCCATCATCATTATGTCCTTCAGCCTTGAACAATTAACTCCATTTTTTGTTCCTGTATTTGTTTTGCAAACATTAGTCTATAAAGCACTGTTCCTGTCCATAGTGCTTGAGGCTGAAACAGTTTCTTTTCCTTGCAGTTACCTCAACTAAAAATCACACTGCTGTTCTCAGTATCAATTTGGTCTAAGAGAGTTCAGTGTTTTACAAGTGACCAGCTACTCCTTTTATAAATCACTAGAGAAAGTTTTGGCCAACAGATGCTTACCTCAGTAGGACTGACCACAGCAAGTTTTCTTGCAATGTAGGGTGTCAACATTCCAGCCAAGCTTTTCCTGATTGCTGGGTTTTCAGGAGTAGCTTGTTCATCAGAAAGATACCCTCCAAGGCGACTCAGGGCCAGGAGACTGAGCTTAGCAAGGCTATTTGCTACCTCCTGAAAAATACAGACAGTTTGAGAAAGAGCTTTGTTCTGATAGCAAATATTTACTTTTATACTGTTTGATGTAGATTAAAAGTGTCTTGCATGAAGTCCATTAGAAATCACGGGCTTTGGCAGCCTTAACAGTTCAATGCTTTAAAAAACAAAAACAACAACAACAAAAAACCCTCAAGGAGTACTCATCACTAGACAAAAATTCCCTTCCAAAACTCTCTGTTGATGTTACTCCTCATGCTATTCAATGATTCTAACAAATGTTTGAACACACTTGGTCTCAGTAAGAGATGGCAAACAACAGCCACTGATTATTGACAGCACCTCAGCAACATTACCTGGTGGTTTGAATCTTCACTTTTCTGAATCCCGCTCTCCTCCAGTGTATAATCATAGTTGAAGAGGTAACCCAGTAAGTACCACAGAACTCCAGCTTGGAACAAATGTGTTTGTAGCCAGTAATCCAAGGCAAAGGAGCTAACACACTCTACTCCTAAAGCAGCTACTCGTGGTATGGTCTGGAGGGAGAAAAAAGAAGTTTGCCTTAAAGCCTGTAACCAAAGAATGCCAACTGGTTTCTGTATATAAGATTTAAAAGCCCAAACTTGCTAATTCTGCAGTACTATCTAAGCTACCCAGAGACAAGACTGAAGTAGACATAATTGCTGCAGCTGTAGTATGGGTAATCAACAACATGGCTAATTAGTCAGCATCTTTCAAAGGGAAGAGTACTTGAATAGTTATTTCATATGATTAGAAAGAAGCATTGATGAACTGCTGGGAAAGCAATTTAAAACTGTAGCAGAGATTGCCAGGAGAGTTTTTTATGGCAATACATGTGTCCTGTAGGGACTAAAGAACACACAAGCATATACAGTCAATTACTAGAATCTGGTTTTAGTCTCACATTTTCACACACCCCACATGAAAATTTAAAGACAAGCCTTCCTTTCTTAATTCAGACAAAATTAATTATTTTTATAACATGAGGCAAGTTCAAAAGAGCTAAATGGTAAGAAAACTTCTTAAATATTGCTCCCAGAGTTTATGCTGACTTTAGAGTCTATCTGCTTATGCAAGGCTTAGTTGTAGTACATTTATTTGCTAATTAGGTATAGTAAGCCAAACTGCCTAATGTGTCAGTTAAAAGGCAAAAGTAGCTGAATCTTTAGAGGGGCTGCAGTTTAAATCTACTGTTTAAATGGATTCAAATGCAAGTGCTGAAACAAGGCAATTCAGTTCTGTATCTCATGATTTGCTGGGATCTTACAGAGGGGTTTGACCAGGCACTGCAACTATGAGGAAAGGCTGAGAGAATTGGGTTTGTTCACCCTGGAAAATAGAAGGCTTCAAGGTGACCTAATTGGGCCCTCAAGTACCTGAAGGGAGCCTGCACAAAAGAAGGAGAGGGACTTTCTACAGCTGTACGGAGTGACATGACAAGGGGAAAAGGCTTCAAACAAAGTAGGTTTAGACCAGACGTTAGGAAGTATTCTTTACTGTGAGGGTGGTGAGGCACTGGAACAGATTGCCCAGAGAAATGTGGATGCCCCATCCCTGGCAGTGTTCAAGGCCAGGTTGGATGCAGCTCTAGGCAATTTGGTCTAGTGAAAGGTGTCCCTGACCATGGCAGGGGAATTGGAATTAAAAGAACTTAATGTCTCTTCCAACACAAACCATTCTATGATTCTATGACTGTCTTATCTGCCCAAAAACCACAATATTCCCCTAAACATTTAACAGTTATCCAGTTAAACATCCATTTGGACAAAGGAAAGGAGCACTCACCTTGCCATAATACAGTAGCCTACAGAGGTCCTTAATTATGTTAGGCATTTCTGTAATCTTCTCTCTGCAGTCCTCAAACTGAGCTGCAACACTATAACACTTACTAATGTATCCACATACCTACAAAACACAATGTTTTATTGGTTCCAAGAGGAGGAAAAATGCATATTTAGAATTGTATTTTTTATATGTACAATACTAGATCAATGTTTTTATTATCTATACACACACATTTGTGTTTATTATCATATTATACATATATATACAGAATGCAATCTTCTGAGAAGACCATACACTCAGTTAAAGCTGCTGTTTTAAACTCACCTGTACAGACATATCATCTGGCTTGCTAGATCGAGTCAAGACTGCTACACAACGATTAAATGCTTCTTGCAATACCTGTGAGGATTGGATGATGCACAAATTCAGTCACAACAAAAAAGGGGTAAAAGCCAGCAAAGCCAAAACATTAGCTGGTAAAGTCATTTGTAATGGCTGAAAGGAAGCATTTGACAAAAATCTGCTGCCTGCATAAGTGGTTTGTAGTGCAAAATTCCTTGTAAGTACTAGTAATAACCTTTGATGCTTTAAGAGCTGACAGTCTTCTCACATGTGAGCTAACACCTCAGTCAGTGCACATATGACACTAAGCTGAGTGGGAGTGTGGATCTCCTGGAAGGCAGGGAGGCTCTACAGAGGGATCTGGATAGGCTGGACCAAGGGACCAAGGCCAGTTGTGTGAGGTTCAACAAGGTGAAGTGCTGGATCTGGCACTGGGGTCACAAGAACCCCATGCAGTACTGCAGGCTGGGGGCAGAGTGGCTGGAAAGCTGCCTGGCAGAAGAGGAGCTGGGGGTGCTGCTCAACAGCCACTGAACATGAACCAGGGTGTGCCCAGGAGGCCAAGGCAGCCAAGGGCATCCTGGCCTGGATCAGCAACAGCGTGGCCAGCAGGAACAGCACAGTGATTGTCCCCCTGTACTCAGCACTGCTGAGTGCTGTGCTCAGTTTTGGGCCCCTCCTGACAAGAAAGAGATTGAGGTGCTGGAGAATGTCCAGAGAAGGGCAACAGAGCTGGGGAGAGTTCTGGAGTACAAATCTGATAAGGAGGAACTGAGGCAGTAGGGGTTGTTTATCCTTGAGAAAAGAAGGCTAAGGAGAGGCCTTATCACTCTGTAAAAGCACCTGAAAGGAGGCTGCAGCAAGGTGGGGATTGGTCTCTTTTTCCAAGAAACAAAAGACAGGACAAGGAGAAATGGCCTCATGTTGTGCCAGGGAAGGTTTAGATTGGATATTAGAAGAAATTTCTTCACTGAAAAGGTGGTCAAGCACTGGAACAGGCTGCCAAAGGAAGTGGCTGAGTTGCCATCCCTGAAGGTAATTAAAAAGGCATGAGGATATGATTTAGTGGGACTTGTCAGTGTGGGGATTAACAATTGGACTCAATCTTCAGCATCTTTTCCAACCCACATGGTTCTAATATTGTAATATATGCAATGAAAAGGCATTCTGCTCAAGTGACTTGTTCACATTTATCTATTCTTTCACATAAAAAAATGCAGCAGTTCTGTAAAGGAGTAGAGAAACCTTGTATGTAGCTTGCATACACACAGTTCAATAGACAAGCCTAGGTCTAGAAAAGGGTATACTCTGCAAGATGTTTCTCCTACTGTATCCAGAATATCTGAGATGTTAAGAATAACAGGTGTCTCAGGACCAAAAGTGATTCTCAATTACATCTGATTTCTGAGCATCTAAGGATCTAAATTTCTAGCTATGGAAAAGTTAGACTAAAAGCATGCATTTCAACACTTTTCTTTACATATACCTCAATTCCACTTTCTCTTCTCAGTTCTTCTGCATTTAATGCTGAACAACTGACAGTATGAAAAGCAAGCTCTGTAGCAGCAGGCAACAGTGGAGATTCTTTGGAAAACAGAAGGTCATCTGATGTTTCAATGGTAATGGTCTTAATCAGCATAGGATAGCCTGCATACTTGTAAGGTTTCAAATCTGAAAGAGGAAAAAAAGTCCAAGTTTATGTATACGCACAGTCTAAGCAATCTAAGCCACCACAAAATTATTGGTGGAAGATATATCAAATATACAAGGACTAGGAAATGAAGCCAAACACCCAGGGAATCTGGAACAAGACTGAGCACTCCACATCACATAGAACTGTTCATGCTAGAAGCTAACAGAGGTTCACAGGAAAAACTCAATTAAGATCAAAAAGGCTTATCTCCAGCTCAGTAAGCCCCCAAGGTCAAAGCCTTCCCCTTCTCCAGAGAAACTCAAGTATAGCTTGGTCTCTGTCTTGGGCCAGGACTGACCAAAAATCACCCTATAAGGACCTTGTCCATTTTGACACAACAATTTTAAGTATCAAATTGCATTTTTCATTCCTGTAGAATTCCACGGTGCTAAAGCATAATTTCATTTTTCATATGGAGCCAACTGCAAGCCAACACATTTAAGCCTATACCGATGCTGTCCCTAGCTCCACATAACTGACAGGACTAGGACTGCACTTAAGGTTCTTAGTTTACCATTATAATGTAACAGTTAAAAAGCAAAACACAGTTGGCTCTGCAAGACTTGGACTTGGCAGCAGCTACCAGCCTGGGACTGTAGCTGGAGCCAAGTGTTAGGATGCTCTAGCTATCCCTCTTTCCCAACTGAGCAATGAGATAAGTTGTGTCACAGCACACTCACCCAAGGACTCCAACACTGGTCAGGATTTGAAAGAATGGCTCATTGTTAATAGCCAGATGATGTAATATCATGTATAACCAGCATCTGGGTGACTGAGTACTAGTGTGGATTTTTCTGTATAGACAGAACTCTCCGTACAGAGGAAGATTCAAATTGATTAGTACGGGAGCAGAGCACTACAAAGACCTACCTATTCATGCTGTTATGAATTAAGTTTTACTGCAGATTAGTTTATTTCTTAGAAGAAAAAAGTCCTAATTTGAAGCCCTATACCATAACTACATAGTGCTGTGGCAAGTCAGAAACCAGATCAACACAGCACAGACTAAAGAAGAGAGGAGATTAAAGCTGACTGAAATGACCACTAAATAAATGAACATAAAACACTGAGGCAGCATGCTTACCTTCCTTATGCCTGTTGAAGAGGATGCTTTGAGTTTTCAAGATCAAAATTATGTTTTCTGGATCTGGCCCATCTATCACCCTGGCAGACTTCGTGCACAGAAACTCATATGCTTTATTAACTTTTTCAAACATATCCTGCCAATAAAGAGAAACAGCTGTAAGTGTTGTTAAGAACACTCTAAATTACTGGAGCATAGTTTAAGTGCAGGTAAAATAGAGCATTTCAGGTTACTAGCAACAGCACTAACTTTGCTACCTCACTGCACTCAAGGAAATACTGCAAACACTGGTTGATAGAATAGCTTTCTTTTGTCTCCTGAACTCTGCCCTAGGCAAGAGACTTTAAGTCAATCATAGTATGACAAAAGCAGTAAGTACAGCTGGATTGTGAGAATGGGCAGAGGATGCAGTCAGTCTCTGAAAGAGAACAAATAGCTTGTTTAGGTCCTGTGTAACTCTCTAAACAACACCATTTCTGAGATATGAGTCTGATCTGACTACACCAGTTTACTGTAGAAATCCTAAATCCTTGAATGGTATTAGTTAAATTATTAATCTGTAGCATTAATCAGTATTTTATCATTCACCTAGAGCACAGCTTTTAAAAGGAAGAAAGACAATTTAGGTGTGTGTTTCAAAATTCTTAATATATATAAGAGCAGAATATGTTCCCATTTTATTAACACCCCAAATTTGTGCTGTACATACCCTGCCTTCTGGATTCTTGTCTGGGTGGTATTTTTGAGCCAGCCTGAAATAAGCTTTCCTGATCTTACTTTCATCATTCCTGCAATAAGACAAGTTTCATCAATTACACTTAATAACAAAAAAACCTAAAACAACCACAACAAAACAACGCTGGGGTTCTGAAAACAGTACTAACACTGAGTCCAACTGAGTGAAAACTACAAAGCTCTCCTATTTCCTTTTTAAAACTCTGCTTCATCATCTTACACTGAATGGGGGGGGTAACTGTGTGGTCACAATAGGAAGAAATTTTAAAGACTGAAAGTATTTTAATATTTTCAAGGTGCTCAAAGTCCCTCAATATTTTAAATGAAGTATCCAAATGAGCTACAAGTGTTGAAAGTTAGTATTTCACCATTGCTGTAAGTGCACTGTTCTTGAAGTATAAACAAACTGCTGTTGGTTCACTTCTAGAGACTTGAAGTCAGAAACCAGTGGGAAGACAGTACACAAAAAATTCTAAGGGTATAATCACCAAGAAAAAAAGGCAATATGGGGGAAGGAGAAGGATGATTACACAAAAAAGCTCCTTTGAACATACTCAAGTTCTGCTATATTCTTTGCTCACTATGGTTAAAGCTTGTCTTTTAAAAGAGCAAAGCTCAGAACATTCTTTTCCCCATTTTCCAGTTATCTAAACACTTCAACAATTGTTTTCTCGAACATTGGAATTGTACTTCCAAGCTTTGTTTCTTTTTAGCAAAGCAATCCTCCACTGTGAAAGAAGCAGGTGCTACACATGACTGAGCAGGTACCACTAATTCATTCCATGTACCAAGTTAAGAAATTTCAGTTTGTTCAGTGCATGGAGTTTATATCAAAATATTTACATAACTTTAAATCATGAAGACAACTTACTGGCCTTGTCCTCTGGGTAGGTTAAGAACTTCATAGGCATCATCTATTGACATGGTAGGTGGCTTCTTCTCCACCTCCTTCTTCCAAGCTTCTAGGGTATCTTTCAACAGTTTAACCTCAAAAATTACAATTTATTAGTGTTTCATTTATGCTGACACCAGTATACATAATTTTTAATAAAATGCTGTTTTACTAATGAATCTTTTTTATTAAAGATAAAAGCACCTTGAGACTAAAATGACTATGTAAGAGTAAAATTAGAAGATGGAGAATCACTTAAATAAGACACAGCTCAAATCATGATACTGTAGAAACTGAAAAGCTGCATGAATAAATAAAGCTGCTTAGACAGATCTAGTCCATAGACTTGTACCAAAAAGATCTCTTCAGTTAATGTACTGACATGTTAGCTTGGTTTCTCTTGCAGCATGGACAAATAAGAACCCTGAAGTCAGGATTTCCATTCCCTCTCCCTGTCTCCAAAATAACATTCACTGAAACACTCCCTGAAGTTGCTTGGATGCTTGAGTTTGCTATTCAAGTAGTCACCACAAGAAGGACACACTTATTGAGATGGTTATGCGGAAAGAACACTATGCTGCTTCAAGATAAAGCAGGGTTTAATGTATTTACTTGTGGACCAAAATTCACAATAAAGGAGTTACTTGCAACAAACCTAGCACTTGATTTTGTTAACTTTTAGGACTGAAAGTCCTAGCACTTTTTCATTACCTTTTAGGACTGAAAGATCAAGAAGTAAATGAATCCTAAAATACTTCTTACTTACTGGATCTTTAATTGGCCAGTCTGGAAATCTAAGTGTATCACAAAGATGCTTGAGGTAATAAATGTTACAGAACAGCTCATTTTCCAGTTGGGGATAGTTGATAACAGGGATGGGACAGTATTGGTAGAGAGCTCTTGTATTGCTTTGAAGACGAGGAGTGAAGTCAGCAAGATGAGCAGCAATCTTCTCGATCATTAGACGCCTAAAAGTGACAAAGTTTAGTTTAACACTTGCCCAGCAGTCCTTAATCCTCACTCACTGCACAAGCATGTTCAATGATTTCCTCTGAAAAGGTTTTCCTTAGAAGTTTCCCACATTTTAGTAGGGATTTAGAATAGGACTCTCCCCTATTCTATTAGAGAGCTATTTAAACACCATGAAAATTAGTGTATAAATCAATTAAAAGTGATATTTTCCTTTTCTCAACACCTCTTTAATTTCTGGAAGACCCTAATATGTACTAGAATATTAGAGGTATATCACACAGATAGGTGCTGATAATAAAAAAGTACATATAAATGAGTAAGTATAAAGCACTTCACATACACAGTCAAGTCTCCAATCACAGAAGTAACTTACTCAAGACATTCAGGGAAATATTCCCCTTCCCACTGCCAATTCTGCTCTCCCCTGCCCTGGTTATTTTTGGTTGAAGCAGAGCAGGACACTGCCCTTGCAGATGGCAAACAAGATGAAGCCATTGAATCCAGGTATTTTCAGCTTTCTTTAAGAACATCAAATACCTCTTCAAGATAACCTGTAGTTCAGATTTATTTGTCCCTCTGACAGAAAACATTTACCTCATTTCATTGCTCCAAATTGCTTCCGGAGTGTCAAATTCTCCAAGGAATATCTCCGAAAATTTTTCTGGTTCATAGTTTTCTAAATAACACACCATTGCTTCAGGAAGAATATGTCCAAGTATACTTCTTTGAACTATATCTTGACTTTTTGTCTACAGAAGAGATCACATGGTCATCTCAATGATAATTGAATTCTGTCTTGCTTAATAATTTGAGACCTAAAAACTCTCCCCCTTTTCCCTTATAGTAGACATATTCTAGTTAAAACATCTACAGGTAGTCTGCAAAACTATTTGGAAACAGAGTTAGTTACTGTTGCAATTTACTCACTTCTTCAGACTTGAAGGCTTGTTTTGTATGTGTGTATTTCAAAAACCTAGAAGAGAAACAGCAATTACCTTCTTTTTTTTTGATACTTGGGTACTCTTGAATAGTAGCAGACCAACACAGTCCAGCTGGCAGGTATTACACATTTACTTTGAGATAAAAGAGTAACTGCAACAGTTGTATGAATTTATGTACTAACTTCATTAAAACCTTGGGAACTCCACCAAGCTAAGCACTCCTGTGTTATAAATCTTGCCTCATGTTCATAATTTCAGTTTGAAAGTCTTACTCCTGAAAGCTGGTTTTCTACACACACAAAAAAAGATGCTATAGAGACACAGACAACTCTGCTCTGTTAGACCATCACTGCAGGGATGACACAGGATTATTTTAGACTAAGTGCTGACAGTTCTATTACACCAGAGTCATCCTGGAACCATGCAATCATTGCCCAATGCATTTCACTGTCCAAGAGACTTAACTGGAATTATAGGACAGCTTTTTATGAACTACTGCATTTAGAAGAAAAGTACTGACAAGAATGGCAGTAGCTACCTAAATATGCAGTGCATTATCCAGCAGTACAGACTGTTTTAACTGTTTTAGACTTCAATATTGAAAGAGGCTATTATATTTTTTAAAATTCTTCAATAGCTGTCTACTATCAAAAACTACATCAGCATATATGCAGCCTGTGTTGCTACTTTTTAGTGCTTGTAAATGGCTTATTCTACAGTCAGGCATGCCTAGTTGTACTGTCAGAACGGTGTCACCAGACACTTTCTCATCCCCTCTCTGGAAGGATAAGAAATTCACTTTTTAGTGACTAACTAGATCATGTGGAGGCAATTCTTCTAGAAGAATTTCATGTTGGTTACAGCAAGCCACACTCCCCAGAGCATACAGAGATGTAGGGCAGCAGTCCTGAGCATGACTGGGCAAGAGGTGCTTTTGGCTGTTCTTTTTCCTCACCTTGCAATAGGAAGTACATTGGAACCTGTGTACATCATGATGAAGAAGAATACTCCACTCAGATAAAAACGAGGTAACTGAGGGTTGTCTTGCATGACATGAGAGAGCAATACAGCAACTTTTTCCACCAGGATAGGATCAAAAGTCAGTAATAGCTGAAACCAAACACAAGCATTTATATTAGCTGCAAGTAATCTAACCAAAAACTGAAGTTTTAACAAATTATTGGGACAATCCAGAAATTTACAGGTATTACAGTTTAAGAATACTTAAGCTTAAAAACAACAAGTGTCAATCAAAAAACATTTAAAGGGACCTCTGGAGATCATCTTGTCAAACCCCTCTGCTAAAAGTGTGATCTTCTAGACCTGGTTGATAAAGATCATGTCCACGTGGCTTTTCAGTTTCTCCAAGGATGGAAATATTTCCTTAAGAGATATTGGCTGAAAAGCATGAAATTTGCAATAATACCCTATGAAATTAACAACTGCTTGATCAGGAACCTGCACAATACTACAATTGTTCTTTGATGCATTTATCCCACCTAAAGTATTCACACGAGGAAGACAGAGTAAGTGAAACTTACAGGTACATTTTTGAAGAGTTACTTACCTGAGTAATATGAGGAAGGCAAGTACTATCTGACAACAGCCTTTTCACTCTAGGCAGAGGTCTTATAATAGCATTATCTTGATCCCTAAAAAAAATCAAGTAGTACAGCAGTAAGCACAGGTGTGCTTTTTCTCTTTCAAGAACAAACGATTTTAGTAAGCATAAATATTAGACTATTGAAGCTGTATTCTTTGTCTTTTTTGTTAACTTCAAAGTTTGTTGTTAGACTTGGTAAGTGTGGTTTAGTGTCCTGCATTAAAGCAGTTCTGTTTAAGTTAAACAAGAGCCTGTCTATAGCATTAGAAATGCACATAGCTTGTGCATTCATTCCTGCAGTTCCCTTCACAATATTAGTATTGTCTCATTTACAAACTCTCTATTTGCCCACAGAATTAATTACTACCATGTAAAAGGCTCTTTAATAGAGCTCCTTAATGTACTACTTTCTAAGAAAAGCTTTAAGACAGGATTTATTAATTCATGGATCTGCCAGAAAAAGTTAACCCCTTCTGCTGAAAATCACCATTTACCTGCTGGGAAAATATCCACACATGGTGATGAGCATGTTGAGGACAAGTGTGGCAAGGTCAGTCTCATTCAACACAGGCTGCCCACTGGCAAGCAAGCACCACTTCAGCTGAGGGATGACCTGTAAAGGTCTCCAGCCATCCATACCCTGAGCCCAGCAACGAGTTTTTGAAGTCACCTTCCCATCGTTCCATAGTTCCTGCATCTATTGCAAGATTAAAGATTAATTTAGTTTATTCAGCATTCAGAGCCACCTTTGCTCCTAAACACTCACACTCATGACAAGCTTTTAACTGCTATATGGCAGACTACTATAGTTGCATGAAATTTCAATGTGTTTATAACACTGTCACAGAATCATGAAGAAGAAAGCGTTGATTATGTTGAAACTACCTGAGGCATGGAGGGGTAGGCAGTCTTACCAAAAAGGCTGCAGTTCTTGGCACTACATCAAGTCTCTTATCTTGCTTTAATCCTTATTTAAAGATTTACTTGGAGAACATTCTTTAGCATTGTTTATAGTCCCTCTCACTGTTTGAAACACACCCAGTCACCAGGACAGAAATAATTTGTCAAGTTGTAAGTCTGAAGCTGACAGGTACCTCTTGAAAGCTGTAAGGACCACTCCTTTCTTTGTCAGCATTGCCAAAGTACCATTCTTTCTCGCTCTCCCTCTTCGCATCAGGTGCTGCCTCAATCACGTTGCTCTAAAAGTTGATGTTTACAAGAACAGCTTTAGCTTCACAGTGCAAATATCACATTTCTACAGGAAATGTGAAAAGTACATTGATTTTGTTAAGAATTGTCCCTTTCACAGAGCAACATATGAGTAGTAAGAAACAAAGGCCCTGTACCTGCAAAGGGACTGTAGCTCTGCTCGTGTGAAGATGTGCCAGAGTAAGAAGATCTACAAGGATTCTGATACCATTTGAATCCATAAGGTCCTTCACATTTCTCTGTTAACAGATGAACTGAGTTACCAAAAGCATTTTCTAGATAAGCATTGCTGCAATTAAGTATTGCAAAGTTTTATTCAAAAAAGAAGTGACCACAAAAAAAGTCAAATCATTCTCTAAAGCAACTGGATTTGGTGCAATCACCACAATAACTACACATTTCCTTCAGCCTTCTCACCAGTAAATAACAGCAATCACATTCCAGAAAGCTGTAGCAAACATTGCTCTAAAACTTCCTCGATACTTGAATTTTGGTACAAGTTAACTCTGAAAGACTACTTCAGACTATTTTATACAGTCAAGACTGATGAACTGCTGTTAAGTGTACATGTCCACCTTACCTTATTGAGGATCAGTTTGTTGAGGAACAGGATCAATCTGTCCCGCTCAAGCCTGTCAGTGCACTGTTTTTGTAGAAAAGAACAACTTAGTATTTCATAGAACATACTGGAAGTTCCCTTCAAAAGTTAACATAGTTGCAGCTGCAAATCCCCATATTGTTTTTTCACGCCCAGAAAAACTGATGACTATTAAATGTTAAGTTTCATGAACAGCTAATAAAGGTAGTTTTCTGCCACTGAGGAGCAAAGGCCTTGCTGCCCTCCAACACTGATGTTGCCCTAGATCAAATCCACTATTCTGCCAAGTCTACAGTCCTATCAGGACTATGTATGGATTCCCAGTGAACCAGTTAAAACAAGCACAAGAAAAAAATAGAATGTTTTTAGCCAGCAGACAGAAAGGGTCTTTGATATTCATCCCTGGTGAGATTACCAAGGCTCAAGGCAAAATAACAACAAACTACCCTGGTTCAGTTTCACTTACAACAGCCAAAACTCATGCTGATGGCAAGGAAAGAACTCCTCCTTCAGACTGCATGGAACTTCATTTTTGCAAACTGAATCAGTTGTCAGACATAAATTAACAGACACTTACTAGGCAAAGCAGCTACTACTACAAATCTAATCCACCACATGTGCTCACCTAAAGCTATCATTTCATTAGGTCTGGGGCTATGACTCAAAGTCAGTACTTTGAAATAATGTGATATGGAACAAAATTCTCCTCTCATAAAGCTTCTGCATTTTTCAAAAGCAAGCTGAAGTTACATCTGCATTTTGTTGGCCTTAAAGAGACTAGTTTGAAACATCTCTAGGATCAGCACGTTTTTTAGTTGAACTTTAATGAAACTGAAACAACGGGAGATTCTAAGAACAGCTGTTGACAGCATGGAAAAAAGTATTCACAAGCTGTAAACCCGAGTTTCACAGTAACTGAAGGATCTGAATGTATGTTGGACTAGCAGTATGCTAACAACTATATCCAGTAATTTAACATCATTCTTACCCTTTCTAACATTCCAACAATGTACTTAGTATCAGAAAATGGTCCTATTTCTTCATGACACCTTCCATAAACAATGGCCAATGCTTGCAGACACAAGCATTTCATATTTACTTTTGGGGTAAGCAAGAAGCGATGGTAGAGCTCATTGAAGAATTCATATCTAAAAAAGAAATGAGATTTTAGAAAAGAAAACAAACACAGACCTCAGGAATGAGATAAGGTTTTAATAATGACTCACGATCTTTTGATTGCTCCACTCTCTTCAGTTTCATCTTCTTCCAGCAGCAATCTTAGATAATAATCCCCTATTTTTATTTCCTCAGAAAGGCACTCATATTTTACCTGTAATAACACAGAACACCTTACTCAACAACATATATTGTTTCTCCTTCTGTAAGTTTTTGCTCACATAACAATACTGAGCTTGATTGCATCTTAAAATTCAACAAGGTTAGCAACCTCTCCTAAGCTGTAGGAAAACTGAAATCTGCAGGTTTTCTGTTAAAGAAACACATCCACAGAATAGAACTCACTGGCTATTGCTGCCCCTCTGAATAAAGGAAGCTTCTCATCATACTGAAATCTCCATTTCCAGCCTTAAAGTAACTTGTTTCTAATACCAGCTGGTTTTAGTAACTAAACTTGGATAATACATGATGCATTCAGTAACTCAAGTTTAATAAGTACTTATTTCACTGCAAGGTATTTCACTTAATGCTACTGCAAGTATGAAATACAAGCATGATCTAATTACTAGTTATACTTGCTATTCTGCTGAATAATAAAAGCCTAGAGGCATCAGTTCAGAAAACAAGAAGCTGAAACAAAATTGCCCAATAAAAGCCATCATTAACTTCAGAGCAACTACATTAAATTTAACAAATGCCTCAATGTTCAGTGGTAACAAGAATTTGGAAGCACTTCAATTAGAGGTACTTCTAACATAAAAGAAAAACCACTGTAGAGTGGCTTTTGTTATCGATAGTTTGCATATTACTGTCATGAGGCCACAAAGTTATCTACAGATTTGATCACAGCATTACATAACAATGATATCCCGCTAACTGGTATGCTTTCAGAGGAGTATCAAGCCACCATCCTCCTTGGCAAAGTGACAGGTTTCACAGTTGATAGAAAAGCCTTTGCCACCACTATCTATTCAAATACTTACAGCATAGTCCAATAACATCTTCACTACTATTTAAAAGCAAATCTGTGAGACAGCAGCTGCTCCATCCAGTAGTAAAGTATCCTGGCTTGTAGCTGCAAGAATGCTACTGCTACATTCCAGCAGCATAAAGCCACACAGAAGCATAGGGTACATGGGGGAAGTCTGCATTACTAAGCTTCAAATCTGTACTTCTGATTCTGTCCCAGTTTGCAGCTCTAAAAAGTTGGGATAGCAGACACAGACACCCAGAAGTCCTGACCTATACCTGAAGGAAGCTTTGAAACACAACTGACAGTGCAAGAAATATTAATCTAAACCCAGTCTTAGCTATTTCCTGAATCAATATAAGAAGCAACCTGTAGTTGTGTGATAGGGATAAATTGCATACATAAAACTGCTCTCTCATGAAACATTAGCCTGGTGTCTTGCAGTTCTTCCTGATTTGCATAGGAGCCAGCTGAAAAATTCCTCAAACCAAGTTTGTTCTCATTTCACTAACAGTTCTCAGCTCAAATGTCACTAGAAAGCTATACTCTAACAAGGATGGCAATGGGAATATCTAAGGAATATCTTGCAGCTGTCTTAAAGGGTGGCCTTGCTTTGCTTTAGTGTTACACATTAATTAAAACCACATTTTTGTGTGGAACCACAACAATTCTAGAGATAAGAGAACAGTACAGGAAGTGTTTATTAGCACATGTCTTGAGAAAGCCAATCAGGACCATACTGCTATAATTTACAATGCAACATGTTTTGGCCCCATAACCTATTCATGATTTGGCAAGCCAGTATTTAACAGATACAGGATTATTGAAGCATGAAGGAAATAAAGACAAACTTGTTATCAGGAAGAAGTGACTTCTGAAACTACCCAAAACAATTCTGATAGAACACACTCAAAAACAAGTTTGACTTTATCTGGACAACAGTGCAAGGACTAACTCTTGTCTTAATTCAAGAATACACCACGGGTTCTGATAAAAGTTTAATCTCTACAGCACCATTTGTTGGGTTAAAGAAGCTTCTGTTTTGCCAGTGACACTGGACAGTAGTACCTGTTCACTGATTCAAGCCTTAGCAGTTGATCCCATAACCCCTAAAAAAACCTAGCTTGCAGTCAGAGATCATCAACACAAGATTCACTTGTAGAATAAGAGACAGAAGTGGTATTTCAAGTGATACTTTACAGATGCAGTTTGTCTTGTCATAGGTCATTTACCTCAAACTCCTGGTGGTTCCATGAGATAACATTAGCACTACCAAGTTCTCTGTCAATATTAAATGCTCTCATCTCAGACTCGAGAGTATCTCTCAGTTCTTCCCGTGTTTTGAAGTTCCAAATCAAGTTTGATCTAGCATGATCCTGAACAAATCTAAGAAAGAAGTTACATAGTTTAAACCCCTCAAAGCATTATCTGAAAAGCAGACAAGATTCAGCTGGCAAGCTAGGGGAGACTGTTAGCATTTAATGGACCTTAATTAGAAGGCAGAGAGCAGTGGTCTCCAGGTTGCTACAGTAATTACAGTTGTTCACTTGAATACTGTTTTGATAGCCATGGAGGCCAGCCTAGACTAAAGCATGCCTGTGCCATCCCTTAGGGGTCAGTTTGCCATCTGCATGTAGTTGATGACAAGGAAACATGCAAGTGATTCACTGTAAGCCAGTAAGGGCTACAGGTAAACAATACAGAGCAGCAGACATGCCGTGTTTTAAACCAACAACAACATTAAAAAATAGCTTATGCAGTAAAATAGAAGTTGATGTCTTAAACGTCACAAAACAGTCAGTGGACATTCTTTAGTAGCAGTTACCAACACAGCCTTTAGATCCAAAGACTGAGAATGGACTTTAGTACCAAATGTTTAGGAACAAAGTAATCTACCTTTCATGAAACTGTATTTGACATTTAGAAACATCAAGTAGTTAGGTTTATGGAATTCCCCAAGCTTGCTTACATCGTTTGTTAGCCAAGCCAAGCTTTATTAGTCTAACACAATGGCTCTAGCCAAAGAGATATATTTTTTTCAGATAGAAGCCCCTCCCCTTGTAAACTCTGACAGCTGTAAGAACTCACAGGTAAGCAAACTGCCTTTAGGACCTGTGGCACTATTTGAAATCCAGTATGCATGTGCTTTCTCTTGCCCTGCTTTAAGCTCATGTTTTTCCAGTTCAAGTTACAACACCTTGAGTAGCTTACGGGTACCATCAAACTACAGTACTTTCCAGTGCTACTTCACTTGGCCTTCAGTACCATGCAGATTTGCACCTGCAGTTTGTTATTTACTCTTCCTTTTGGTTAAAGGGGAAAAAGATATGTAGTTTGATAATATTTCAGAAGCTTTCTAAATTCCTCCTTTGCCCAAACACAAGTGAAATCTTTAAGTATAGCTTCAGGTGTTTTTAGTAAGTAGCTGTTACAAAACACTTGCACTGTTTCAAGGCAGGCAGAAATTCAAAGTCACAGAAACTCAGAAGATATTAACAAAAATACCCAGCCAGCTAAGAACCTGTATTAACTTTAGTATTTTCACCTGTAATAAAAGAGATCCCAGTTTGCTTCTATTTTTATCCTTTGGCGCCGTTTCCTTAATATCACTGGTTTTTGAATCATGTTCTGCAAAACAACCAAATTTCATAAGTCAGTAGAGGCAGATGTCTCCCATTTTTCCCTTTTAAAATAAAAGGCTACATTTTTTACACTCCTTCAAAAACCATACCATAAGTTAAGCCTGATTAATAATGTCTCCTTTTCTAGTGAGTAGCAGCAAGAGACTTTCACAAGTGTTATTTGCACCAAGTTAAATCATGCCAGAGAAACTTTCAGCTGTTTGACACATCATTTGTTTAGAAGCAAGTTATCCCTGAGAAAAGCTAAATTCCCACCACCATAGGTAATCAGCTCCAAAGCTGATGGAGGTGAAAACTCACATGAAAAATGTTTTGCCCTTGAAAGGGAAGAAGTAGAGGAAGTCACAAAAACAAAACCAAGCCTGACTTGGTCACTGAAAGATTCCCTATTTTGATGAAGCATGAAATCACTGTTATCATCTACATGAGGTATCACATGCAAGCAGAAGTCTGAGCAACAGAGTCCACGCAAGTGACAAGAGATATACAGACTCACCATATTGTTTCTGTCCTGATTATGAAGAAAAATTGGAAGAAAAAGAAAAATACATTTAACACCCCAGAGTCACTGAAGTAATTTAAAGTGGTAACACCAAACTTGCTACTACATCTTCCAAGCTACACTTGCACACATTTGCTGTGAAATGATACAGCTCAGAACTCCACACAGAAATGATTCTTTAAACTCAGTATCTAGACAAGTTGTTTAAAGTGCAATTTGACCTTCCATTGTTTTTCACATTTCTTCATTTCTCCTGTTTTGAACCTAATTCACCATTATTTCTCAAATATTATTGTCAAACTTCTGCACCACACTCTACATCAAACTTGAGCTAGATTTTTGTAAGTTAAAGCTTATTGCTATATCAGAACAAGTACAAAGACAGGCATTTTCAAACTCTGCATCATGCTTTTCATCCTTCCTTGGATGCACAACAGATTGTTTCACTTCCAGAATGCATAAAAACAAGCTTAGTCAATATAGTAAAGAAAGTTAAGGGAAACACCTCATAATTTAAAGAGTTTGTCCTGTCGAACATGGCAATAAAACTAAAAGAAAAAGGAGACCAACAGACTCGAGCAATGCTTAAGCTCTCCTCTTACAATATCAGACCAAAATAGTTTTTTATGACTTTGGTCTTAACCATGACCTTAGGTACAGTCTTGTGTTGCCCTTCAAGCACTGAGATACCTATATTCAAGTGAATCCCAAGGTGGTGTCCATGGCAGGGGAAATAGAACTTGATGGCGTTTAAGGTCCCTTCCAACCCAGGTTATTCTATGATTCTTCAAGAAGGTTCCATAGCTAAATTATCACTGGTGTAAAGTATATAATTTTGAATGCAAAGAATATTCCACTTCTTTTAAGTATACCTCAAAAACTGGTTTTGCCACATTTCAAGGAATTTTCTCCTCTATAATCATCTTACAAGAAATGCATATAAGCGGTACTGCAGTTTGATACAGTTGGCAAAATGCCTAATACATATGCTGAAGGAATTCATTTGCCTGATTTACATTCTCCCTGGATCCTATTTCTAACCCAAAAATAGTAAGCACTAGAGAGTTTGCTAAAAGGAAGGAGAACTCTCAAATCAAAACAATTCTTTACTATTTCAGTGTGTGTTCTGACATTCAACAGTGACTTAGTCAAGTTACTCTAACAAAGACTTTCAAATACTTTTACCTCTTTTTGAGCTATGCCCATTCGATCTCTCCAGTGCATCAAGACCAGATCCACCTTCTCTTTGGCAAATTTTTCAACTTCTTTTGCAGCTTTTCCAGCCAGTCTCTGCCACTCTGGCACTTTATTGAACTTGCCATACTGATCCTGCAGAATAAAACAAATCACTTAGTTGTGGGTTATCTTTGCTGCAGGTCAATGCAGCAGACAAGTGTCAGTATTACAAAAGTCACTAAGACAATACATCTCTATAATGGAATAGGAAAGATAACTACAATTACTTACAGTTGCAATTTTTAAGTTATCTCTAACATGCATTCTGTCAGCATCTTTTTCAGGAACAGGATCAGCACTGTCAAGGTATGCCAGCAAACCTGGTGGCTAAAAACATTTAAAACCAGTGTAAACACACATGTGGCTAATTAACAGAAACCAACACTTTAGGCAATAACACAATTTCTTTAAATCAGGGATTCCAATTTATATTCTACTCTAAAGTAGGTATATAAAGCTCCAGCATTTCTTTTTTGTTGTGAGCAGTAAAATGCCACCATCCTCAACAGAATTGCTTAACAGAGACATATTATTGGCTTCAGTGCAGCAGAACTCTTGGCTATACCCCTTTTCTTAAAGCAGCACTCTTAATGCACCTAAAGAACGCAGGAAGAAAAGACTTGATCCCAGAGCAACACAGAGAGATGAATAATACTAGAATCCATCCATATCCTCTGATATGGACTAAATACTACATGTGACATTAGAGATGAGAGTCTTTTTTGACTAAGCTTTCCATAAGATAGTGTTCAAGATCAGGACAGTTTGCTCTGCCAAAAATGAAGGAAATGCTATTTTGAAATTAAAATCTAGTAATTTAAGAGATAGATCATTTCTTACAACACTACTTATTGAACTAACTTCACTGAAGTAACTTAAGCAAGAAGCATTCAAGAGGCTGTAAGGGTGAAAGAACATATGAACGATCAGCATATGAACTAACAACATATAGATTTAACCAAGTTACAAGCAAACAAAGTTGGACAAGCAAGGCATGAAAGCATGGACAGAACTCCCGATACTTTAATTTCTTATTGGCACAAGAAAGCATTAGAGACTAGAGACGTGCTTACAATGTGTCCCCATTTTAATCAAGAAAAAGAAGTCAAGACACCTTATGTTTAAGTTTTGTGTCAAAGTATCTTAAAAAGTGTCAGCAAAGTAACAAAATTTTTAGAGTATGAGATGCTTTGAACCTCATCAGTATCTTTTCATTAGCAGCTGCTAGACTGCTGATTTCCCAGACAAGACCTTCCCCTGGAAGGAAAAAGGGAATATGTTTACTATATAGACTGTCCCAACTTGGACACTGCAAGCTTTCATATTTTATTTTTTTGCTACTCCATATTTTGTTTTTACTTACCAAAATACGTTTCAACAAATTCATAGCAGTTTTGTTCTCAGCTGTCCAGAGGCCAACCAAATGTCTACTTAACTGCCTGAAAAAGCCATTGAAATTAACTGCAAGTTAGTACTTTAAACAGATTTTTAAACCACTAAACTGTCACCCTTACCATGCTGATGAAATGAAGATGAGAAAGAGCTTCGCACTCTTGAGTGAGCACAAAGCATTACATTGTTCAAGGATATGCTTAGCATGCTTTAAAGTGTTGCCTCTAAGAAGTTCCAGTGAAGTTAGTGGAACAGCAGCAGCACATGCTTTTTGATCTAGACCTCAAAGAACACTTGAGCAATAGAGCAGAAACATCTAATAACCAAGTGTAAGTTTATACAGCCAACCTTAACTTATAGCTAAAGTTAAGAGGCTAGAAGTCATCAAGAACTACTAAATGCTCCTACTTGAAGTTCTTAAAACCAGTTATTGACTAGAAAATCCTTTCTGGGAGCCTGCCTTCTATGCCAACTGATTCCTTCTGCCAACATTTGTCACTAGGATTCTACTGCACTGAACTGAAGCATTGCTACAAGCACATTGTAAGTAGTAGCACCAAACAGAACTAGCATGACAGATGGTTTTATACCCGCTCTCTCCTGGATGACACACAGTGGCAACAAGCTCCACTTGTCCCTACATTCCTTAGCAACTCTAAGCACTTCAGCAATTCACAGCTAAAGCTTCCATAATCTTGTATTTGGGTGGAATTAATTGAATCATCACTCATCCTCCACAGTAAACCCTCAGAGATCACAAGTTCTACTGACTGTTGTTTCAGGGAATAACTTCTGTGAGGAAACTTCTCTCTCAGATAGGATGGGTGATCCTAACTGCATGCAAGATGCCTGAGATGTGCACACCCATTTTTATACAGTTGTACAGTACAAGTTGAAACTTTTTTACAAGTTCCAAACATTCTACTTGCCTTTTCTTTCCATGAATTAAAAGAAATAAAAATCAAAACTTGAGCCATTAACAAGTAACCAGCCCAAACCCACATTAACAAAAAACTAATCAAGGGTTTATTAAGTTGCTGCAATCACAGCTGAAGCTTGTCCTACTAAAACCTACGAGCTGCTAAAGAAAATATTCTCCTGAAGAACTGCAACTTTTCTTCCTTGACCTCCCAATGTTTGCTAGGCCATTACTTAGAAATTTTTTTTTAAACATGATATATCAAGTGAGATGGACATACCTATTTGTAAGCATCCTCTGATCTGTGCTTATTGTAAACATAGCAGTGTGCAAGTGACGAGGTAAGGCACCTTCACTGAGGGCAAGATCTTGCATTTTGGTAGCAATCTCTTTGTCTCCTTCCTTTGGAAATAGGGCAAGATTATTACTAAGGAAAGAATCTTAGTTAAGCTGCTTTTATCTCAGTCTAAAGTTCCAAGGCCTTCTTGACCATCAATTATACCAACTAATATTCAAAAACCAGAAGCTAGAGTATGATAGGTTTTAAGTGAAAGTTCTGAGCAGCAACTGCTCAATGCTGTAGTAAAGCCATGGACCAGATAACTGGTAGTTGCATCCATGAGGACAGTAACTGAAGAGGGCAGGATGCCTGTCTCCCATCATACATCAGGAGGTTTGCAGTAGCAGTACCATTTTCACACTGCAATTATAAATTAGGATAAAACAGAGAATGGCAGCCACACATAATTGCTTGTTGCTTGACTTTTGCTGACAGTAACCACTTAAGATTAATGGCTGCTGTTCAGTTTAGACAGCCACATGGGTAAGACTGCCACTCACTCAAGACACATTAGTTGCAATGAATAAGAAAAAGGTTTTGCAACACCTTTACTCATCTAAATTACAGGACTTTTAATAAACAGCATAGTAACTTTCAGCTAACGTTATCAAGTACATAGATGGAAATGTGAAGATTTGGAATATCTCTATTTCAAGTGTTCATTCACTTCCATTCCAAGAAAGTACTAGACGGATTTCAGATGCATAAGCCATTGTGATACAATGAGGCACTAACTTAAGCCCTGAATTTCAACCCAGGAAATGTCAAGAGTCAGTTAGCAAGGTCACCTTGCAACAATCATGAGGAATTCTTGAAAAGTATGGACTTGGCCCATACATTATGTGGTATGGAAACTTTAAGCCAAAGCAAGAACAGAGGCTGACATCACTAGTCTGCTCTGGGACACTACTGCTTACTAACCCCAGTCCCGTTCCATCTGGCAATGCATCCCAGGAAATATGACCTTTCCTCCTTGAAGGACCCTCCAACATGCACAAGTCTGGTGGCTCTGAGCTATGTGGCTGAGCTAAGTACAACATTTACAGCCAAATCTTGACTGCAGTATGAAGACATGCAAGGCACTACCTAATGCCCCAACTCACATGCTTTCCAAACCCCCAAGTGTAAGACAAAGCAAGTTGCTACATTAAACCACTCACAATTAAGCAGGTGCTCTGATCCTCGCTTCCAACCTCCCCTCCCTACTCCTCATTTTGAGAAACTAATATAACAAACTTCTCTTGGTAAGCAATTGCACTTCCAAAATAGACAATACATATTTTGCATGCTATCCCAGCTAACATTGATAAAATCTCACCTCTATTATTGCCTTCATCACCAAACCTGCTCCTTTCACAATTGCCATGGAAGGGTGCTAGAACAAAATGTTAACAAAAAAATTATCCAAGTGTAAAAACTGAAGATTAGATCATCTGTGATTCAGTTTCCTTATCTATACATGGCTGTTCTACCTCCAATTCAGTTTGGTGAGAGCTAGCCTTAAGAAGAGTTCCTACCCTATATCTTTGAACAAGCATCTCTCATGCAACTCCCAGACAGAATTCCTGGCACTGAGCAGCAGTATATATCAGAAAAGCTGAAATAATGCTGAGGAAAGCGGCTGACACAAGTTGACACTAATCAAAACAGAAGAAAATACGATTTTTACAGTAAGAAGGCATTAATATTATAGCTAAAAATCCTTACAGGTTTATTACTGAAGAGGATGTTACTCTTGTTTTCTGACTCTTAACTCTCATTTACTGAGAAAGAAACAAAAAGGCAGAAAACTTGCCAATCAGGGGAAGATCTGTGCATCTGTTGAATCTATCCTGAAGTCCAAGTGGTATTTTACTGTGTTTCTGGAAACAGGTCCTAGGCAGTCTATTCTACAATGATTTGGCATATCATTCACCATAGAATAATGACCTCAATCTGATACCCGAAGGCAAAATAATAGGCCACTAAAATGTTCACCAAGGTAGAAAAGATTTAGGCACATGAACCAGCTAACCAGCTGAAGCCAAATCCATCTTTCAGTAAAACAAGAAAAATTTCATGTTCACTGATTATATGAAGCCTCTAATATTAGTGAAAAGTCTTACCTGAAAGAGCTTAAATAGTGTTCTTCCATTAGATGCCACCATTTCCAGCAACATGTCAAACTGCTGCCCCTCAGTAGTCTCACTATATGGAGCACATAGGGCAAATGTCAGGAAGTCCAGAAGTGAACTAATTACTAGGGCACCTGTCCCATGATCCTGAAATTAGGAAGACAGGTATGTAACTCAGATACAGTGGTCCAAGAGTATTCATGATGCTGAAGGTGCTCTTCCCTGTCATAGCATTAAAATAGTCTGTAAACAAAAACTATGGGTTTAGAATATTCCATTACTCTGAGTATGGCACTACCCTGGTAAAATAAATAATTGGTTTCTAAAGCATGTTAGAGACTCAAAATACTTTTATCTATTTTAATCCCACAAATTCGAATTTACACTATTCTTTTACTTACAAGAAACATCCAGTTTTCACGTTAAACATGCAAACATTTGTTGCAGGACATTCAAAATCTGTGGTATTGACAGCTATGTTCTAACCTGCCAAGATCCAATCTTAATTAGAACAAACTTCAGTGCCAGACAGAGCTGTATTTTCAAATGTAGGTGCAAATACATTCAAAGATACATCTCAGCATGATAAAAGCATTTTCATTAAAATTAGGAAAGGCACTTAAAGAAGCTTAAATCTGTTTCCAAAATTTGACTTACCACATGGGAATTGAATTTCTCTAGTAGATTTTCTAGAAACTTCTTTGAAGAAAGAAGGGAAGCTTTGTTCAACTGCTCCTGCCTCAAGTCATAGTCATCATGCATGGGCTATAAAAAAACACGTATTCACTACAAAGGAACATTTCAACCCTCAATTCTTAACAGCTGTAATCCAAAAGCCACTCTCTATATACAGAAAAAGTTCAGTTCAATTTCAGCAAGAAATCACTGTATAACAAGTTATTCCATGTCTGAACACACTTCAAGTTGAATGGCAGTCCCTATTTCTACATCTTTCAAAGCCTGAAGTTCACATATTTCAAATTGAAAGAAACTGAAATTTAATACTTACACACATAAGAGCACACAGCATGTCAATAGAGGCATGGGTTACTCCATCATTGTTCCTTTTGAGGGCTTTCACAACCTTCACTCCTAATCGTTCTCGAAATCTTTTGAAAGGGAAGCAAAACCACTAAGATCAGAGAAGAAACTAAAATCTTAAAATTAAGATGAAATCTAATCAGTGGCCGAGAAGGGTCCGCTCCTATTGCATTTAGCAAGCCAGTACCTTGATATTTTCATAAATTTGAGATTCCTGGTAGGAAAATACTGACTTTACTGTTAACATGCCAAGCACATTCATCAAAATAAAGATGTATGCACATTCATCAAAATAAAGATGTATCTGTGTAGTTACAGGATACTATTTATAGAGAAACTGAAATTTATGAAGGTCTCAGACAAAGTGCTTTTGTTACTCTTCCTGCAATTCTCTATATTATAGTTCCTCTATATTTCCTAGTCAGAAATATTTCAAAGAATCTTTCATTTTCAGAACAATAGACAGTTTTTCTGCTTCCTTATGTTATTTAAGACAAACTCCAAGCACTCTGTACAGACTACAGAAGTACAACCTCCTAACACCATTTTATCTTGTGTTAAACTGAAGATAGCAATGACATCAGCATACTTTGAGACTGAAGAACTGCTTACTTCAAGGACAGATGAAGGTACATGTTAAAAATTTTTCCACTGGGAAAATCATTAAACCGTATTTGCCTCAAGACAGAGTATTTAGCACAGGAAGAATCAGCTTTCCTTGCAAATGATTACCTGGGATTCTCAATTTGCACAAAAGCCTGGTGGCAGCCTCATACATGAAAAACATCATGTACAGAGTCTTAAAGTTCTTTCCAGAAGGGATTCCATTTCTCACTTTTAGACATAAGTTACTAACAAAAGTTCAAGATCTATTTTCATCTTCTACTTCCAAGCTTGAAGAGACTTTGCACTTACTTTGGAAGCTGAGTAAAGGCAAGGAAGCCTGCTTTTGAAGCCACTAGTCGTCTTACTGCTTGGAATTGGCTTTCAAGCTCTGCATTAGATGCTGCAACATCTCCCTCTTGGGAGAGCAATGCTGTTATGGCATTATTAATGAGCTTTTCCTTGTTTTCTGAGAAGAGACCCTGGTTAAAAAATAACAATCATTAATATCTTTCTGCATTAGCAACATCTTAAAAGGATGGGTAAAGGCTCTATTCTTACATCTTGCGTAACTGCATGTAGGACTCCACTATAGGAAATGTTAGCATTGAACCTGAACACAGCATCTGCAAAGTTACCATCTGGAAAAAGACATATCAAAAGTTAAGTGTACAGTACCTGACTCAATGGATGCTTTAAAGAGCACTATAGACCCACATAAGAAGCATTAGCTTACTTGGAGGAGCAGCCAAAAACTTCAGATGAAGGCTCTCTACTTCCTCATCCACAGGCATACTGAGTAATCCCCAACGCTGGCCTTTGTGTGTGGAGGTCATTTTCACACAGACATCTCTATTACCAGAGGCTCTCACTCCATCCAACAAGCTAGCCAGAAGAGAATCTCTGGGTTGGGACAATGACACACAAATACAATTGATATCAGAGAAGTGGTGCCAAAGAAACAAATTATAAGAGAAATGGGGGTAAAAAAAAAAAAAAATCACATCATGAAAGGCAGCAATACCTGGAATCTCTTACTAATGCTACTGCAAACAGCTACACCTCTGGAAGAAACCACTAACTTTCAGTGTTCCTTTATGCACTATAGGGAGAGAACTGACTTACACCCAGTATAGCCAGCTGCAGCCTTTCACTAATGGGATCAGTTCTAGATTATCTGTTAATGAGTGACACATGTTGTTAGCCAATTCATCCCTGTGCTTTCTGCAAAACCTCACTTAGCAGGATTAGACTGTATTACAACTGCAAGTGCACTCAGGGACTGTTCTGTTGGTTGTTTTAAATAGAATCAACTAAGACTGTCTCAAGCAAAGAGCTCAAAGGGTTCACAGCCTTCACATTTCCATATCACTTAGACTGTGCTTTCTTCCCTTATTTCAGACATACTACTTAACCAAGTACAGCATACACAGAACTATATTGCTTAGGAGAAACACTGTATCTAACTGTCCAACACCCTTTCATGTTCATCAGAAAACTTCTGGAGAGATTTGTTTAAAGTTGGGATGAAGGTAAACGGGAGAGATTTAGTTCCTGTAACAAACCTTGATTTATAAGTGGCAAACTGCTAGAACAGCAAGGCTTTGAGTTAACCTCTCCCAAGGGTCAGAATTTATAGAAGCTGAGGAACTAGAAGTGCTACAGTAGTAACTTCCATTTGGATCTGTAATGCACAGAAGCTCCAGTTACCTTTCTGTTGAAGAGTATTTTCGAATTTGTCCTTTGATGAATTCAATGGTGAAAAGCTGGGGGTTTTCACAGTCACACACTATTGCAAATACCTGAAAATAAGGGACAAAGATCACATTCATGAAGTAACGTTATTTAGCTAATCTACAAATTAAGGCTTACATATACTATCAACTCTTCTCTTTTAGAGCCTTTATTTGAAGAAGTGGTAGTGAGAAATAATGCCCTTACCTCGCCTAAAGGTTTCAAAGTTGCAATGTTGTAGGTAGCTGGATCCCTCTCAACTAAGCAAGCTTCTGTAAGAGCTAGTATTCTTTTCACAGGCTCCTTGTAAAACAAGAGAGAGGCATGCTAGGAAAGAGAATACTTAGTACTTAATAGGAACCAAGTATGTTCAGTCTGACAGCCTTACCAAGTGCCTAGGTGTTATTTTTTGAACAACAAACTCTGCTAAAGATGTTATAGATTCATCATTGCTGTACTTCCCAAAGCGAAGGTTCAAGTATTGCTCAAATTCTAGGGATTCTTTCCTTATCCGCAGAGAGATGCCTATGAAGTTGCCAGCATGGTCTATTGCACTCTTGATAATTTCATCCCTCTGCTCAGAGGCAAACAGGTGCTGCAAATTTTGTCAGGAAAAACAATTAACAGGTGAAAATTATTGCACAGCTGAAGAAAATGACAGTTCTAGAAATAGAAATCCTCTACTATATACCTAATGGTAGGGAATGTTCACAGTAGCTGGACTGGCCTTTGCTAAGTGCATGGTATAGACAGGCATTTATTACACAGGAGATCCACTATTAACTTTACATTTGCCTTTGAAAAGAAAATCTATAGCACCTATTCCTAAAGGATACCCTGCTACACATTAGTGTGCCATTAAAATTATGGTCTGCATGACCTGCCTGTCCACCCCTGGCAACAGACCCTGACAGCCTGGCAGGAGTGAGGACGCAGAGAAAGCAACTGGAGCTACCGCTGGTGATCTTCAAGGTAAGGGCAGCTCTAGAGGATCAATTATACATTGCTAATTTTATGCCAAAGAAAAGCATGCTGCAATACAAAAGACATAAAAACCCTCCTCTAGTTCTATTTTAGAGACTGAGGTAGCCATACCTAGGAATTAATTTATGGTTAATAATGTAAACATCCCTTTCAGCTGTTTGAAGTACAGTACACAGAAACCCTGTCATGATTTTAGAACCAAAATTACACTGAAACATTTCCCAAGCAAAAAGCTGCTAAGTAATCAGATCACAGGTCTAAAGAGGCAATGGCATCACTGATCAATCTATTTCTGAATTGAATCCCTACATCACTTAGGTAAATTAGTAACACACTATTGTAAATTTGAGAAATGACAGGAAATTCCACATCCACATTACATTCATATTGACTACCTAAAAAAGTAGATATCCCACCCTTTCTAGTTCTTAAACATGCAATACACACACATACAAAACTCCCCACACCAAAAACCATATCAACACCCTCTCAAATGTTTTAACTAATTTACTTTCCTTTTAGGATCTGTCCCTAAGCCATGAGGCCCCACAACTGGCTCCCAAAGATGCACATACTTGTATGCTCCAACTGTGTTGAAATTTCATTATTAAATATGCAGCTATACATATCCTAAGAACCATACCAAGATAATTTGATTTCATACTCACCAATCTACTAAACCCTCCATAGAGGATACAGAAGCCTCCCTGATAGCCAGTAATATCAACAAAGCCTTCAATATTTCTGTAGTCATAGGAGCACAGGACCTTATTTGTTGCAGGATCAATTTGGTCAATACCTCCAGGAGTCACTTCCAGAATCACAGGTTTCCTCGTATCACTCCAGTGATGCTTATAGCAATTATACCTCTGCAGGGAGAGCTACTTTTAGACATCTATGCACACTATTTTACTACACAGCAGTAGTTCTCTACTTAGCTAGTAAGTTAAAAATATCACATAATTTCCCTTAATGCTGTTGTCTATATTAAGAACACTATGAAGAAAGTAGCTGTAGTTGACAATTGACAAGGAGGTCACAGCTTAAACAATGCATGTTGAAGCAAGAACATAATCCCAAAAGAGCCACTCTCAAAGGAAGTAAGTTCTCTTGTTGCAGAAGGTGGTCTTCTCACAGACTTCTGAACACTGTGGTTAGATGAGGAAATAACATTTACACCAAATGCTGTTATTCAGCTAATTAAATCAAGTTAAGCTAAGTTTGGCACTGTAGTGAAATTTTTTCATCTCCTGCAGTCACATTCCATTACAAATACAAACTTACTTTAGCCAGCAAAAGTTAGAGGTCTGTTCTAAACTACAATAAGAGAAAGGGGATCCCCATATTCCAGCAGTGTTACTATGCTCATGACTGAAGATTTATTCTATGAAACACTTTAAATTACTTAAAGTAACTTTAAGCACTTGAAGTATTGCTGTCGTCTATGTCCAAAAGACAAATATGAAGTCCAGCTCTGTAGACTGCATTGCTTATTGCTGTATTACCACAATTCAGTGAATGACAATCTTGTCTGTAATCTGACCTATAGAAATCCTTTTAGAAAACATCAAATTTTCAGGATGTTATGCAGAAAATATTTAATTACTAAGTAAAGCAAACATTGACTAACATGAATCAATGTTTTTCTCCTCTCCAGATAAGAACTCCACATAGCTCAGCCCTGTATTTCAACAGTAACATTCATAGTCCATGTACAAGAGTAAGGCTCAGGCCAATAAAAATGAGCTCAAATATTCCACTGGTAAAGAGGTTCCCACTGCTTTTGAACAAACTCCATTTTCTCTTCTCAAAGACTTCAGATCCAAATTCACAAAAGCTATTTTAGGTAGCACATATAGCACAAGCATAAAATACATGAACAAAGCAGAAACCTGAGTCTTTAGATCATTTCCTTAAGTGGCACATGATGCAGGTAAGCCAGACACTCACCCGTCCTGTGATTTTTCCTTCTGAGAAGTCTGTCCTGAATCTCTGTTTTTAAAAAAGTTAACAGTGAATGAATGCAAATATGACAACCTATCAATCCAGAAAGTCTACATTTAAGCTGACTCTGTTTTATGAGACTTGTATTAAGCCTCCTCAGAAAGCTCACTACTCCATTGCAATTAATATATTCAATATTTGTACCTTTACTCGCTCTTTAGAAATCATGCAGTACTTGCTCCAAGTGACACTGGATCAAGATCATTAACATAACAGCTCAAAAAACTTGCCTTCCTACTTTTTATGCAGGGAAAGAAAGCATAATACACTACCACAAATGGCAACTGAGTACTTACTGCTTGCTTGAAGGAAATAAAAATAAAAATCTTACCAGTGCCTCTGTAAGGAGTTCTGTTCTGTGCTCTGTGGAAAACTTAAGTGTCTCAGATTTTTTTCCACTCCCTTTGCGAAAAGTGAGATTAAATTCTGTTCCTTGTCCTTTTCCAACAGGAGAAATACCACAGATATCTCCATAAGGCCACTAGACAATTGAAAATAATTAGGTAATACTGTTAGTAATTTTAAAGCTACATCTCCCCCTTTCAAAACCCCTTAGAACCTGTAATAACCCTGTAACAATGTGACAGCTAGCACGCTAGGTGACAGCATAAGCTTGAGCTTCCTCTTTGATACTGTGCAAAGTAACTAAGTGTCCTGACTCCCTTCAGGGACGCAGCTCAGCAGTGATCAAACTTACCCTGGTTCCTTCAGAACAGCACAGCCAAAGGCAAACTGCTACTTGCTGGCCAATGAAGAGAAATTGCCTAAAAGTACAAAACCCTACTGGGTATTTGTAGAGTTAGCAAAGGCCACACAGACCTTCTGTTATGTGTACTTTTGTACACAGCTGCCACACCTTCTGGCTCTCCTGAGATCTTGTCAGACTAGATGGTTTCTTAAGCCTGAATGCCACTATTCACTCTGGATAATGGACATAAGTCAAAATTCAGCTTCAAAAATGACAGTTACCTGATTTGTAACTTCCAGTGTGTTGGGGTTGTATGTGGTGACGGCATGGGTTCCAACTGAAAAGACTCGTTTATACCTAGAATACAAAATAATGTTAAGTTTCTCCAGAAGTCACAGGAAAACCCATGCTGAACTGCAAAAATGATGTTAAGATCACAGGTTTTTGTTAGGAAACAGATATGGAATTTTCTTTGTTGTAACTTGCAGTTTACCCTTATAACATGCTAAGCTCTTCAGTTCTATATATCCATAAAGGGGATGTACAAGTTAAATGCTACTAAACAGATTTATTTATGCATACCTTTTCCTAAGTTACTGGCTAAGGCAGGATCAAAGACTCATGGACTTGCACTGAAAGGTACTACCAGACCAGAATAAATTTTAAGAAGGCTAAACAGGTAGGAAAAAAACCCCAGCCATTCCTGCAATAGTCTAAAGCATCCATCTGAAGCTGTCTCAGCCAACAGCTTTAACACAAAATCCAACTTACACAGCTGTTCACATTACTGTACCAAGTCAAAGTACTACTATGGCCAAGCCTAATTTTCTCCATCTTGAGGGAAACCAAAGCTACCAAACTCTAGACACACTTATATCACTAAAGCTGCAGTCATTGTACATTGATATCACAGATATGTTAACTGTCACAGGGCTTAAAGAAGAGCAAGGTAGTTGTTTGTGTTTCAAGTGTATCAGACACAAGCAGCAGTGAGCTAAAGCTACAGAATTTTGATGCATCAAGTGCAAAAATCAAAGCCTTACCATGGCTTCATTTCCTAGATAATCTCCAAAATGTACCCTGAACAAAGACTCTTTACATATTTCTGAATCTGCAAGTTTTGAAACATAACTAAGCAGAGTTTGAAAGAGTAGATATTAATAATAGCTTATTACTTGCACAAGCCATGTTCTAGGGTGCTTCCATCTGGAAGCCATCCGGCCCAAAAAGTAAAGCCAAAGCTGAAGCAGAGCCAGTACTAGTAAGTATTCTCTCACTAAAGCAATAGCATCTGAACATGGATGCCTTTCTTGAACTTGAACCAAATAAAAATACTTTGGCTAGTTGTCCACATTAAAACTGATTCAGTGTAGAAATTTAAGTTTCAGTTCTGGGTAAACTGTGGGTTTGCTTGGAAAAGATATTAGCAACCAGATGTTTAATTAATCTGAATTTGTGCCATGTTAGACTGCATCAAGAACCAGCAGATCATTTCTTCCATCCTTCTCTGCATTCTTGTGCTGCAGTCCTTTCTCCTCTCTCACTTGACAGGTCTGCAGCACAAGCCATCATTTCTGCATAAAGCCAAACTTTGCATGGGCATCAAATATATTCAGAGCAGCTCTCACATATCCCTTACAACAGGAAGGTCAAGAGCATCTATCAGTGCAGTCAGGCAATCTCACAAACTTAATACCCTTCCAATTTCCATTATTATTAAAACAGTGCAAGTTGAAGCTTTACTTGCCCAGAGTTTACTTTAGGAATTAAAACAAGGGCTTATTTTCTTCAAAGCTTAGGAACATCTGTATTGAACTGATTGGCCCCCTTAAGGATGCTTAACATACTTGCAAAACCTATCTGTGTTTTTCTACATAGTTGAAATTTCCTTATTTAAGATGCAAGTCAAGGAAGTAATGAAGCAGAATGTTTGAAGCTACTCTAGCTGCCAATAATTCCACTATATTCAGCCTCTCAAGGAACGCTCCAGTCCTTAGTGCATAAGAAGAAACACACTGTTCCCTCTCCTCTTGTTGCACAATTTAGATAGGTTTTTCTGTCTTTTATATGACTTATGAAGAAAACTCATTTAAGTTCTTTAGAACAGCATATCACAAGTAATAAAGCTCTTTATTACTTGCTCAAGGTTTTGTTTACTTACTGAGCCTACTATGAGCTGCACAGTGCTCTGTGGCAGAGTAAGGATTTGCAACCATTACACATAACTGAAGATCAGCTTCCAAACATCATAGCCCCTTCCTTTTCTCCCCTTATGCTCAATCCTACATTTCAAGATCCAAGAAGAATTTATTCCAGCATTCTTAATATGTGCTGGGATAAGGAACACAAGATAGAACAGCAGTTTTGCTGAGTTGCCATTTCCCTTGTTTCCTCTCCCTAGGTAAATCCAGAAGAACCAAGTCTTGTTTCATGAACAGAGGAGATACAGAAGTCAGCTCTTACATGTGGCCTACTCTTGTTCATAACTTCACCTATAAATATTTAAGAAAGGCATTCATACCTCCAGGACTTGAAGAGTTTACTATTAATTATCTCTCAAACTACTCTGCAGTACTGTCTAATCCCAGGCTGTTTGGAGAAGAGTTGAAGCAAATCTCCTCTTCCCCAAGAAAAGGCTATGGCCTGTTCACTAGTTATTTCAAAGCACTGGAGAGATCTTTTTAATCACAATGAACCTGGCAGATCAATTTCATACCACTACACCAAAAAAAAAAAAAAACCAAACCTTCATTAATTTTACAGATCTACAGAACACTGGAGCATCACCATGTGCACTACTGGAAAATACTTTATGGACACACACAGCCCATATTCAAAATGACTAATTCTATGAGTAGTCAAAATGATTCAGGCTCATTTAGCACCACACATTCAGTTACTGCTTTTTTTAAATGTTATACATACATAGATTATACTGAGAATGTATAACTACAAACTGAGTGGACTAGAGAATTCAAATAGAAAATTACTAAAACCCAAATAAACTTCTGTTGCAACAAACAAGGTGCAACTACTTACTAAATACTTCTTTCCCCCTCACTACAAAAGAATTAACACACCACTGAATTTTTAAACTAAATCTGTTCTAGACTTTAGACTTAGCCTGAAGTTCTTTAAGAATTCTATAAATGTACCAGAACATTACCATCAAGGTTCAAGATCATAACTTCAAGAGCTTGCCTCAGGCTCTTTAATGAGAGGAATTCTCCTTTCCTTCTCAGTACTCCCAGTCTTTGATAGAATGAATGGGTCAGACAAAAAAAAAATCAACCAGTTTCAATTTACTGGTCAAACAACAGATTTGGACAATACCTCTTCATAAAACCATTAGAATCAAGCAGCTCTCCTGTTCCCAAGGTGCAGATAACCCACTCTCTTTGTTATGTTGATGTTTGGATAGTAAGGAAAAACTCATTCTACAGAGACACTACGCATGTGAAAAGGGACAGTGGGTGAACATACCAAATCAAGTTCTGTAACAGCTGACTTCAGACACAGAATAACAGATACCAGTTATGATAACTTAGTGCATCATTTTATTAGACATTCCCAAGCTTTTGCAGACAGAATCATCACCAAAAATTCATTTTTAGATCCAAGACCCCCATTAAAATCAGGTTAATTTCTATTAGCAGAATTCTTCAAATTATCTCAGTTAGCAGTTTAACAGATAATCTGTTACACAACTTAAATGTATATGTGGACTAGTAATCCTCATGAATTAAAGTACATAAAACACTACTCCTCCATAAAACTGTTCTGAGAAGAAACATTTCCATCTTAAATTTAGTGGTTTATATAGTTAGTTCAGAGGCTCAGAACCTGACGAGGTCGGACGGTCCATTTCAGACCCACACTGCAGTGTGGGAACAAAAGCAGAGGAAAGCTAAACCACAGTGTTACAAATCCAAACTGATTCTAGTGAAGATACATTTAGTTCAGACACTGAGCAGCAGGAGCCTTTAGTTCAATTTTCATTCATCAGTTGGATGAAGTTAAAAATACGCACTTAAATCCAGTAACAGAGAGGAAAAATGTCACACAAAACTTTAAAAACAAAAAGCCAAAATTAGCAAACTTCAAATCACTTACTTTCCCCTCCATGAATGTTTTGTTGTGTAGAAACAAGCAAGATCTCTGTTTTCTCTAATTATATTCATTCTGTGCCAAGACCTGAAAACAAAGGAGACATCCTGTTAGCACTCAGGATTCTTATTTAAAACCAAAGTTCACCAATCATTGATATGCCTTTACAAAAAGACTTGGTTTTTAAACTTGTTTATCAAACAATATGTGGACCAAATTGTACAAGAATTATTAGTTTTTCCACTGCATTTGTTACACTAGCTATTCCTTACCAGTACCAGGTTCCAGTAAGTTGTGCCACATTCACCATATTACAATCGCTCTACTTTCACTGCACTTTTGCACATTCAAATTCAAGTATATTTTATGTCATCTCTAAACTGCTTTACTCTCAAAAATTGTATTACATAAAATTATTTGAGTAACCTCTACCTGTAACTCTAGCTAAATCAAAGTTCTACTGCAATTCTGAAATAAACAGTAAGGAGATATCCGGATACATAGAACTGTTTGTTTCCCAGTCTGAATCAGAACTTGAGGTTGAGAAACTTACTAGCCAAGCATTATGACTGAAGAGCTGACTAAGTACCATTCCTATGCTGTAAAAGTTTAAGCAATCTCACCACTAACATCATGATATGCTTATTTCACACAGAGGGAATATCTATTCCCTAAACACACACACAGAGGAATTGAGTTAAACTTCCCCATAATTGCTTAAGTAGATCATTGCTTTAGGAGTTGCTAAATTCTAAGGAATGCTTCTAAACACTATTATTTTCAATGCCTGAAACAAATGCATGTTGAGTAGTTAGGAAATTAATCTTCCATTTATTTCACTATGCTGTTGTTGCATATTCAAGGAACTTCAGCAGACATTCCCTGATTAAGTACAAAAGTGAAGTTGTCGCTCTCCATTTACTGCTACAGCATTAGCTATATTTTCAAATGTGTTAAATCAGGCTTCCCTGTAACTGATTGAAGACTGGTACTACCCCTCAGGTTCACACCAATAACACAGTGGCATCCCCAAAATACCACACACTAATGCTGGTCTGCAAGAACACAGCTTGCCTGAAGCAACTCTCAAGCAACCCAATCCCAGTCAGTATACCCCACTCAAGGTTAAGTAACATCCCATTATCTTTTACATTCATCTAACTCTGCTTGACTGGGCAAAGGAAGATTTCTTATTTTGAGATGGACAACCTGCAACATTAGCTCATTGCTAATTTCTACCCTCTATGACTTCAGGTTATTTTCTTTCTGAGCAAAGGCTATAGCAGTTATGGAGTCATGAGCATGAAGAATGGATAACCTGCTCAAAATGAACTCTAGAATTCCTTCCCTCAGGTGAAGAGCCAGCACAATCATCACTACCTACTGAAGGAAACTTGAAGTACTGCCTCTGGGAAGAGAGAAGAGCAGTATTTACATCTTTCAATGACTCAGTGTTTGAGTCAAATTTTTAGAGTTAATATTCCAATGACTCGTGGCAAGTTCAATTCTCTAAAGCCAGTTTTTGGAAACAAAGGACAGGATATTCAACAGCATTGGACAGGGAGTTGTCCAGAGGGTTGCACTCAAGCAGTTGCAGTCAATGGCTCAATGTAAAAGTGAAGATAGTGACAAGTGGCATTCCTCAGGGGTCAAGACTGAGACTGGCACTGCATTAACACCTTTGCCAGGGATATGGACAGTGGACTCTGCAAGTTTGCTGATGACACCAAGCAGCGTGGTGCAATCGACAGGCATGAGGGAAGGGATGACATGAAAGGGACTCTGACAGGTGGGAGAGATGGATCTGTGCCAACCTCACAAAGTTCAACAGGGCCACACTCAAGACCCTGCAGCTGGGCTGGGCCATCCCAAGCACAAATACAAGCTCGGTGGAGAATGGCTTGAAAGCAGTTCTTGAAAGTTACTTGGAAGTGTTGGTTGATGAGAAATTTGACAGCCCAGCAATGTGTGCTCACAGCCCAGAACCACATTCTGAGATGCATCCAATGAAAACTGCAGGCTAAGGGAGACAATTCTGCTCTGCTCCACTCTTGTGAGACCCCACCGGCAGTACTGTGTCCAGCTCTGGGGCTCCCAACATAAGAAGGACGTGGTGCGCACCTTCTGCAGTGAATCTAGAGGAGAGCCACAAAGATGGCCAGGGAGGGAGCTGGAGCACCTCTTCTACGGAGACAGGCTAAGACCTGGGGTTGTGCAGCCTGGAGGAAAAGCAGCTCCAAGGAGAACTTAGAGCAGCCTTTCAATACCTAATGGGACGTACAAGAAAGCCAGGGAGGGGCTTTGGGCACGTAGTGACAGGACAGAGCGACAGCTTTAAACCTTTAAACTGAAAGATAGGAGGCTTAGGTTAGATGTTAGAATTAAATTCTTTATTGTGAGGACCAGAATAGGCCCAGAGAAGCTCTGGATACTCCATTACACCAGCCCTGGAAGTGCTCCAGGCCAGGCTGGATGGGGCTTTGAGCTATTTGGTCAAGTGAAAAGCATTCCTTGCCCATGGCAGCGATGTTGTAACTCAGAATCATCTTTAAGGTCCTTTCCAACCCAAAGCATTCTATGATTACTCCTGAAGTTCCCATTTTGCTAGGGTTAAGAACTGTTATTATTATTACCATGGATAAGAATCAAAACAGTACACTCTATCCAAACTACACAGACCTTACTGTACAGTAGCACACTTTAGATCTGGTAATTTTGTTTCAAAGTTATCTTTCAGAACAACACCCCACATCCTCAATCTTCACGCCCCTCTTTCAAAGCCATTTTCTTGACATTGACTAAAGTATTAGCAAAAATAAAATAAGAGGCTTATAACAAGACTAGCTTTACTAAGTACAGGATTAAAAGATCTATTTATCTGTAATTCCAGTTTCACCAATACCAGACTCCTTTGACCAGCTCTATTAGGTCTCCCAGACCTGAACTCCACTTGCTCTAGAGTATTTAAAGCAAGATGTTCTCAAGGTTGCAAATATCTACTCCTAATAATACAGAACTAAGAAGCATTCATTTATGAGCTACCAGCAGCTTCCAGAAATTTTAACACCAGCATCTAACTAGAATCAGGATACTGATGCATGAAGTATTGTACCTGAAGTGCAATAACAAATTCACCAGGCTGCTTTTTTTTTAAGATGAAAATCACTAAAATCATTTAGCTTTCATGCTTTATTCACTGTGCTTCTGGACAGTGATTGCAACCATCCCTCCCACTGAGAAGACTACCACAGGGGCAATATATGCTCAAGTCCAGCAACAATTAATTCTTGTACACATTTTCCAGCAGTTTAACAGACAGAAATGGCTAACAATAGCCTAGTGTTCTGAGCTGCTGTGGTAAAGCCCAGCAATTATTTACTGGTTGTCTTTGATTTCACAGTAAGAACAAGATAAAAAAAAATAGTTCGTATCAAAGGCAACACTACTTTAGAAGAAACCAAGAAATTCCTCTTCCTTCACTCATTCCAGCAGAACCAGTGTGGCACCTCTCTTGTATTGTGCACAGTGTCACACACTGTAATTTTAGCACTAAGACAGAATAACCATTGACTTTGCAGAACACATCAGGCTGTACCATTGATCAAGTTTAGCCATATTGTCAGTGTAAGCTATAGTGGCCTGCTTAGTTATATATTAATTTCCTAAAATAAGACAACATTCTTGTTACCTTTACCTTTTCTTCCTGCATTCAACAGACCTTTAAAAAGTTGCCTGACTTAACACAAAAATGGAGCAAAATTTGTTATCTCACTCATAAGAGCCCCCAGGACAATAAGGCACTAACTTGAGCAATCATCTTAATGCTCTGGGGGCAGAGAAGTCACAACTTCAAAGGTTATTTTGAATACTTTGCAGCACAGCTATTGCATATCCCATACTGATGGCTTTTAAAGGTTTGATACTAGAGAAACACCCAGTTGTTCTATTTCCATTGGGGCAGAGGCAAAAACTGCTTTGAAAGCAGCAGTTTGTAAACATGATTTTCTTGGTTGAGAGCGGGAATGCTGAATACAGACTGTAGTCAAACAATCCAAGGATTCTGCAGGCAAAGTATTGTCTACAACTTGCAGCTTCTTTTGGGAGCCTAACGAAAGCACTCTCCAAAATATCCTCTGGATATTTTAATCAGCTTTTTCACAGGACTGAAGTTCAACAATACTTTCCTATTTGGTTCCTGTAGTACTGTAAATAGCAGAGAAACAGCTTTAGGGGAAGAGCTGAAACCACATTTTTGAGTGCCTCATGTACCAGAAATAGCAACCCTTTAAACGAAAGGGCCTGAACTGCTTTCAGGAGTCCCCTTGCCTCAGAGTTTAAGCTACACAGAAGCATATAATAGTTTGAGTTGAAAGGGACCTTTTACACAATCTATATTCAACTTGTATGCACTTTCCACTTTTCCAGGATTTCACATTCTTTAGACAAAACTACCATCTGGGAAAACAATCTATTTCAGGAAACTGAGACAAGTCAGTCTCAAACCAGCACTTGTGGAGTCAGAAGAAAAGCTGTGACCTTGCAGACATCAAAGCAATAGGCACAGCTGTAGTTACACATAAGTTTCCTTCAATTCATTAAATCAAGTCAGAAGTCTGGACACGGGTTCAAAGTTTAGTGCAGAATTCAGATTGAGTTTTTTTTCCTGATTATATTATCTCTCTATTATTACAAAGCCTCAATATCTTTTTTAAACTAAGGTTTAACAAAGTAGGATTCAGAGCCCCACACAGGATTATTATTCTTTTCTACTGCAGGGAGGAGTAAAAAAAATGCTGATAAGAAACTGAAGTTTCTTGGGCAAAAGAGGAAGAGAAACACAGATAACAAACTGTGATTTTGGTTTTAAAATTTATTCCAGCACACTAGTAAGAGTTCCTGGAAAGTCTTTACTACACAGAGACAGAGAATCATAGCAAGCTCAAGTGGGACTTTTCAGAGAGAGAGAGAAGACATACTATGAGCAGAAAAACAGGAGCCAACTGGAAAGCAATGAGAGCAAAGCACCCAAAAATCCCTAAGATTCTGTTATTTTGTGGTTCTACACACCTGCCTGCTAGCTTAAAGGTCTGGACCCTGATTTCTAGTCATCTACACCTCTGTAGCTTTACAGCCATTATTTAAATAAGTGAGTTTTCCTGCACTGAGATGTTTTAGCTGTCTACATTTCAGCCTCCTCTTTCATTGCTGTGGTCACTAAGTGGCAGAATTTTGCCTTCAGACAGATTCTTTCTAACAAGCATTAATTTTTCCTCTTCCTTGAACAGTATTCTTCTCCTAAAGTACTACAGCCTAATTAGCTGTGGAAACAGATTTCATCTGCAGTGTAAGAACTCCCAGTTCTTTTTCTAAGAGGGGAAAGAGAGAAGATCCACCAGATCCTTAGAAGAAGCTACATGCAACCTGCCTCAGTGATAGCAGCAAGCCCACCTTCAGTGCCCCAGGACAGAAAGAGGCTGAGAATTCCAGCTTTACTCCTACCATAAATGACAGTGACAATATCAGAGTCCATCCTCCAGGTGACACATTCCCTCACTGAGGATCAGTGTTAAGGATAAGAAAAAGTGTGGAAGATTCTGGTTTTCTTTTAAATTTATATTAGCATTCTGCTTTACCAGTGAACCAATCTGATTCACCAGCTAGACAGGTGAGTATCAGAACAAAAGCATATACTCACTAAGGGAAGGAAGAAAAAAAATAGTATTCCTTTCAGTCATAGTTTAGCAATCCTGTCATATTTCTTCAGAATAATGTTCTGTTTTATTAGTGAGGCAAGAGAGTTGTTAATTTTTTTGACACAAGAATAGTTTTTTGGAAGCAAATCAGGAAGCTAAGGAGTTGAAGGTTAACACTTCAAGACATGGTTGAATGCCAGCAGAAGAATTATTAAGTCAGTAAGTTTCACCTACTGAGCTTCAAACAAGTCAAAAGCAAAGTCACCTCCACAGTACAAAAAACAGATCTGGCTTTAAAGACTAAGCCTCAGCATATCACTTAAAATCTGGAAATACAAAGTGATTCAGTCCCTCAGGACAAGTATGTGTTTGGAAACTATGAAAAATGCCACATGACACCCAGAGAAGCAAGCAATACATACAAAATACATCTTTCAAAAAATGTGCTCCAGCAAGGCTAAAATACAAGGTTAAAGTTCCTGGAAAGTCTATACCACACAGGGACAGAAATGCAACTTTGTCTCCAAACACTCAGATATTTGCTGCAAGTGGACAAATTGTCAGTAATAACAGAAAGGCACCAGTAGCTTCTAGTTAAGTGTTCTGGCACTTGGCAGCCTACAATAGGCAAGAATTAGACCAAGCTGCACATTCATGAATTGAAGCAGGCTGGAGCCAAGCATAATTTTCACATCTGTAATACTGGCCCTGTTATTTTGATTTTATTCATCAGACTGTTCGGAAACCACCTTCCTAACTCAATCCTAAAATGAAACTCAAAGTCACTAGCAGTCCCTTCATCAGCCTCCTCCTTTTCAACAGATCTCACTACAGGCAAGTAGCCTATGCAGACAAATCTAATAATCAACAAAAAAAGTCTTCAACTTCAGAGAACTTAAATTCTAAAACCAGGAATATTTTCTGAAACACAGTATTATCTAACCAGTGCTAAGTAACACAAAACAAAAGAGTTATCTACTGAATTTCATCTACTCCAACCATTACACATCTTATTCGTGAAAGAGCACAGGAGAAAAAGAAAAAACAAATTTCAGATCACATTAACTTCAAAAGCAGCGACACTGCAGAGATTGAGGGCATTCACAGGAAGTCTCTGAATAAACTTCTAGGCCTGTGTTTTCCCCCAAGCAGAATGCTCAAACACTCCCTCAGCTTGACAGCACCAAGCTGAAAAGAGAAAAAAGACCCCTCCCTCCCAAACTGAAGTGCTAAGATAACATTTTTATGGCCCAGAACTCAGCCCTCAGTGGAAGCACAGTGATGAAGGCACAGGCTTCACTCCACAGGAAAATGTATCCCAAAGACTGCTGGCAGCTCATTGCAGACAGAAAACCAATATGACTGCTTGTTTTGACTTTCAGAAAACAAAAAGCAAGCTAAAAGCATGCATGGAAGGAAATCAAATGTTCGTGGAAAAATAAAAGCATTAAGGGTAGATTTTCTGAAAAGTGCATCTAGTTCTGCTCATGCTCTTCAGGCATACTGCTAGCACTCAAAAAAGAAATCAAATCTCATCTCTGTGAGAGCATATCTCTGCCACATCTCTCCCACCCTTCATAAATTATTTCCCAAAGCATCTCCTGACGGGTATATTTTGATCTGAAGGCAGGAGAAGGAAAATACCGTGTCTTTTCTTAATGGACACGTCAATGCTCTTCTAAGAAAAAAGACAAATTCTGCCCGGAGGCTACAGAAGCCGCATCAGGTGCGGGGCACGCCGAGCGAAGCGCCGGGCGGGCAGAGGCTGGAGAGCAACCCAGCCCTGTCCTCTGCCCGGATACAGGAAGCGAAGGCAGGGCTGGGGCGGCTGCTGACAGGTACCGCGCTGGGGCCGGGGGACGCCGGCTCACAGCCCCAGGCCCCCACGGCTGGGGCGGGAGCGGGGCTGTGCCGGCGGCAGCATCAGCCCTCGGTCGGCAGAGCCAGAGCTGCCCCAGCCCCAACCCCGCGCCCCGCACGGCGCCGCGGGCCGGGCGCGCCCCCTGCCCGCCCGCCCGGCCCCGAGCAGCGCCCGGGACCGTGGAAGGAGGCGGGGGCTGCTGCCGCCGCCCCCTCGCCTCCCCCGCCGCTGGGATTTACCTGGCCGGGGAGCCCGCGCTGCCCGGACCTGCCCCCACCAGCAACGCGCTTTCCCGGCGATAAGGGCGAAGGGGCACGGAGCGGAGCTCTCACCCCTCACCCTCCGGCCGGCCGGGCGGGCGGCAGCCGCTACACCGCTCCCGCTGCCTCAGAGCCTGGCGCTGGAGGCCGCCATCTTAGCTAGGGCAGCGAGACCGCCCCCTCGGCGCAGTCGCCGTGCGGCCCGGGGCCGTCATGGGACGCGGTCACCTGATGTGCTCCGCGCTGCCTCCCCCTTCCCGCCGCACTCCCTCCCTCCTTCCTTCCTTCCTACCCTCGCCCCTTGCCCTGCCCTGCCCTGCCTGATTCTGACGGGAACCGGCATGGCTCCGTGCGCAGGCGCCGCGCCGCCGGGGTGCAAAGTGCCCGTGACGCTCCCCTTGCGCGTCGCCTCAGGGGTGCCAGTGACCGGTGCGCTCCTGCCCGAGCGTCCCCGGGCCGTGGAAGGCGCGTGGAACAGTTAAAAAGCCGGAGCACGCTGTTTAATTGTGCACAGTGCTTACGTGACTGTAAAAGCCATGTTAAAATGCCACATTAAGGCTGCGGAGACTGAATCACTGATTTATGTGGTTGGCTAACCACCCTCCAGATTTCTTACGGGACTCGTAAGCTCCCCGTCAACTTCCCCATATTCTGCACCAGATCAAGGGTTCCCAAAAATGTAAACTACTGACGGCAGCATTGTAACACGAGCTCCTTAAAATCCCTACTGATTGGCATAAATATTTTGAATATTTTAAAATATTATTTGGATTAGAGTACTATGGCCTTTCCCTTAAAACAGTGTCATAAAAGTCTGCAGATGAAGAGAGAAAAGAGGAAAAAACTGCAAGTGGAACTAACTATTTTGGTGAAAAATACCGAAACAACAGGTGTTAAATTTTTTTTAATATCCTTTAATATCCTTTTCACCGTCATATCTACTCTTAAGAAACAGCATGTAGCTGAGACAGGACAGGTTCAGGATGGATATCAGGATAAATATTTTCACCCAGAGGGTGGCTGGGCACTGAACAGGCTCCCCAGGGAAGTGGGCACAGCACCGGCCTGGCAGAGCTCAAGAAGCTTTCGGACAATGTTCCTGAGCTGAGCACAGGGTGTGTGACCCTCAGCGTGTCCTGTGCTGGGCTAGGAGTTGGAGTTGATGATCCTTGTGGTTCCTTTCCAACTCAGAATATTCTGTGATAAACTGTCTTGTATTTTGCTTAA